>NC_081314.1:13395000-13753803 GCF_026419965.1 Kogia breviceps
ACCAGGATGAGGAGGGAGACTCCTTCCTGATGTACAGTGTGCCCGTGAAGCGACAGGCCTGGGTCTGTGGGTGCCCTCCGCTGCCCCTCCGTCCCCGGCTCACTGGTACTGCAGATAGTTTTTGAGAGATTGAGGCAGGGGCAGGGAGCCGATGTCCCGTAGGCGCTGGCGGCCCAGGGCCAGGCGGACGCATCTCCGGCACAGGTCCATCAACGGCAGAGGCTCGGCTACAACGAGAGGGAAGAGAGTTAAGTCTCGCCGGAGCTGTTCCTACACTTCTCACCCTTACTCACCCCCTGCTCACCCCCTGCCTGGCGGCTCTTGAGCTGCCCTTCAGGGCCCCAGGTTCCTCAGAGAAGCCTTCTCTGGTTATAGTAGCTGAAGGCTTAGAGCAGTGCCTTTCAAATTGTGGCATGCCACCAACCCGACTAAAGACACATGGAATCAATTCATTAGGTGGTGACCAGCGATTAAAGAAAAAAAAAAGAAAGAAAAGGAACGAAAAGAAAAGAAAGAAGAAACAGAGAGCAATGCCACAGCAAGGCGTGAATACTGCTCCACGAAAGCTCTGTCTCTGACGTAAGTGTGCAGTGTGTCTCAATGTAAAAAATACTGTTCACTGCAGGTCGTGATAAAATGAGAGACGCTGACCTAGGGTGGATCTGCAGGGGGCTTCCTCTTAGAAACAGGTGAGGTGGTGGGGGCTGTTTGAAATGCCCTGGAACCCTCAAACTTCTCCTCTAGCCTCTTTTGATGGTGAGTGGATTTTCTTCAAATGTCCAGTTCTAGAAAAAATTCATGAATTAGAATTCATAAGCCATGGAACCTCTGGACATAGGACCGAGGTTTAGTTAGGTTTATTGCAGACATGCTTATGAAGCTCTTATTCTCTTCTGGGCCCTCTAACTGGACCCCGGGGATACACAGATAACTAAGCCAAGGCTAATGGCAGCCCTGGGTGTGAAGGAAGGCTCGAGGCCTGGAAGTTTACATATGTGAATAATTGTAGCAGCGTGTAACATATGCAATAATTCTTAAATGCACAAGGACAGAAACTGAGCAGTTCCTATACGGAAGAGTCGTTTGAAAGCTTCCAAGAGAGGATACTGGAAAGGGGTTTTGAAGGGTGAATAGGAGTTTTATGTGATGTGAGGTTGGGGAGGGTGTTCTAGGCAGAGAGAACAGGTAAAAGCATGGAGGCATAAGACAGGACAGGCTGGGAGGTCTGGAGGGAGAGGAATGGTGCCGATCAGCTGGATCTGGAATGAAGAGGGTGGTGGTCACATGCTGTTTCATGTGGCTTCTGCAGCCCTAGTTTCCCCAAACCCACAGGAACATGCTAGAGGCCTGATGCTGCATCTTAGCACTTGTTTTTTGGTCAACAGAACAAGTGATGTTTTAAAAGCATTCTATAATGTGCTAAGATACAACAAAACTGTGAGTGGTAAACACTAACACAAGAGTTGTGAGAGGAATAATATCACAAGGAAAGGGAAGGAATGGGAAGGTTGTTGAGAGTGCATTTTATAGGCATTTTCATTTACTGGAGATGCAGAGCTAATGAGGAGAGTGATTAAGATCAAACCCAGACTTGGCTGGTGCGTTGGAAGCCATGCACAAGAGCGTACCCAGCCCTCCTCCACGTGGGGCGAGGCTGCATATCTTCATGGAGTGTTGGTGGTTTTAAACACTCCCACCTCCGTATCCTCTTTTGATCCTCATACAGACCCTTGAAGTTAGCTAGGGAGGCCTGGGCATCCCCTCTTTCCCAGGCCTAGAAAGCAGATTACTCACCCCGAGTCTTGCGGTCACATGGTCACCATGCCTAGGCCAACACCTGACATCCCCCTCGAGGCATCCCCACCTCTCCCCTAGCAATGCCCCTGCACCCAGCTCTCCTCACACTGTCTCCCACCCGGTTCTCATCCAAGCTTTGCACAGTCCCCCAAATTATGCCTCTGTGAACCCCTTTCACTGCCTCCCCACCCGAATCTTCCCATCCTTGACATCTTGACCTGCCCTGTATGACAGGCTCTAGGTCCATCCACCTCACTACAAACAATAAATGCTGGAGAGGGTGTGGAGAAAAGGGAAGCCTCTTGCACTGTTGGTGGGAATGTAAATTGATACAGCCACTATGGAGAACAGTATGGAGGTTCCTTAAAAAAACTACAAATAGAACTACCATATGACCCAGCAATCCCACTACTAGGCATATACCCTGAGAAAACCATAATTCAAAGAGTCATGTACCACAATGTTCATTGCAGCTCTATTTACAATAGCCAGGGCATGGAAGCAACCTAAGTGACCATAGACAGATGATTAGATAAAGAAGATGTGGCACATATATACAATGCAATATTACTCAGCCATAAAAAGAAAGGAAATTGAGTTATTTGTAGTGAGGTGGATGGACCTAGAGTCTGTCATACAGCGTGAAGTAAGTCAGAAAGAGAAAAACAAGTACCGTATGCTAATGCATATATATGGAATCTAAAAAAACGGTACTGATGAACCTAGGGGCAGGGCAGGAATAAAGATGCAGACGTAGAGAACGGACTTGAGGACACGGTGCGGGGGGCAGGGGAAGCTGGGACGAAGTGAGAGAGCGGCACTGACATATATACACTATCAAATGTAAAACAGATAGCTAGTGGGAAGCAGCCGCATAGCACAGGGAGATCAGCTCAGTGCTTTGTGACCACCTAGAGGGGTGGGATAGGGAGGGTGGGAGGGAGGGAGACGTAAGGGGGGGGGATATGGAGATATATGTATACATACAGCTGATTCACTTTGTTGTACAGCAGAAACCAACACAACATTGTAAAGCAATTATACTCCAATAAAGATGTAATAAAAATCAAAAGGTAATACAGTAAAAAAAAATTACCTCTTAGGGTAGGAACTATTATTATTATCCCCATTTTAAGGAGGAAGAAACAGCAACACAGAGTGGGTAAGTCACTTGTCCAAGCTCACACAGCTGGTAAATGGCAAAGCTGGGAGTTGGACCCAGGCAGCGGAAACTGGAAACTGTCTTATATTTAACCACATTTATTGAGCATCTGTTCTGTCCCTTTGCTACGTTAGGTTTACAGTTAAGTCCCCTACATATGAACAAGTTCTGTTCCGAGAATGTGTTCATAAGTCCAATTTGATCGTAAGTCCAACTAAGTTAGCCTAGGTACCCAACTAGCACAACCAGCTATATAGTACTGTACTGTAATAGGTTTATAATACTTTTCACACAAATAATACATAAAAAAGAAAAAATAAATAAGCATACATTTTAAATCTTATAGTACGGTACCTTGAAAAGTACAGTAGTATAGTACAACAGCTGGCACCCAGGGGCTGGCACCGAGTGAACGGGCAGGAAGAGTTACTGACTGCAGGACGGGGAGGAGGTGGGAGATGGCAGAGCTGAATGACCATCAGCAATAGGAGATGGAGGGCAAGCTGCCATTTCACTCATGACTGACGTTGATGGCACAGGTTCTGGTTCCTTGCCAGATTCAATTCTATCTCCCCTCTTGAAAAAATGGTCCAGTGATGTCTGGGTAGTAGCTCTTTTTTTCTCGTGATAGATGACACAGTAGCACTGGATTGCATTCTGAACGGCTGCTGCAACCTTTGTGTACCTTTCTACATTCGGGTCCTGTGCCTCGAAAACTAACAGTGCCTCCTCAAGTAAAGAAAATCCCCTGCCGTTTCCTGCATTGTAAATCTCTTGGGTTCTTCAGTTACTTTTTCTTCCTCTTGTCTCTCTTAGTCCTTTCTCTGGGACGAAGAGAATTCAAGAAATTCCCAGGCAGCTACCATATCTGCACTCGCTGCCTTGCCACTTACTTTTACCTTGTGAAGGTTGGCTCTAGTCTTGAACCGATAAAATCAGCCACGGCTGGCATAAAAAGATGCACCCTGTGATTCTTCGCCGTGTTTCTTCTTCAAGTCTTCATAAAAGCTTTTGGCTTTCTCTTGAATCAGCATTAAGCTGAGCAGGACTCAACTCTGCTGCTGATGCTGCATCCACACGCTGAGAAGTTTTTCATCTCCTCCATCACTTTTCCACACTTCTTCAAAATCACTGTCGACCTCATCAGCACAGAGGACTTCACATGCTCCATGATCTTGTACTTGTTCTTTAGAATCGTGCCGACGGTTGTAACAATTCACGTTATAAGAACGAGCAACTTCTAACCATCTTTTTGCCTCACTCCACTCTCTCAATTATTTTCACTTTTGTTTCCATCGTTATCGCTCGGCACTTCTTAGCAGTACCAGCTACAACGCCACCACTTTTACGCTTGCTTCCGGACATCCTGGGCTTGAAATAAAGATACGGTACTACTGTACTCTATACAGTACTGTACACAAAAGCACAACCTCTTGTAGAGGATGCACGCACGTGACAATGTTCTCCAGACACGTGGACTAACTTACGTGACTGGACATGCGAAGGAATGTCCGCATCTTTTGAAAGTTCGCAACTTGAAGGTTCGTGTGTAGGGGGACTTACTGCATCTCATTTAGAGATGCCTACTTCAGAGAAAAGAAAACTGAGGCTCAGAGGGGAAGGGGCTTGTCCAGAATCACACAGCCCAAAAGCCTACAGGTGGAGCTTCACGGTGACTCCCTTAAACACCATGCAGTAATGGAAGATCGCTTTATGGTATGAAGCGAAGGAGAGGGTCACCTGTCTCCCGGGCCCACCCGGTCCACAGGCTCTTACGCTGGCTCTGACCTCTTTCCAGTTCACCGGTGCCCACCTCTCCTGCCGTGAGTCCTGCACCCGCCGAAATGGGCCGCCCTGCCACCAAGACGCCTTTTCTGCTCTCATGTCCGCCCATTTCAGCGTGGACCCGGTCAGCCACTTTCCCTTTCTTCACGGCCATCAGACCCCTCTCCTCTGGCACATCCCAGGGATCTTCAGAAATCTGGAGTCCCCGATTTCCAGCTTCAGCTCTGCCAACTGCAAGTTTGTGCCTTTGTGAAGGGTGCTCTGAGCGCTTGTTTCTTCCATTTGTAAAATGGACCAACGATCCCCAGCCTGGGCCTGCCACGGTGGGATGGCCCAGAAACCATCTGTTAAATGAACGAACTGACTTGCTTCTTTGGGGCGTGTCTTCTACAGCTGTTTCAAGCTATTGAAATAAATTGCTCTCACCTGACAAGGTTGCTGTCTTGAGTTCCCACTCTCCTGTAAACCCCCTGAGAACAGGGCAGGTCTTAATTGACAGGAGGCTCGTGGTGAGGGTTAAACGACTTAGAGAGTAGAAAGCACTTGGCACAGTGACCAGCCCATAGTAGGTGTCTGACATTCAGCACTTCTAAGCTATCTCGTCCCCGTCCAGGCATTTGTTTGGTCACCCTTTGTGAGGATGAGCTTGGTCAGGGCTGTTAATGAGGTGGGGTCTGCTAGGAGGCCAGCAGTTCCTTCTCTGAATGTCGGGAGATGGGCTCGCATTCTGCATCGGGAAAATTTTGAGCTGTTAACGTTTGAGAGTCATTGCCAGGGCTTAAGAACTTTTGGAATCACTTCAAAGCTCTAGGCACATACTAGGTCCTCAGTGTCCAAAATGCTAAGCCTTGTCAGCAAACTCAATTCCCTGTGTGTTCCCTGCCCAGTTAGGTGCTGAAGAGAAGGAAAGAGCTCTGTTTCTATTCATTCCTCTGCAGTCACTGAAATCACTACAGAGCCCAAACTCCAAAGGAAGCGAGGCGGGGGGGAGGGGCCGGAGTTCAGAGCGCACCTTTAGCTCTAAATGTGAACTATAAACCATCTCTCCCGGGGCTTCCCTGGTGGCACAGTGGTTAAGAATCCGCCTGCCAATGCAGGGGACATGGGTATGATCCCTGGTCTGGGAAGATGCCACATGCTGCGGAGCAACTAAGCTCGTGTGCCACAACTACTGAGCCTGCGCCCTAGAGCCCGCCAGACACAACTACTGAGCCCACGTGCCACAACTACTGAAGCCCGCGCACCTAGAGCCAGTGCAACAAGAGAAGCTGCCGCCATGAGAAGCCCGCACACTGCAACAAAGACCCAACGCAGCCAAAAATAAACTAATTAATTAATTAATTTTTTAAAAAGATCTTGAAATTGTTAAAAAAAAAAAAAAAAAAAACTCTCCTAATTTCTGAGGGAACTTTAACTGACGACTTCACAGTAACCCCAATGCACACAGAGAAAGTAAATTCCAGAGCTCCAAGGATGCCCCATGTGGCCTGGGCCATCCGCCAGCTCCTCTTCCTAACTCCCTTTGGCTTTAGAACTGCCAAGTGTCAAGGTTTAGAAATGATCACCCAGGTGGGAAGAGAAACACAGCATCTTTCAGCCTGGAAGCCATTCTTAGAAACATTTTCCGACAAAGATAAACTTGAAAAGGAATCATTTTTGCAAGAGTGAATATCCAAATAACCAACAAATATATGAAAAAGTGCTCAACTTCAAGAACCATCAGAAAGATGCAAATTAACACCATAATGTGACTCTGCCATATGCCAACAAGAATGGCTAAAATGAAAATAAGACAGTAGCAAGTGCTAGTGAGGCTGTGGAGCAACTGGAACTCTCATATGGCTTTGGATGGGCGTATAAACTGGCACAACCGTTTTGGAAAATTGGGAGCATCTACTAAGACTGAACCTAGGGCCCACAGTCTCCCCCTGGGGTACACATGCTCACCAAAATGCACGTACACGGATGCTTAGCGAAGTGCCAAACTAGAAACAAGAATTCGACTCTCCGCCATCAGTAGAATGCACACACAAACTGTGTCTCTTCTTATAGTAGAATACTAATCAGCCGTGAGAATGAAGGAACCACAATTACATGCAAAAAAAACATGGATGAATCACTCAAACATAATTTTGAGTGAAAGAAGTACATTTTGTGTAACCTCATCTGTACAGAGTTCAATAGCAGGATGATGAAGTTGGGGTAGTGGTGACATTAGTGGAGAACAGTGGTTGGAGGGTGGGTATTGTTCTGCTTCTTGATTTGAGCTCTGGCAGTATCAGTGTGGTCAGTGCGTAAAAATCATCAGGCTTAATCACCTGAGATTTGTACACTTTCAGCATACATGTTATACTTCAAAGACAAGTTTACATTAAAAAAAAAATCAGTCACTGACTGAGTTAGGAGTGCCCTGGCTCCCTGGTGGGTGGGTGTGGATATGACACAAGCCAGGCACCTTCCCACCTGTCCCAACAGGCAAAGTGGGGGGAAGGGACTAGTTTGGAATCCCAGCTTCTGCTCCCAGGGAATTCCCTGGCGATCCAGTGGTTAAGACTCCATGCTTCCACTGCAGGGGGGCTGGGTTTGATCCCTGGTTGGGGAACTAAGATCCTGCATGCCACGTGGCAAGGCCAAAAGAGAAAGGAATGCAGTAAACATTTATTAAAAGAAAACTATCCAGCTTCTGCTCCCACCACCAGTGGGCCAGACGGCTGGCTCACCTTCACAGAGCCACATTTTTCTCATCTGTAAAATGGGGGCATCAACACCTCCATCCATGCCTTGTGACAGTGGTATGACACAACATGCTCCTGGTTCCAAAGGCGTTCTCTCTACAGTATGTCTTATTCCAGGCCATCAGCCCAAGAGGTACCTTTAAAAAATAGTAATAATTTACTTATCGTGGTCCTAAAAATGTCCCGGTACATCATCCTAATTGACAACAATGCTCTGATCTTGATGAAGACTTACTGGAGCCAGGGCTGGATGTCTTGTTCTGTGCTAAAAATATCGCAAGGCAATCATTTTCAAAGTTCTCCAGGGAGCTGAATTTTCCATAATTCTCCACCACTCACCCTCTACATGACCCTCAGTAAGCCACAGAACTGCCCCGGGACTCTGTTTTGCTGTCAATAAAATGGGGGTGTTAGCTCATCTGGTTTTGATGGTCTATGTCTGTGATGAAACAGTGGAGAGCTAGGCACTTTGTGCCTTAAGCTTCCTCCCTGGGCCCCTTTAAGTCTCCTCTGCTGATGGCGAGGAGATGCCAAGACACGAGTCATCACCCTACCCCCATTCCTGCATTTATATTTTGGAAAAAAAGAGAAGATCAACATTTTTAAGGTCAAGAGGTGAAATTCTTTTGGAACAGTTTAGACGACGGTCAGCAGATGGAGGAAGCTTTCAGTGACAGCCCTGAAATCTGAACTTAAGTAGACATGGTTTTGGGGGAACAAAAAGGAGAAGACATGTATGTGGGCAAAAGCACACACACTCTGCGTGTCAGACACTGTGCTAATCACTTTCTGCAGACCATGGCTTTGGTGTCCAAAGACTCAGAGAATTGTCTGCATGCCTCTGGGCCTCGCCTCATGCTATTCCTTCAGCTAGAACATCCTCCCCTGTACTGCCTGCCTCCAGAAGCCCGTCTCCTCTTTCAGGACCCAAATCAAGTGTCACCTCCTCCCCAGAGACATGGCTCCCCCACCTTCTGGGTCTGCACCTGTCAAGTGTCAACCCACTTAGCTAACTACACAAATGGACAAGTGTGTCATTACCTGCTCACTTCTAAAATACGCCATGCCTCTACCAATTGGCCCTATCATGGCCAACAGAGACCTCAGCTCACATCTAGAAAGCCCCTGGAATCTGGAGGATTCTCTTAGCAAGCTTCACTGTTTCCCCAACAAAAAGGGTATGACTATAGCCAGGACAAAAGCAGCGTCTTCAGATGAACTTGGTGCCAGCAAGCATCACGGGCACAGACACTTCCACCGGAGGGAGCGCCCGAGGGGCTGGCCTGTCCACCAGCTCCCCGACACAGTACTAGACAGCAGAATAGTCTCACCTAAAGACTCTGCGGTGCTCCCAGGCAGAGGGGAGCTACATGGCTGTGGAGTGAACAGCAGCTGCATTTTTAGATGTGTTCAGTGGCTCTAAAAGAAGAGCCTCTACCCACCCAGCCTGAAAGTTACTTAAGGAGTTATTCCAGCAAAATGAAAAAGGAATCCAAGAAACAGGATGGCACAAGCTTCCAGGAAAGGGGGGGGGGTTGTAAACGGAACACAGAAGGAAAGGAAGGTAGAATGAGTGATATGAAGGTCCATTAGATTGTGATGCTTGGAAGAGCCTCCTTCCAGTGGCCGTCGTGTCTCTAAAGTGCCGCACCCACAAAGCTCCGAGTGCCTCCTGACCTCTGACCCCAGTCCTTGGCTTCCCCACCCTCAGAGCTCCCATTGCGCCCTCTGGCAGTGCCACTCCACACAGAAAACTGCAACCCGACTTCTTTTCTGAGAGCCCCCTCCACCTCCCGCCCTAACTGAACCCAGCTTCCTCTCCCGGGACACCACTGCCCTTCAGCCTTCCCTGGGCGCTGTTGGTGTCTCAGGGCCCGGAGGCGGGCAGGACCCCCTCGCTCCTTTGCCACATACAAAGCTCTGCAGCCCCCATCTGCTAGGAGAAGTCCCAGCTCCTCCGTGGCTCACACCACTTGGCCGGGTCCCCTTCTGGTCCTTGTCAGGGCTCTGGCTTGGCCTCCCCGGTCCCTTCTCAACCCATACCTGCCACCTCCCCGATGACAGACTCCTCCACAGGCACGACCCTCTCATCACGCATCCTCCTGTGTCTGGACTGCCTCCTCCTCAGGGCCACGCTCCTCCACCCGGCTACCCACATCCTGGGCCACACCACGGACTGCAGCATCGCTCCTAAATGCCCCTTCCAGGACCCCAGGGACGCTGAATCAGCCACCCCTACTTTGACCATGACTTCCTGCTCGCTTTTGCTCAGCCCATCAGCATTGCCTTTCTTCACCTCCCTCCTCACCCAGCTGACCAGTTCGCTATTCTCAGGGACAAAGCATGCGGGGGCAAGGCAGGCAGGATGGGGGGTGCTGGTGAGTAGCTGTGGGGACTCCAGGTTGGGGGCTGGAAAATGAATTGACAAGAAGCCTCTGGCATTCAGGTCCTCTGTGTTCAGTGCCACTTCAGAGCTTCTTCTCCCCAACCAGGCGTCACAGCTGACTGGGAAGTGGCTGAGCAGCTGGCAGCCCTGGGCTCTAGGCGGCCTCGGCCACCGTCTGGCAGGGAGGCCTCCCCAACCTCCTTGGGGCCTCAGCCTCTACCAGTGCGGCAAGTGGCTTGGCGAGAAGGCTGGGGGGTCCTTTCTACCAGCTGACACTTGACAGAACAGAAGTCACATTTAATCCTGGCAGTGGAAGGACTCTTGACTGCACCCAATCAAATCAGGCTTCAACACACAAGAAGAAGTGAATGGCAAGGCCAGGGATGCCTGTGAAATACATGTTACATGATGAGCCTTGGTAATCCAGGGCTGTGGCTCCCAAGCTGCTGGCACAAGCCAGGCAGGCTTCCTGGGGGAGGTGGTGCTGAGCCAGGTCCAGGGGGCTAGTTGGTTACAATCTGCTATCATATCAAAAGCAGGGCTGGCTGCTCAAAGGCTGTCCTCAGCTCTACCGGGTGAGGCTCATTTTAGCCACAGCCTTGGCAAAAGAACGAGGGATCCGGTGACCTGAATCCCCTGTCCGAGGGCCTTCCATCCACCAGTACTCTCTGCCCCGCTGGCCAAGATGTCGGCAGGGCTGGAGCTGCCTGTCCGCCCGCCTTGCAGCCATGCCTGGTCCTGCTGAAGCCAGGGGCGTGTTACCTGTTGCCGTCTCCCAGCTCTGAGGCTGAATGAATGGCTCCAGGTGGGCACTGGGGACTCCCCTCCTGGGGTGGTTTGTGGCCTTGGCCCCTACTGGGCCTTCTCAACGTCCAAGCAGATGCAGCCTGGAGAAACCTCCGTGTGCTTGGGTTGGGAAGGAGTGGGGAGACGGAAGAGGGTCCCATCACCTGCCCAGCCTCTGAGAGCCTGGCTGGGGTGTAGGGAGCTGTGCTGGATAGGACTCCACCCTAGCACAAGGCCAAGGTCAGTCTGTTTCAGCAGCAAACTTGAACCATGTAAGAGGATTGCTGCATTCTGCAGATGGAAAAATCAAGGCACAAAGAACATCACTGTTTTGATCAAAGGCTTCTCAAGAAGGGTTTGGAGGGATATCAGGGTTCTAATGTCATTTTGTGGACTCTGAGGATAAAGTCTTGTCCAACTTCTCATGCTCATCACACATGCGTGTATTCGTCAGACTTCTACTTACAAACGTGCTTTGCAGGTCCTGAGTAGACAGCCAGGCACACGGAGGCTCACGGGGCTACAGACAGGACAGGGAGGCTGAAATAAGCACAGAGGCGTCTGTGCTTAAGAGAAGGAATTGTAGGGGGAGCTGAGGGAGCCAGGAAGAGGGGCACCTAACCCAGCCAGGGGGTGTCCAGGACGGCTTCCTGGAGGAGGCTTCAGCTAAGAGAAGTTTTAGAGGATGAAGAAGAGTTATCTCTGCTGAGGGCTGAGAAGGATGTCTGTTGGCTCTGAAGGCATATCTCTAAGATGCGTTCAGAGAAATCTCTTTTGTGTAACATTGGGAAAAGTTCACAGTTTTCCCAGAAGACACTTTGAGGAAACAATAAACAATTGTTGGAGAAAGTCTAGTCTGTTAAAAAAAAAAAAAAAAAAAGAAGTCAGCGTCCTTAGCTCATTGGGAACAGAGGCTATACCCTAGGTGTCTTTGCCAAGTGCCCGTGTGGGTGACTGGAAGCATTTGGGGGATGAAGCCACACCATGTGACACCCCGTGCATCACCTGACGTAGTGGTGATGTCGTCTTCACCCCTGCAGACCGTGGGCTCCCACAGGCAGGGACTGGCTCCTGTCCTCGCTGCCCAGCCCCGTGGCTCTGCTTTGGACATCGTGGGTGCTGGGCCAGTGGGAGGGTATCTGGGGGAGGGGAGACAGCTGCAATGAGCCTTCACCTCTACAAAGCAAACTATGGCCCAGCTCTTCTGGTGCAGGGAATGAATTTTATTTTTTACGCACAGGCCCAGCGGCCATGGCTCTCACAGGCTTAGTTGCTCCGCGGCATGTGGGATCCTCCCGGACCAGGGCACAAACCCGCGTCTCCTGCATCGGCAGGCGGACTCTCAACCACTGCGCCACCAGGGAAGCCCAGGGGGAATGAATTTTAAAAGTAGCCCTTTCCGGGTGGGAGAGAGGGTGATGCAAGAGGGAAGAGATATGGGAACATATGTATATGTATAACTGATTCAGTTTGTTGTAAAGGAGAAACTAACACACTATTGTAAAACAGTTATACTCCAATAAAGATGTTAAAAAAAAATTAAAAAAATAATAAATAAATTAAAAAAAAAAAAAAGTAGCCCTTTCCTACTGCCCTAAGTCAACTAAAGAAGCCTCCAGCAAGGTTCCTGCAGGCTGACAGAATTAGCAACACACTGTGCCGGCTCCGCGGGTCTGCTGGAGGGTTGCTCCTGACTCAGCTGAAAAATTTCCCAGAAAATCTGACTGTTTTCGATTTGGAGCCCGCCCCAGGGAGCTGCACAATGGCTGGACACCCTGGCCCTGGCCGAGGACAGCCTCTGGCCACGTGGGGAGAGCCTCAGTGGGGGAGGGCCTGGCTGGCGTGTATCCTGCACCACGGATCATCTCAACACCCCTAGACGTTATCTCTGCCGCTGCAGCCATGGGAACAACCTGGTTGCCCCTACAGACACTGAAAGAAGCACGTCCAACACAGGGAGACCAGGGAGGGCCGTAGGGTCCTTCAGAGACAGTTGGTACATCATCCATTCCAGGGCAAGGTTGGGGCCCTCAGGGATTGGGACCCCCATTCCTCATGGTGTATCCCCTTCCAAAGAAGAAAAATGAGCGTGGGGATAGCAGAACTTGCCAGCTGGAGAGCGGGACTTCCTTAAAGCCATGGTAATGAACACAGTGTGGTATTGGGAAAGGAAGAGGCAAACTCGAAAGTCCGAGAACTAAACTAAGCAAGGCATTATTTAGACACATACTATAGGTGTCTAAAAAGTCTGCAAGGAACAGGAAACACAGAATTCAGAGGAGTGGTTGCCTTGAGGCAGAGGGGATGGGGGTCGGCAAGGCTAGACCATGGAGGCACAGAAGCGCCCGCTTGTCAATTTTCTAGTCCTAGGGTTGGATGACGGATTCACGGTGGCATTAAATTAGTAAGAAATAAATATAGGAATCAGCAAAGCAGAATAAAAGAGGGCTATGCACGGGACCGATGATGACAGTGTATTACAACCAAAGATTCTGTTTAATCCAATTCTGTGTATCAGTTAAAAACAAAAAAAGAAAGAGAAAGGGCAAAAGCGAATGAGAAGAGTCATGAGTTGGCCTTAATCTGGCTCAAATGAGAGCTCGGCTAGAAGATGAATTACAGGTAAATTCTAGTTACCGGGTAATAACGCTGTTGTCTGTTGGGAACTTAGCATAGCTGCAGGGAAGGCGTCACTGGGAAGGAGAAGCACAGGCCTGGGGTGAGAAGTCATAGAGCCAGTTCTGGTCTCACAGGGCAGCTGCTTCCTCTGTAGCAGGGGGACAAGCCCCGCCTCACGGACAGCAGGGGCAGGACGGGACGGGGGCAGAGGATAGGTACCCGGCGTAGGCCCTGGCACATGTGGGCCAGCGTCAAATGACAGCTATTTTGTTTTCAGAGCCGTTAGTCCTTTAGGACAAAGTGCAAAAAAAAAAAGAGGCAGCTGGTGTGGCGAGCCGAGGACCTGACGCCCTGTGTGGGATGCCTGCATGTCGACAACCACAGATAATTCCGACCAGAGGTCTGAGCAGGCCAGGAGCCGGGCTCCAACCCCAGCCCTCTGGGACCCTGATCCAGCCCTATCCCTCAGCCTCCTCTACTCTGGGGGATGTTCCTTCCAACCTTTCATCAGAAGCAGAAGCAGAAGGACACTCATGAGTGCTGGTAGATTTTCAAAGCCCATCTTGGTGTTCTGGGCGCTTTGGCTGGATTGCTGGCGATAATGATGATAACGATGATGTGAATAATCACAGCAAGGACTTACCTAGCACGTCCTATGTCGTGAGATGTTCTAAGCAGTTTATGTCTTACTGTACTTATACTTCACTAGGACACAATGAGTTAGTTACTATCATGAAAGCCCATTTATAGACTGAGGAAACCAAGGCACAGAGTAACTCACCGAAAGCCACAGTGAAGTAGTGAAAAATGGGATTGGAATTCAGGCAGTGTGGTTTGGGGCGCATTCTGTTGCCAGACTCTCCTGGGAAGGTAGGGTGACAGTCACCGCAAAGGAAATGCAGCCCTACTGATTCTGTCTCTCAGTGACAGTGCCCCCATGCCCCAGACCCCAACCCAGCTCCACGTGGTAGTGCTAGATCACTGTCTGTGCACTAGAGGCCCCTGAATGGACTGGAGGTGGGCCCCTGACCCAACAAAGCCCAGCCCTGGCTGGCAGGTAAGCTATGAGGTGGCCTCGATGAAGGACCCTGCCTATGGGGATAGTTACGGGTTGTTCAATCCACCTGGTTCTGTCTGCGATTTGGCCCGAAGACCAAATCTTCAGGAGAGGAGAGGAGAAGGAAGCAGGTGCAGACCACGTGAGGGGTCTTCTCCTCTCCAGGGCCAACCACCAGAATCACCCATCCCTTCCCGAAGCAGCCCTGGGGCTGTGCTCCTTGCAACCTCTAAGGCCAACTGGCACAGCTGACTCTTGTTTTCTAGAAAATTGCCAAGGTCAGGCCAACTTCCACTTGGGAAACGGCATCACTTTAGCCTCTTGCTAAACAGCACCAGCCCCAGGGGTTTAAAATGAAGGCCTTCTAATGGATTTATTGTGTTTATTTGACCTTTCCCAGTGTGAGCCCAGAAACAGGCCCAGAGGAGGATGGCAGAAGCTTGTTTTTCTTAAGCTAAGGAAAACTGATGAGTGAACTGAATTCTTGGATGGAGTCTGCTGAGTTTTCTCACCCTGGCTCCCCACCTCCCTTGGTTACAAGATCCAATTAGACTCAAGAGGAACCCATGTTTATGGGATAGCTCTGGAAGAGGAAAACCGTATCTACTGAGAAGTGGTAAATGATGAGGTCTGCAGATAAATATTTTCAGTGTGTCAAGAGCCCTGATAAAGGATAATGGCTAGTACATTTAGCAACGACTGCTCTATTTCCACTTCTAGTTTCAAGGCAAATGAGTTCTTGTTTTAAAACAACTTTTCAAAACGTTAATGATCAGTGCGTGAATGAAACCACTTCTAGTATCACAAGTATGGTTGGGTTTTAGACCAGAGGCTGCAAACTCCGGTGCCTAGGGGCCAGGCAGGTACCCTAAGCGACCACCGCAGAGCAGATGAAAGCAGCGGACAGGAGCGGAGTGGTGGGGTCCACGGACACCAGAGACACACGCCAGCGGTCATCACTCAGCTCTGGCCTCAGCTCCAAGCGGGAATGTGGGCCCCTGTTACCAGATTCCCTGCCCTTTCCAAAAAAGCCAAGAATCCAGATTTTTTATGTGACATTTCTGAGTTACTTTAATTTAGTATGGCCAAACGCAATATTGACATTTCTAGACCCAGACACAGACAGCCCTGGGCTGACAGTGTCACCTCTACTCAGGTGAAGCTCATCTACCACCTTGACGGGAGGTCGGAACCTGCCCCTCCCACACGGGGGGCAGCCCAGCCCCCATGGGCTGCCAGAAGGTCTGATCCAACCACAGAGGCACAAACTCCAGGGGATCCACGAGTCTGCTCCCCGTCCTTCCACAGCCATAATATCCACAACCACATGTGATAAACCAGAGCTTCACCCAAACCCATTTTCTCCCTTTGGTCTCCACGTGGATTCTGAGAATCCAGATTGAGCAAATGTCACTCGCCCGGTCACCAGACACACCCACTCCTTCTCCACACCAGTTCTCCGTGAGTGTGCAGGGCTGAGGACACTGGGGGGACGGGGCACCGCAGAGAGCCCCACGGGGGGACGGCAGCGGTACCACCACCTCTGCGGCAAATACGGAGTTCGCCCGGGCAGCTGGTCAGTCCTCACAGCGCCTCTGCGTGGGCCCCGTGGGCCCTCACTTTAGAGACAAGGAGGCTCAGGCACAGAGACGGGCTTCCGAGAAATGGCACAGCCGTGGGCTCCAGAGTCTGTGTTCCTCACAAGACACCCCTCAACGCCCAGAACATTTCTGTATTTGGTGTAAGATGCCTATAACATCTATCTTCCCATAAAATCAGGTATCTTCTTATTTCTTATTTTACTCTGGACAAGCGGTGGCGGATGGTAGAGGTTTATGGACAAAAACATATTAGCAGAGAAAAATGACAGACAAAATCAACTTTTTTGGGCTTCCCTGGTGGCGCAGTGGTTGAGAGTTCGCCTGCCGATGCAGGGGACACGGGTTCGTGCCCCGGTCCGGGAAGATCCCACATGCCGCGGAGAGGCTGGGCCCGTGAACCATGGCCGCCGGGCCTGCGCGGCCAGAGCCTGTGCTCCGCAACGGGAGAGGAAGGGCAGGTCTCTTTGCCAAAGCAGGAGAACCCCTTTGCCAGATGAAATTTTACGTACAACCCCAGTCTATTTAGCAGATAGATGGGAAGCTGCTGGAAGGATGGGGTCCCAGTTTCCCACCTTGAGGTGGGGCCTTGGGGACTTCGGAAAAAGAGGGTTTTGGAACCCTCTTGCAAATTCCACGATTCTGAGTGAGATACTGAGAAGTGAGTGAGAAGACAAAATCTCGGACTCTTGCCCAATGGCAGGCAAGGGCACAGCCTTTTGCTTTTAAATTTAACGTGTGAGAACAATACCTTAGATTTACAAAGCATGTTGTCTTTTCCAAGGACCTGCACAAACATCCTATTTGCTGTCAGAGTGAACCATTCCAAAACACATTCAAGGATTTATGAGGTCCTAAAGAACCTCTATTGACGGATACAGTACTCAGGAATGAGGGAGATGTGCTGATTTCAATCATGTGCCAACTGGAGCAGCCCCACTGTTTTCCTGCTTTCATTTCATCTCTTGTGTGGCCTCTTTCCTGCCTCGTCTGTCCCACCTAAGGACCCAGAATCACCATCAATGTCTGTGCACTTACTATGTGCTGGGCCTGTGCTCAGAACTTTTTTTTTTTTTTTAAATAAACTTATTTATTTTATTATTTTATTTTATTAATTTATTGTTTCTGGCTGCGTTGGGTCTTTGTTGCTGCTTCGTTGCTTTTCTCTAGTTGCAGCGAGTGGGGGCTACTCTTCGTTGCAGTGTGCGGGGTGCTCATTGCGGTGGCTTCTCTTGTTGTGGAGCACGGGCTCTAGGCGCACGGGCTTCAGTAGTTGTGACACGTGGACTCAGTAGTTGTGGCTCAAGGGCGCTAGAGTGCAGGCTCAGTAGTTGTGGCGCACGGGCTTAGTTGCTCCACGGCGTGTGGGATCTTCCCAGACCAGGGCTCAAACCCGTGTCCCCTGCATCGGCAGGCGGATTCTTAACCACTGTGCCACCAGGGAAGCCCACATGCTCAGAACTTCTGACACATCATCTCCCTTCATCCTCACTACAACTCCTTGAGGGAGGTGAGACAGATCTGTGGTCCCTTATCCAAACCCTGGGGCAGACTGTTTGGGAATTCAGAGTTCCAGAGTTTAGTAATTAGGTTGCATATGCCAGGTGTTGCCTAACATCCCAGGGGTCTGGGGCAGCGTCTGCAATCACACACGTTGATATTTCTATAGCGAAACCTATGAATATTCACACTGAGTGAAATAAGAAACGACTCAAAATAGCCTCACACCAGTTCAGGTTGATCTGGCTGCCGAAGGAGTTTGCCCCGAACTTAGGAATGAAGTTTTGTTTTTCAGAACATAGTCTTGTGCTAACATCATCATCTGACGAATAAATGAGGCTCTAAGAGGTGGAGTGGCTTGCCTAGTGAGGGTAACGCAACAGGTGGGTACTGGAGGTAGGATTCAAGCTGGAAGTCTGACTTGAGAGCCCATGTCTAAACATGGGAAAAGAGCACAGACATCTGGGAGAAACAACAGAGTGTTCGAATCTGTGCTCTGCCACTTCGGAGCTGTGGGATCTGGCTTCACCCTGGGACCCTCAGCTTCTGTGGAGGTTGTTAGGACTATTCTCAAATATTCCAGCTCTCATCCTCTGGGCACAGAATCACCTTGCCCTTTCCTACTCACCGAAGTTAGGTGTGGCCATAAGTCTTGCCTTGGCCAATGAGTGGAAGTGCTGTGTGTCACTTCCAACTGGAAGCTTTAGCAGCTAGCTGGTCAGGGCATTGCTGCCTTCTCTTTTCCATTAGTGACCATTAGGGGCTGCTCCTAGTGACCCCGGACCTGAAGTGAGGACACAAAGCTTGCAGAATAGAGCCTCCAGGGGACTAGTGCTGAGCATGCACCAAGGGCAGAGACAAATCTTGGTTGTTTGAAGTCAGTGTGACTTGGGGCTTGTCTATTACTGCAGCAAGACCTGGCCCATCCTGACTGATACAGGCTCCTTCTCTATAAGGTAACTGGTGTGAACACTGAATTAAGTGGCACATGTAAAGTTCCAGGAGAGCGCCCGACCAACGACATTAGTTGATTCCCTTTCCCATGCTCAGCCTGAATTCCCCAGCTGTAAAGAACGGTGGCGGAGGGAGAGTGGAGGAAGGCGGTAATAGTTACCTTGCTCCGTTTAAATAACTGAAACTACTGTTAACCCATGAGGTATTCATGGAAAGGATTTTGTGGATGTTTACCAATGTATTGAGTCATATGTGTCCCTCATCCCACCCTAGCATTGACAGAGAGGCTGGGTGGAGGTGGAGGGAGGTTGGGGCCAGAATGTCAGCCCTGAGACAAACAGCTGCCCAAGGACTTCAGGTTCCTGATGGAAGTGACAGCTGTGGACCAAACATCCCCAAAGGCGGGACTGCAGAGGGCCTGCTTGTGTCAGGAGGAGGTTAGGAGGGCCAGGCAGCCTGCTGACAGCTGCTGAGCACGGGGGGAGGCACCACTTCCTCCGAGAGGGGCGCCAGATGCAGGGAGCGAGGCTGCGTGGAGGATATCCTCTGTGATGAGAATGCGCAGTTGCCAGGGGACTTGCATTAAGACCCCATTTAGCAACACCGATTAAGGAGCTATAAATAGCACCTGAGCTCTTTCACAGGCCATAAAACATACTTCCCTGCATCACTCCCAGCCAGCAGCCTGCTCTGCTTAATTGAGGCTCAGAATAAAATACCTGTGATGCCACTTTTGGATGGAAGGCCCGTACTGTCATAGGGACCAGCTGCTGGGCTAGGGATGGGGCAGAGGCTGGACACAGCGCTGCTGCCGCAAAGGTGGGAAGGAGGAGGAGGAGAGAGAAAGGGGAGGGGAGGGCACACGTCTGAAGGTGACTACGGAAGTCTGGAGCCACACCACAAGAGGTGGTGCTACATCAGCTGACGGCCTGCAATGGCCACCCCAAACGGCAGCCTCACCCCTCACCTTTTCCAACTGCTGCTCTGACAAATGAGGGCCACCAAGGCAGGGAAGTGGGCCTGGCTGGCCCTGGGTAGATGTGAGGGCAGAAGACTAGCGTTTCGGTCCTGGCTCAGTCCCTGGACAGCTGGGAGACCTGGGTGGGGGGCTCCCCACTTTCTCTGGGTCTCTGGTCTTTTCCACTGCAACACGAGGGCGGCATGAGAGGTCTCTAAACTCTAGATGCTCAGCCTGGGGCGCTACCTTGGAACTCCCAAGAAGAAAGAAGAAAGAAGAAGCCCATCGTGTGCTGAGTTACCTCTAAGGTCCATGAAGCGGAGAAAGAAGGGTGTGGGACTTCCTGGTGGCACAGTGGTTAAGAATCCGCCTGTCAATGCAGGGGAGACGGGTTCGAGCCCTGGTCTGGGAAGAACCTACATGCCACGGAGGAACTAAGCCTGCGAGCCACAACTACTGAAGCCCACGTGACTAGAGCCCGTGCTCTGCAACGAGAGAAGCCACCGCAATGAGAAGCCCGCGCACCGTAATGAAGAGTAACCCCGGCTCGCTGCAGGTAGAGGAAGCCCGCGCGCGGCAATGAAAACCCAACAGAGCCAAAAATTAATTAATTAATTAATTATTTTAAAAAGAAGGGTACATGTCAGCAGGGAGGGGAAGACTGCTGTTTGTGTATTTTCGAAAAGTATCTTAGAAGAAAACGGGAGAATCTGACAGCACTCGTTGCTTCTGAGGAGGGTGGCTGGAAACAGGGGTAGGCAGGGAACTTATAACTTATTTTAAATACACCTTATGAATGTATTTAGTGTAAATAAAATCTAAATTTAAAAAATACGGGGGCTTTCCTGGTGGCGCAGTGGTTGAGAGTCCGCCTGCCGATGCAGGGGACACGGGTTCGTGCCCCGGTCCGGGAAGATCCCACATGCCGCGGACCGGCTGGGCCCGTGAGCCATGGCCGCTGAGCCTGCGCGTCCGGAGTCTGTGCTCCGCAATGGAAGAGGCCACAGGCCACAACGGTGAGAGGCCCGCATACAGCAAAAAAAACAAAACAAAACAAAACAAAAAACGAGACTTCAGAAGGCCCAGGTTTTAATGAAAGAATAAATGACAAACTAGACCAGTGGGGTCTCTTTCCATGAACTAGTCTCTTCGCTACTACTCTCTGCTTCATGTGCTCCTCAACTGGGCTGTGCATTTTAAGCCTCTGTGCCTTTGCACATGCTGTGCCCACCCCTGAAATGCCTTTCTCAGCAGGGCCCAGGTCTGATTCTAGGGTGTATACTGGGACCTGGCACAGAGTGCCACTCAGTACAACACTCTGGGTCTCTGAGGACTCTCACACACACACACACACACACACACACACACACACACACACACACACACACACACACACACACACACATATAGCATTCATTTCCGATGATCCCCTTGTGGTTTATCTGCAGAAAATCAAGTCTCTGCTCTCACACCACCTCCTCCCTTGGCCTCATCTGAATGTGCTGGGAAAGTTAATTTGTAACATTGGCCTGAGCAAAATACAATTAGGAAGGGATGCCCTGTAGCAACAAGTACTTGCAATAGAGGTGCCAGCAATGCCACGGTGAGGGGCCTGCCTACTGCCTGACTGGGGATAACTGATTTTTTGTGGATTATTCACGGCTAAGATGTCGTCTGGGCCTTCACCTCGGCTGCCTTCCTGCCTGCCAGCTCAGGAATCCCACGGTAATGAGGCACCCCTGGAGAAGGGGCTGCCAGGCAGAGTGTCTTGGCTCTGCAATTTAACCGGCTGGAGGAACTCAGCAAGGCCCTGACCCTCACTCGTCCCATCCACTGCGCGGGGGGCTTGGAGCCGGTCCCTAAAGCCCTCCCTATTTGGAACTCTATCTGGAATTGTAAACATCAGCCAAGCAGGGCAGAACAGTGAGAGAAGCCCACTCTAGCTAAATAAGTAAAATCTCCCAGTGAGCATCAGAGACAAGAGGAGGGGATGTAAGGAAGCCCCAGTAGTTACAGGAAGATACTCACATGCAAGGCACACGCCCATGTGTAAACCCCGAACCCTAAGGAAATACCTCTCTTCTTTCAGGTCTCTGAATGGAAGTCACCACTGAAATGTGTCCTCAGCGTGACTGTCCTCTGTGGATGGTAGCACGGGAGGACAGGATACAGTTGCTATCAAATGAAACTTCCCAGGGCCAGTGAAGTGATGCTGTCAGGAGGATGGCCTTATCACCCTGATTTATCTGAAAGATCAATCATTTATAAACTTCCATTCTACTAACCCTTATGTTAGTTACTAATGGATTCCTGATGGTTTTGCCTCCAGCATCCTCTGCTTCCTTTTTTAGTAAAACATCTTTGGATTCCCTTGTGGAGTGCGTTTGTTTCGAGACTTTGCCCCCTCCCACCTTCAGGGGTGGAGCCTGTGACAGGGGCTGAGCCAGTCAGCACATTCCAATCCAGTGGCCACGGTGATTGGTTGGGGTGGGGGGCGGGGGGCGGGGAATGTGACCCAAATGGGGCCAATCAGAATGCATTCCAGGACCTGTGCTAGGCAAAGCTGGCGCAAGCATGCTGGCTCCTGCTGGATAAGGAGGGAAGGGGTGCCCCCAGGGGCTCCTGCAGTCATTTTAGGACCCTAGAAAGAAGAAGACCTCAACCATGGGGCCTCCATCCAGAATGTGTGTGTTGGAGGCGCTTAGGGATGGTGCTCTGTGGGACGGGAGATCTAGGGATCAGTGTGGAATCACTGTCTTTACTTAGATTGTGTCTTTTCATGGAGGTTGAGAGTATGAGGACCTAAAGCCCCATAAGACACCCCTAAGGCACCACTAGGCTTGAAAGATGAAGGGCTGAGAAATAGAGAGAAACCAGATCTAGATCCTGGCAACGGTGTCTGAACCCTGGATACAGGTGAAGTTGAAACCAGATTTACCCCAGAACTAAAAAGCACATACATTCCCTTTATCAACGTAAGGCAGTTCGGGTCAGTTTCCCGGTTCCTTACAAGTGAATACAACTATTAACCTCCCCCACTGTGCTAAGTCTTCGCTAGATCCTGAACTTAAGTTCTTGGACTACGATCAGAGGTCATTCCTGGTGGAAACACCCTAGTGTGTGGAAGAGGATCTCTGGTCCCCTGAAGAAAGGCAGGGGGCGAGAACTGACCTTAGGCGCCTGGAGTCTGAGAGAATCCCAGAGAGAGAGTGAGAACCCACAGTGGGCCAAGCCGCCCACTTGCAGGAGAAGGTGCTACCTTCACACAGTGGCCTGAGGGCTCCGGAAAGCCCTACTTGCCCGACCCCACTTCCCCCTGTGGTGCCTCAAAAATCTACCTGCACAATTTTCCCAAGTTCAATGCAACACAAGACAGACAACGAAAAGTCAGGGAATGTCTGTTAGAAGGGATCTCCAGGAATAATACCAGTCCATGCTGGAGCTGCACAATCAAGGATCCACGGTCCAGAGAGCTGAAGCAGCTGACTCAGGGCCAGCAGGGTGGGTCTAGGGCAGGGCACAGGCTGGAGCCCCTGGGTTCTCACTTCCAACACAGAGTCCATCCCACTGGCCGCAGCTGCTGTCTGGTTAAGTCTTTTTTTTTTTTTTTTTTTGGTATGCGGGCCTCTCACTGTTGTGGCCTCTCCCGTTGTGGAGCACGGGCTCCGGACGTGCAGGCTCAGCGGCCATGGCTCACGGGCCCAGCCGCTCCACGGCATGTGGGATCTTCCCGGACCGGGGCACGAACCCGTCCGTGTCCCCTGCATCGGCAGGCGGATTCTCAATCACTGCGCCACCAGGGAAGCCCCCCCCTTTTTTTTTTAACATCTTTCTTGGAATATAATTGTGTTACAATGGTGTGTTAGTTTCTGCTTTATAACAAAGTGAATCAGTTATACATATACCTATGTCCCCATATCTCTTCCCTCTTGCATCTCCCTCCCTCCCACCCCCCTAGGTGGTCGCAAAGCACCGAGCTCATCTCCCTGTGCTATGCGGTTGCTTCCCACTAGCTATCTATTTTACGTTTGGTAGTGTATATATGTCCATGCCACCCTCTCACTTTGTCCCAGCTTACCCTGGTTAAGTCTCTGCTCTTCTCTTTTAAATCTCTCTCCCTAGCTATGTATGCAAAGACTCTGCCACCAGGTGGCAATATGGAGTTACCACATTTGGTGTGGAATTCAGCGGGCCTCATAGATTTGCTTTTACATAAAAATGTATCTTTATTCATCTCAAAAGATAATTGGCATATACAGCTATGATTAATTTGAATAAAACCTCGAGGACAAACCAGAAGATTATAATAGGGTTACACACATTGTCTCTCTTCTTTACTAATTACTTGCCTCTTTCTAACCCTGCTGAGGAGGGAGTGGAGAGAAGCCAGCCTTTGAAGTCAGACTGGCCTGGCTGTGAAACCCAGCTCTGCTTAGCTGTGTCTTAGCTGTACGTGTCTTAGCTGTATGCCTTCGAAAGTCACTCCTCTTTGAGCTCCACACGTCCGTCCATCTACAACAATGGGTTCACTACTACTCTGGACAGGGCTGCCGTGAAGGAGAACTTCCTTGTAGCATCCACAGGGCTAGCGTACAGCAGGTGCTGATTAGGTCTCAGCTGCAGCAATGAATGCTGCACCTACTGAAGTGTTTGGCGTAATACAGCAAGTACTCCATAAATGACACTTCTTATCAGAGGCAGAAGGGAAGCAGGTCTACCAGTGAAATTACAGGCCATGGGCAGTTAAAAAACAACAACAAAAAAGGTAGGGGGGTTTTGTAGGGGATGTGAGAACTCACCGGAGGCCAGAAATCACAGTGTGTCCGTGGCTGCCCACAAGCTTACTGCATAAGGTTGATGCTTTTCAACCTCAGTGCACATCATCTCCCCTCACCATGCACCTCGGCTCTGAAACCCTTCTAGAATCTTCTGTGCCTCGTGAGGAGGGTCTGCAGGACAACTCCCATTCAACTCTCTCCGTGAGCTCCCTGGCCTCACCTGTGGGCAGGGGGCTAACGGTCCCCAAAGCGTGGTGTTAAAGAAGATTCTCGGGGAACAGGCTCTCCTCATCTAACACCAGCTTGAGGGCTGACTTCCCAGGCTCAGGGCCTCATTCTCTCCCTCTGCAAAACCTGCAGCTGGCTTGGCTGGTGCCCACGTCCCCTCCAGAGGGAACACCCCTCCCCCTCAGGCTGACTGGCCTTCCCAGGGGCACAGAATTCACATAACTTCAAACCTTCTCAACTCTAAAGGAGCAAATTATGTGACACTTTATTTTTCCCAGGTTGAACGGGCAGAGCTAGCACCTCATAAAGTGACCGGGAAAATATTTGGCTGGTTTTGTAAGCCGGGGCCACAAAGGCTCACTTGTGATGGGTGGCCCTGCCCAGGTCTGGGCAGAGAGGTCCGCAGACAACCACTGCCCGCTTGACACCGGCCACCTGCGTGCAGGCCACGAGGCCTGGCAGCCTCTCAGCCCCGCCAGGCCATCTCCTCCCACCTTCCACACCCTTCCAGACCCTGAGCTGCCAAAAACAACACCAGCCATCGGCCCTGCAGGGGGGGATCCTTGGGGGGCAGGGAGGCCCTCAGAGAAGCTTCTGTGGACTGGTCAGTGGCAGCCACCCGGGAGAGGTCTGCAGTGTGTCTGGGTCATGGTCTGGCCCCAGGAGGGCTCCCCTCAAGGACTCCACCCTCGTGCTTCCCAGCCTCCCTGCCTTTGCTCCCGCCACCCCCCCTGCCTGGACCACATCTCCCTGTCCTCTCCACCCACCCCTCCCCAGCCCTGCAGAGCATCCTCCTCTCAGCCCAGTCCCTCTGGGCCCACAGGGACTGTTCCTTTGCACGAGCTGACAGCACTCACTGCCCGTGCCTCTCATGAGATAATGAATCACACCCTTCTTGGGGTGCCTCTTATTACTTAATGCTGGGATTATTTATTTCACTGACACCTCATTTATTTGAAACTTAGGGAAAGAGCTTTTTCAACATCGGTGAATTTTTCTGATAAATTATCCTTGTTAAGTACCAACTTACTTTCAGCTTCATCTCTTTGGGTGGGAATTTTTCTAAAATGCATTATACCTTCATTTTTTTTTAATTTTATTTTTTTCCGTTTTACCGAGATGTAATTGATACATGACACTGTATAAGTTTAAGGTGTACCACAATAATTTGATATATGCATATACGGCAAAAGGGTATTATGTCCTCCTCTTAAATGAATTATCCCTAGATGGAATGGAATGCATTTTTGAGGATGCAGAATTAGAAAAGAAAATGCCACTTCTGGTACCGTGACCTTGCCCTGTTTGGCTGCCGAGTTGGGGGCTGTGTGCCCCTTTGCTGACTGGCCCCAGACGGCTATGCTTTGGGAGCTCATGCTTTTTGCTGTCGCTGTTCTGTGTCCCTCCACGTGGGTAGGTGGTCCATGCTGCGGGGGATGCAGTTGGTGTGCTTGCCTCTGGCCTCACCTACCCCCTACGCTCCCATCTGCTGTTTCTATTCTGTGAAGGGAGGGGGACGCAGATAACAAAGCGTGTGTCAATGCTAGTAGGATGTAGATGAACAGCAAACAGTATCTGAGAAGGGTTCCTTTCAAGGCCCCAAGTGAGTCTTCCCGTTCGCTCCCAGGGTTGGGGTTGTGTGGAGCTGAGGGTGCCACATAAGGGCATTGTTCCTATGCTGACGCATTTGTGGGGTGATGAGTGGGGTCCCCTGTGCCCATACAGAGCCTGACCCAGAGTAGCTCAGAGACAGGACCCAGCTGACTTGCTTTGGGATGTGTGACCTGGATGTGGCTCATCCCAGAGCTCCATCATCGGCTCTTACTTTAGAATCAATTGCATCCTAAAAGGGCAGCCGGGTCTGCAGGTGGAGCTGGCTCAGCCTCATTACGGGCTCCCAGAGGCCGTGACTTCAGGTCGCTGCTGTCTCCAAAGGATGTGGCTGTAGGACGGGTAAAGATTTCTAAAGCCTTGTTGCAAACAATCGCTGCATCTGATCTGTGGTTCTTGGGAAAACAGAGATGTCCAACAACTTTATGCAGCACACAAGACAGGCATGGCCACTTAGGAACCGTCTGGTTTCTTGTAAGTTACCACAGCTGGTTCGGGCTGCAGTAAATCCTCTTTTAAGCCCTGGGAACAGAGGGGCTGGACAAAGCGCAAGCTGGTGCAGTGACTACACTGCACTGTCAGGATCCAGGGACAGGGGAAGAAAGGGCCTAGGAGGGCCCTGGAGACCCCGGGTCAGGTGTGGAGGCAGAGATGTGGCCTCTCTCCACCTGCCATCTCCATTCCTAAACTGTACCAGGCTCCTTCCTGCCTCAGGGCCTTTGCACATGCTGCTCCTTCTGCCTGGAACACCCTTTTCTTCACTCTCACCCCATAGCAGACACTTTACTAGTTTGTTAATTTTTCCTCTGAGCTTCCTGCCTCAGGGCCTTTGCACATGCTACTCCTTCTGCCTGGAACACCCTTTTCTTCACTCTCACCCCATAGCAGACACTTTACTAGTTTGTCAATTTTTCCTCTGAGCTTACAGGGTCCCTAGATTGGCCTTCTCTGATGCCCAAGACAGACCAGACCCCTCACACACTCTCTCAGCACCCTCTGCTTCCCCAGTATGACGCCTAGCACAATAGGAACCACAGGATAATCTCTGTACTTGGCTGTGACATGTCTCCCCGTGGACTTATAAGTTCCATGGGGTGGGGTCCCCGGCTGCCTGTTCATGCCCTTATCTCCAGCACCTAGCACAGGGCCTGGCACAGGGCCTGAACTATGGTTTACAGTCAGTAAATACTTGCTATTAATCAATGCCCACACCCTTCAGTCCAACTCGAGCCATGCCGGGCTGCCCCCGGACCCCAAGCCCTCTTATAACTCTAATTTCTTGCTCTTTCTGCCTGGATACACCTTTCTTGCCTAAGTAATTCCTGCTCTTTGATGAAGGAATGAATAAATCAAAGAAAGCATGAACCAACAAACAAACTATCAGAATGTCAGAGAATTTATAATTCTCTGAGGCCCTCCACTGCACAGCTGAAAAGGCACCAAATGTGTGGCAAGAGGAGTATTCATAGAGGAAAAGGCCCTTGAGTGGGAGTACTGCCCACAACAAAGCTCAATGAGTGCACAAGCACCCTTCTAAAATGCTTCTGGGAAATCCTAAGAAGTCTCTGGTGAGCAAGGGCTGGTGAGTGGAAATGACTAGTGCAGAACCTACCATGATGAAGTTGAGATGGGCACACGTCATCAGTGCGTCTTGAACTTGGCGTGCTGTCTGTTGATCAGCTTAAGGAAGGGGAAACCTTTCATAAGGTGGAAAGAACCTAGGTGTCTGTCATCTGGAGAACATTATGCAGGTAGTAATAAGAGCTACCTGGCAGTGATCACGTCAGCATGCCAGCACTGTGCCAGGCGGTTTACATGCCTTATGTTATTGAATCCTCAAGAGAACTTTGAAAGGTGGGAGTTATATCCACGTTGCAGATGAGAAGATGGAGGTTCGGAGAGGTTGAGTAACTTGGCCAAGGTTACAGAACTCGCTGTGGCAGAGGTGGGCTTTACCCCCAAGCAGCTGGACTCCCAGGTCTCTGCCTCGGCTACAGAGCGAGGTGCTGGTCAGGGGTCTCCGGGCAGGCGTCCCCCAAGCTGAAGGTGAAGTGCTGCCATGGAAACAAGGTTCCCAGCTTCCGGCCCTGCCAGGTCTGCTTCCCGAGTCTTTAACCAGGTCTCCCCCAGCCTCCCAGCCTGGCGGTCTGCAGTGGCCGGGGAGGAGGGGAACGGCAGCCCTCAGACCACTCGGGCCAGGCCACTAGGGCACATGGGGCCAGCCTGTGGTGGGGTGGTGGTGGCAGTTTCCAAGGGGATGGCGGTTGGGCTCCAAGGTCCCCGTCCTTCTCCATAGGGACCTCCTCCATCGCCGGCCTTGGACGGACAGTCTTGTGGGGCATGGTTAAGGGCAGCCCCATTCACCGCCCCCCCGTCCTTCCGTAACTGCAGAGCTGCAGGTCCCATAAAGCCCATCCTCGGCGTCCTGGAAGTTACATCCCTGCGTGGTCACCGTGTATCTCCACCACCAGAGGAGCAGCTGGTTGGCTTGGGCCCTGGAAACGGGGGGGGGCCTCTGAGCCATGCACAGGAACTCCTTGTCAGGTTCATGCAAGAAGCATTCCCCAGAGAGCTACTGTGTGGTTAACTCTCTGGGCACCGAGGGCACCCTTGCCTTCTCTCTCTAGGCTCCCGGCTCAAGCCCAGGGCAGCCAAGTCCTGGGAGGCAGGATGTCCCCTATACAGGCTCTAGTCCCCTCCATACCTCTCCACCTGTTCAAGCCATCTTGAGGCACCATTGCTGAGCAAATGGAGACCTGTGTTGAGCAGATGAGGCTTTACCCTCTGTACTAGTTACCTAGGACTGCCGCTGCAAAGTGCCACAGAAATGTATTATCTCACAGTTCCGGAGGCAGGAAGTCCAAGATCCAGGTGTCAGCGGGGTTGGTTCCTTCAGAGGCTGAGAGAGTCTGTTCCAGGCCTCTCCCCTAGCTTCTGGTGGTGTGCCGGCTATCTCTGGTCGTCCTTGGCTTGTAGACACATCACACTGATCTCCACCTTCATGTTCACGTGGCATTCTCCCAGCAGCCGTGTCTCTGTGTCCAAATGTCCCCTTTTTATAAGGACACCGGTCGTATTAGATTAGGGCCCGCTCTCATGACCCCATCTTACCTTATTGCACCTTATTTCCAAGTGAGGTCACCTTCTGAGGTACTGGGAGTTGGGACTTCAACATATGAGTTTTAGGGGGACACAGTTCAACCCATAACACTCTGTTTACTTCATGCAAGGGGAGACCAGGGTGACAGGGGAGAATGACGCAGCCCAGCAGCTGCCTACAGCGCAGCTGGATGGACAAGAGCCCCCAGGACACCGCTGGAGAGCCACGAAGTACGTGAGACTTTCTGCAGAGGCAGCACTGGGTGGGCAGAGCCATGGCAGCCAGAGCAGGGGGCCACGTGGCTGCCGCGGGGCCATAACAACCACTGCCGCAGACCCGAGGCTGCCCAGTCAGGCCAGGGCAAGACCGCTGCAGCACGTGTCTCAGGGCTGCACAGTCTACGACAGCGCCGGACAGAGGGGATTCTCCGAAGGTAAACATAAGCCATGTTGGACTTTAGGCCAGGGGGCCCCAAGAGGCCGGACAACCTCAGCACCAGCCTATGCTGATGCCCCAATCTCTTGTTCTTAACTAAATCTGAGTTCACAATAAAATGCCTTCCCGGCAGGACTAACAACCAAGCTCACTTAACACAAATTCCCTCTAAGGAAATGGTGCCCACCCCCCAACCCCTGGCCGGGTCCTGAGACTCTGCGAGGCACTGACCAAAAGTTTGAAACTTCAAAATACACATGTGACTTTAATTCATTAGAGAATCCTTTCCTGGAAAATCAGTTGGCACTCAGTATCAGCAATCTCAAAATCGAGCCATTCTTTTTACTCCTAACAATCTACCATGCTGATAGAAATAAATTTTTACTCCTAACAAGCTACCATGCTGATAGAAATAAAAGGGACAGCAAGTATAAGCAGAAGCATTCACTGAAGCATTTTGTGTAAAAGGGAAAAATTGGAAACAACCTAAATGTACAGAAGTGAGGATGGTTAACTACATGATGATATAACCAAATGGTGACATATTATTTAGTCATTAACAATTAAATTATCTCACCAACACCACCACTACTTAGCCCTCTTGTAGAAGTACTGGCCAAATAATTAGTAAGAGGAAGAAAGAAAAATTGTCATTATCTGCAGACAATATGCTTGTATACCTAGAATACCCAAGAGGATCTGAAGGGAAGCTACTAGAGAAATACGAATTCAGTGAAGCAGAAAATCACTGGTAATAAAAAATCAGCAGCTTCCCACTAGACACAGAACCAGCTAGGAAATATAACGGAAGATAGGATTCCTTCCATAATAACTACAAAAAAGATGAAATACCTAGGGCTAAACATAACAAGGTATGTGTAAGACTTGTAAGAATAAAAATTTAAATCAGACTAAAGGACATGACAGAAAACTTGAATAAATGGAAAGGCATTTTATGTTTGCAGAGGAGTACTCAATAACTCAAAAATGCCAATTATCCCCTAAAATAATCTATAAATGCAGTATGATCTCAATTAAAATACCTTCAGGTTTGGGGGGAACCTTACCAAAATGATTAACTAAGGTTTGTCTGGAAAAGTAAACACAAAAGAAGAAACAGAAAAACACTAAAATAAAGAATAATGAGGCAGGAGTAGTCCTACGGGCTATTAAAAAGATTTTTAATCATAGCGCTACAGTAATTAAAACCATGTGGTCCTGGTGAAGGCCTAGACGGACGGACCAATGGAATGCTGCATTTCTCCAAGAATCGGCAAAAGCTGCTGCTTGTAAGAAAGTGGTCTGGTGGAGAAGGAAGGGCACGGATTTGAGAGCCAGACAGACGTGGGCCGTCCTCCCAGCCTGTGTGGCCTTGGACACCTGTGGCTTCTGTTCTGAGCCCGTTTTTGTTTCATGTGAGTATCTTGAGAACTTAAGAAGGTTATGTATGTAAAGTGCTCAGAACAGGGTCTCAAATGTACTCACTGAAAGGTCACTATTACTATCAATAATTTATTATCAATATTATTTTTATTTTAAAATTAATTTAGGACTTCCCTGGTGGCGCAGTGGTTGAGAGTCTGCCTGCCAATGCAAGGAACATGGGTTCGAGCCCTGGTCCGGGAAGATCCCACATGCCGCGGAGCACCTAAGCCCGTGCGCCACAACTACTGAGCCTGTGCTCCAGAGCCCGCGAGCCACAACTACTGAGCCCGTGAACCACAACTACTGAAGCCCGCGCACCCTAGAGCCCACGTGCTGCGACTACTGAGCCTGCATGCTGCAACTACTGAAGCCCGCGTGCCTAGAGCCTGTGCTCCGCAACAAGTGAAGCCATCACAGTAAGAAGCCCATGCACCGCAACGAAGAATAGTCCCCACTCGCCGCAACTAGAGAAAGCCCACGCACAGCAATGAAGACCCAATGCATCCAAAACAGAAAGTAAAATTAATTTAACTATTGAATATTACCACTCTGCCACCCAATCAGAGGCCCCGTGGCCTTGTGTTCTGTGGCACCAGCCACACCCCAGCTCCCCATCTGGTCCTCCCTCCCTAATAGAGCTGCCTGCAGATCCCTGACCCATCCCTCCTCGCCTCACAGAGAGAGGCCAGTCCCTGTCCTTCATGGGAGACAAGCAGAAAGTCCAAATGAAGAGACCTTAAGAGATGCTCCCAAGAAAGGATCAAGACTTTGGGAAATGTGAGTCTTCCGAGAGGTGGTGGTCAGCCTCGGAAATACAGTCTCTCTTGTTTAAAAGCCTTGGTCGTGGGCCCAGGACGGTACCATTGAAGCTCTTCCCCTTCTCAGGGTGGGTGAGAGCAGCAGTGAGGAGATGGAGGAATCAGCATCGTGGGCCCAGGAGTCAACGAAGGCCCTGGCCTGACTTCAGGATGGCCTACGTTAGGGCAGAGGGTCACTGGGTCACACAGGCGCTGGGAGCTAGTGATGGAGGGTGCCCCCTGCAGGCTGAGTGGTCTGGCCTCGTTCTGGCCACCAACACAGACTCTCAAGAGAGGATGGAACAAAAAGAAATGGTAAGAGATATGGGAACATATGTATATGTATAACTGATTCACTTTGTTGGAAAGCAGAAACTAACACACCATTGTAAAACAGTTATATTCCAATAAAGATGTTTTTTAAAAAAGTCTAATTTTAAAAATTAAAAAATAAATAAATGCATGCAGTATCAAAAAAAAAAAAAAAAAAAAAAAAGAAATGGTATTTCAGAGTGATAAGCTGGAAGCCATGTACCAAAGACACCAAGTTGAGGACAGGGGACCCAGAGACAGGAAGGTCAGCCAGGACACTGATGCAGCTGACCAGGAGAGAGGGGAGAAGACAGTGGGCCTGTTTCCCCCATGGGCGACGTCAGGCACAAGGCTCGGGACCACAGATTCTTCAAGGGCCTTAAAAAAGGTTTGAGAACTAGGGTGAATGTATTGATTCAAAAGCTACTGAAAGAAAGTTGCAAAATTAAAATTAATACATGTTAATTAAATATTTACCCCCCCAAAAAAGCATGGTGTCAAGAAGTCAATTGCAACTCAGCTGACAGTTACACCTTCATTATATTTAATGTAGGATGTGGTGCATTTTTAACATGTTTGTTATGATGATGTTACCACCTGTGTAAGCAGCACAAGCTGGAAATGATAGATAATACCGAGCAGGGAATTAGAAAGCCAAATGCCCTCCATAATCTAGGAAATCTGGCATAATGCAATAGGATGGAACCCATCAGGGATTCCTATAAAGTCCTGCTTTTAGGCCTTGGAAGTATATCTGGCTGGCAGGACATATTATTCTGTGACAATAATATTCTGTGACATACTATTCTGCGAAAGAGAGTCACAAGCTCCCTGAGACTGGACAATGAGAGCTGCCTGCTCAGTTAGCTAAGACTAACAGAGACCACATCAAAAGAAGTATGAGGTCCCAATGAAAGGAGGCGAGGTCCCACTATAACTTGGGTTGGAGAGGCCCTGACTATGCATCATACCATCTACCTCCTTCAGTCACTAAACTCACTTGCCGTCTTATTAATCTATTTAGCTGCTTCCACCTCTGGCCCTGGGTGGCCATCACATCCTAGGTATTCCTCTTCCAGAGGAAAGCATATAAGAAGCTTCTGACTGAGGCAGAAGATGCCTCCAGTTCTTCCGCCTTGGGGGTTATTTCTACCCCGTCGATGCTCCTCTTATAGATTCCTGAATCGAGGCACAGACTCAGCCCAGACTTGCTTGCAAGGGTCTCCTGGCTGCCCACCAGCTTGAACTCCAGATCTCTAATAATGCCACAGCTGCTCCCTAGTCCTTCCTCATCCCGTGAGAGCCCCTCTGCCACGGTGCCCATCCAGGTTTACACACACACCCCGGCCCCGCCCAGCCTTCTAAGCCAAAAGCACTGGGTCAGATCACCTAAAATGTTCCAGGAGGACAGGGCACCGAGGGTCCCATGCCATTCCAGCATGCCAGGTCCCAGCTGCTTCCCAGGAAGTCTGGGCAGGCATGGGCCCTCCCCAGTCACTCCCCTCACGGAGAAAAGTGAAAATTCCCTCCTTCCTCCTGATGTCTGGGGCCTTGCAGTCAACAGAGCCAGATGACATTAGGATTTATATGGGTTTTGACAACATCAAGTCCCAGCAAAGTCTCAGGGGAGCCGGGAAGGGAGCAGCTGGGAGAGCGAGGAATGAAAAGTCTGTTCTGAGCCCCAGGACAGCCTCTTCCATTATGCATTTGTATTCACCCTGTAGCCATGGCGCTCCAGGCAGCGGCCCAAACAATACAGAGGACACAGCTGTTGAGGAGCTTATAGTCTCAAATTTTCCGCCTCAGAGTAGCGCGGAAATCCCTTCCTGAACATGCCCTCTGCAGTCTCAGCCGGGGAGCAGGCCCCTCCTGGGGTACTGCAGGGGCTGCAGCATTGCCCTCACACCTAGCATCACTCCGTGCAGCGGTCCCCGCCTGCCCGGGCCTCCCGTCCCCACTGCCACGTCCAGGCGGGCCCAAGACAGGGGCCCGGAGCGCTCTTCAAGTGGGGACAGGCTGGTCACGCCCTGTCGGGGAGCAAGAATATATAGTTAGATAGTCAAGACTTTATCGGACACACTTTCTCATAAAATGCATCCCTGGTGCCCTGTGAGGATGCTGCTAGATTCCCCCCTGTCCTGTGAGAAGGAAAGTGCAGCTGCAGAGAAAAAGTGTCGGGTCGGGGACAAGAGAGTCACGGGCAGGAGGGTGGAGGTGACACCAGGAGGGGAGTGTCCTTACTGCAGCTACTGCCGTGAGCGCCGCGGGCATAGCCCCACTCAGGGTGACCCCACCTGAGGGGCGAGGGATCCCCCCTCTAGAGAGTGACTGTAGCCGCTCCAGGGCAGTGGGTGGCCCAGCCGGGGCCCACGGCCAGAAGAAGGTTTCAGCGCGGGGGCAGGCGCAGAGGTCAGGCCACGGGGCGCGGAGAGTCGGCCGAGAGTGATGGGGCCTCCTCCAGTCTCAGCCCTCCCGGGCGAGCGGTTTCCACGTGTTTGTTGCAGGACTTCTGGGGTGGGCCAAACAAAAGGCCAGGAGCAAGCACAAGATCCAACCCGCGTTCTCCTCAGGCTGACTCAAAAATTGCCTCCTCTGAGAAGCCTGCCCTGCTCTGCCCGCCCTTCCCTGGGCTCAGGGCACAGAGTGTGTGCAAAGAGCAGCTGTGCAGCTCCACCGCCTCCGAGGAGGCTCCCCGAATCCAGGCACAGACTCGGCCCAGACTTGCTGGCAAGGGTCTCCCGGCGGCCCACCAGTCTGAACTCCAGATCTCTAATAATGCCACAGCTGCTCTGGCACTGTGGGCAGAGGGCCTCTCGCAGGATAAGGAAGGGCCAGGGAGCACCTGGGCGGCTCCACTGCCCCGTGGGCCACGGTGGCCTGGGGACGGCCGGCAGAGTCGCTCCTCGGCATGCCCTGTGGGAGCCGGCACAGACCTGCCCGGGGCCGGAGCACAAGTTCCGCGATTCACCAAGTTCCCAAGCACCTACTGTGTGCAGCGCCGCGGTGGAGAGAGGGGTGGACAGCGCCCAGCCAGCGTGGGGACGCCCGGGCGGGACAACAGGGGCTGCCGGTGGGAGCCACAGGAGGAGCAGGGAGACGGGCACGAGCTGTGTCAGCTGCGGAGGTGACCGCTGGACTCCAACGGGCCCCGGGCGGCCAGGCTGCTGCAAACACTGCTCTAGAAACTGCATGAGCACGCCCAGCTGCCGGTAACTAAAGGGAACCAGGCCAGGCCGGGTGGCATTTGTTCAACGTCCACGGCATGCTGGACACTTGGCTGCCTTGTTTTATGGACACCACCACACTAAAGCCCCCCGACATCCCAGGGGGGGAGGTGCTGCTACCCCCCTACTTCCCAGAAGAGGAAACTGAGGCCCAGGACATGGCCAAGACTGCCCGAGGTCCCACAGGAGGTTTATGTGGTATTAGGGGAAGGGGCTGTTTGGCCCGAGTTCAGCAAGGCGTGGCTCAGGCTCTGGATGGCCGAGGAAGTAGGCACGTGGCTCTTCATACCCAGCTGGTAAGAAGGACCCTTGGCTTCCTGTCTGGGCCCTCTTGCAGAGGTTGAGCTGCTTCATGAAGATGTGTATGTGTGTGATCGATGTGTGGGGGAGGAGGGGGGAGGGGAGGGCGCAGCTGGGCCTGGCAGCTGGCACACAGCTCTCCTCCAGCACTGCAGGGCGGCAAGGTGGCTCTGGAGATCCGGAAGCTTCCCCAGCTGTGACTAATCCACTGGGGCCTCGAGCGCAGGTTAACCTCTCTGGGCCTCCTCTTTGTCACCTAAGGTGGAACCTTCTGATGAATTAAATTACACCTCAGTTAGTGTAGCAGAATAAGCATGTTTTGGGAATGAGAGAGACTCTGGTTTGGATCCTGGCTCCGCCACTTATTGGCTGGGTGACCTTGGGTGAGTTAAGTGACCTCTCTGAGCCCGATTACCTCATTTACAAAGTAGAAAAGGAAGTAACATCTGCTTGGCAGACTGCTGGGAAGATTTACAATATGAAAAGTGCTTATCACGATATGTGGCAGGACTACATATTTTATTATTGTTGTTGTTGTCATTATGTCCAGCTGGCATTTTTAGCTTTAAGTTCCAAGAAGCCTTGATTTCTCCCTACAGACTCTATTATGGAAAGGAACAGCTTCATCTCCCTGCGTGACCTCTGCAAATGTTCCTGCATCCGCAGGGCTGCCCAGCCTCCTGACCTCCTCTCCCGCCTCTGAGTGGGGGTCCTGGCACCCATCATCTCCAGGCAGGTTGGGCTCAGCACCCCACGTCACCTCTCTGCTCAGAGCCATAGTGAGGCCCACAGCCCCTGCTGAGCAGGGCCGAGGGAGGGGGACAGAGGAGCGGGAGCCCAAGCCCTAGCATCAGACCGTCCTGGAAATAGCTCGGGCAAGTTGCTTTAACCTCTCTGAGCCTCTGAATACAGGGAGAGCAGCCCCTCCCTGCCGTGGAGCAGGGGTGAAGGAGTTGCTAAGATAGCCAGTGTATGCTCGCACAGGGAGGGGCTCCCTCCGGGTGGAGGGGGCACCGTCTCCCCTCTCTCCCTGCCTTGGGTCAGTGCCGGGCTGAGTCAGCAAGTCAGCAAGCTTGGGAGGCCACTGGAGATGCTGCGAACCCCACAGCAGGGGACTGAGCCCCCTTGCCAGCCATTCCTCCAGAGGACCAACTCACGGGCAATGCATGGCAAAGCCAGCAGCTGCCTGGGCTGCTCCAGCAGAGTCTTGCTGCGGCCCAGCCTCAAGCCTCACTCCTGGTGCCCAGGGGCCCACAGAGGTGCTAACTGTAACGGTGATGAAGGCCTCCAGTGCAGCACGTCCTAATCACCCCTCCGTGATGGTCGAGAACGGAAGATGTGGTTAGTGAGGGAGCAGGGCTTGGCTGGGCACGGGTTGATTTCACCCTGGAAGTCTTCCTTTTGTCTGCTCATAGTGATACCATCTGCTATTTATCCAGTCCTGTTTTGCACCACATACTTTACTTCCAGTTTGTGAACAATGCTAAGAATCAAGCCTCCCGCCCCACCTTGCAGAAAAAGAAGCTGAAGCTCAAAGAGGTGAAATCCCCTGCACCAGGGCTCCCAGCTGGGGACAAAAGAAGCTGAGATGCGAACCCTGCTCAGCTTGACTCAAAGCCACCCCAGGCTTCCCCCGCCCCGAACGGCTAACTCTGGGTTCATGGCTTCTTGCAACGTTTGTTTCCTGCTGGGTCGGACGACACGCTGACCACTAAGACAACCAGCAGCTGGGAGGGCCAGCCCCAGTGAATGGCAGTTTTGCTGAATTAGCCTTACCTCTGCAGCTGCTTTTAAAAAGGAAGTTTTCCAACAAAAGGAGGTTGCCCTGCCCTGTCACTATCGCTGTAGGTTTCAGCCTGTGTCCCCTGGCCTTTCAGCACGAACCCGGGCCCCTGGCACTACCTGCGGTGGGCACTGCCATGGGAGCTTGTCCCAAGCAGAGCTGGCGTCCACATTCTCAAGGGCAAGCAGCACCTGCTCTGCTTAATTAAGTCGTTTGTCAGCATTAACAGGCTGTGGCAGAAAGACCAGAGAAGCGGGAGTCTGGGGTCTGCACTCGAGCCCTGGCTCTGTCACTAACGTGCAGGGGAGAGCTGAGCACCTGCCTTAAAACTCTCTGAACCCCAGGCTTCTCACTTGCCAGATGGGGCTAAGTATGTCCTGTCTTATTGCTCAGGACACTCTGGAGGGTCAAAAACCACAGAAAGTGGATTTAAAAGTTGAAAAGCCCCTGTAAGAGGCATTATGCTTGCTGAGACAATAATTTCTATCATTAATAACAACGCTTGTTTATGGTACTCCTACTCTATGCCATTTATTATTAGAGACTTGACATGCACCATCTCACATAATCTCCACCACAGCCCCTAGGAGGTAGTTACGGTTTTCATCCCTGTTTTACAGAGGGAGAAATTGAGGCTTGGTTTCTAAGCATTACGGTGCCCCAGGGCTTGGTCCTGAGACCTCTTCTCTTTAGTAGCTACATCCATTGCCCCAGGGATTTCACACTGTGTCACGGTTACAAAAACCATCTATAGGCTGGACCTCTCCCCTGCACTCCGTATCCAACTGCCTGAACAGCACCTCTTCTTGGATGACCGCTGGGCATCTCAACCCTTACATGTCCCAGGTCCAGCTTCTGACGACCACCCCCAACCTGCAGTCTTGCCCATCTTGGATAAAGGCACCTTCATCCTTCTAGTTGCCTGGGCCCCAAACCTGGGGGTCATCCTTGACTCTTTGACTTTTCTCTTTGTCTCAAAAAGAGAAAGTGTTGGTCCCACTTTCAGAATACATCCCGCATCAGCTACCTTTCATCACCTACACCATTACCATCCTGATCCATCCACCCTACCCTCTCTCATTTGTATTGAAACAGCCTCCTAACTGGCCTCCCTGCTTTTACCCTCACCACCCCCCCAAAAAAAAATGTATTCCCAAGACTGCAGTTAAAGTGATGGCTGAAACCTAAGGCAAAATCAGGTCACTCCTCTTCCCCAAACTCTGCAGTGACTCCCCATCTCGTTCAGAGAGAAAACTGAAGGTCATACTTGGTCTGCCTACCCCCACGGCCTGGTTCCTCTCTGGCCTCACCCCCTGTGCCTCTTCCCTTCACCTTTCAGTTCCAGCACATGTGACCACGTGACTCAGGGCCTTTGCACCTGCTGTTACTTCTGCCTGGAGAGCTCTTCCCAGATATACCCACATGGCTCATTCCTGCTCCTCTTTTCAAGTTCTTTGCTCAAATGTCACTTTCTCAACAAGGCCTTCCTCAGCCACCTTATTTAAAAATCGCAAACTCCAACTTCCCCCAACACACTCTAGCCCCGTCCCTGCTTTATTTTTCTCCATAGCACATATCACCAGCTAACAGTTTACTAGTCACTTATTGGCTGATTGTCTACCTCCACCTACTAAAATACACGCTTCATAAGGACAGGGATTTTTGTCTGTTTTGTCCCTGCAGTTCTGTATCCCCAGTGCATGGGATAGTAGGAGGTGCTCAATTAATATGTGCAGAAATGAATTTTTAAAAAAATACTTTCCCAGGGTCACATGGTAGTAGAACTGGGGTCTAAATTCTGGGCTGACCCTATGTATATTCCCAATCTGGGAGGCAGTGGAGGGCGAGGGAGAGAGAGAGAGAGAGAGAGAGAGAGAGAGAGAGAGAAGTGTTCTGCTTAGTACTCCCCTCAATTTATAAACAGACTAGAAGGGCAGCATGAGCTGGGGGGCCAGCATCACCCAAGACTGGTGTTCATGAAAGCCCCCGTCCCTCCCACAGTACATATACCTACATCTCCCTCGCTGCTTTGAAGAAACAAAAAGAGCAGTTCCAAGCAGGCTCTGAAGTGACTTTCCCCAGGTCCCCCAAGCTGATTAGTGGCAGAGCTTGTCAACATCCACAAATTCTGAAAAGATTTCGGTGAAATCCCTGAAAATTGGCTTTTCAAAGATAACTGGCTTTTGACAAATTCCCTACAGAATAAAGTAAGGGCTTCTGTCCAAGTGCATTCATCATCTCATCTGGTTCCTGACCCTGAGGCCGCTGGCAACGCACAGACCTGCTTGGGAAAGTCTGCGTAAAGAATTCATTGCAGTCTAGGAAAACGATCGGGTCAGTTGTTAGAAACACCCCATGCGTTCGCTGTCCTACTCTCCCTCCCTCCCCCCACCCCTCCACACCTTCGCTCCAGCAGCCCCCACGGCCTGCCTTGCTCCTTCAGGCTCTACCCAACCTGGCAGAAGTCCCTTCCTCTGCAGAGCCCTCCCTGATTGGATATCTGTGCCCCCTGTGTGCCCTCTGTCCCTGTCTGAGAACTGTGGGAACCTGGGGCTCCTACCGACTGGACCATGTCAGCCCATCTTTGCAGCTGCAAGGCCCCAGCCCAGGTCTGGCCTGCTGGGGGAGGTAGAGAAGGCTCAGCCAGTGTTTGGACAGTGCATACTGACCGGCTGGACAAAGAGGAGCATTTGTCCCACATTCCCTTTCCTTGAAGACCAGTAACCTCTAGCTGGGGTTGGTCCCTCTCTTGGGGGATGTGGGTGCCCCCATAAACAGGATCGAGGTCGCCAGGAAGGGCTCCTAGGTGCACCGACCGGCGCCTGAAATCCCCCTGAGTGTCTCATCCAGTCACGAAGGAAGCACGTTGCAGAATGGTCCCATTTGTGGATTTTTTTTTTTTTTTTTTTTAGTTTATTCAGTAAATTTATTGAGTAGATGGAATAAACATAAAGAGAGCAAGATAGGAATCTGGAAATCAGTATTTGGATACGGATACAGATGCACTTGTGTATGCCTAGAACACATCTGAGATGCTCTACGAGAAAGTGGTCAGAATGGGCCTGTCTTAGTTGGGGTTCCCCTGAGACGAGGCTTTGGGTGCCGGTAGTTTTGCGGGGAGGCAATCTCAGGAAATAACAATGAGGGAGAGGGGAGAGTGAAACAGGAAAGGGCGGAAGACTAGGGAGGGTGTGTTAATGAGTGGACACAGCCCCGGGCTTGTGCTTGGACCCTCTGAGCGGCTGTGTAGAATGCGCCTCAGAGCTGTCCCACTGCAGGCTGGGGAGCCGGGGACACTTATCCACTGACCCCAGCTGAGTGGCCACCTACAGCTCCGGGGAGAGCAGAGGGGATGGATGCTGCCCTTCAGGAAGCACCGGGCCTGGGACTGCCCGCCACTGTGAGGTGGAGGGGATGGGGGGTGGGCACCCCAGCAATCAAATAGGAAATGGGGATGGTTAGAAGGCGTTAGACTTTCCACAGTTCTATCCTTTCGTAAGTGTTGATTTGGAAAGGACATTAAGCACAAAGAAGCAGGAAATTCACCTCTTCTCCTGCCACCTAGATAACCTGCTTGGAGCACAGCCTTCCAGCATTATTTTTTATAGTGTGTGTCAATGCGGTCGCTGTAACTTTGTGCCCTCTTTGTGTGTCCCCATGTAGCACGGGTGACGCCTCCCCTTGGGGCTGGTGCTAACAGCTCGGCTGTCCAGGGGAGGGGGATGGGCGGCCGCAGGCCCACTTCCAGGCCGGGCTTGGGAAGGAGTTTGAGGTCCTCAGAGGGGAGGGCGGCCCCCCACCTCACGGGCACAGAGCACATTTATCACTGACACCGCCGCCTCCGTCCCAGCTGTTAAACACGGTGCTGCCCAAGGGGCCAACAGGGCCTTAAATCTCTGCCCTGGGGTCACTTCCATTTTCCTGCTCACTGAGCACGGCCAAACTTTGGCTTCCTAAAGAAAAGTCTATCCTTTGAGGTTGTAAGCGCAGAAGTATCCCAGCACCCGGGTCCCCGCCACAGACAAGGCAGGGACTCCTCAAGGAGGTGGCTGGAGACACTCACCATCCCTCCCCTCCCCCCCGCCCCCGCCAGCCTCGACAGGTGGGCTTGGCACTCGGCTGTGGGCCCAGGTCCAGCTCTGCTGCCCCCGGCCAGCCCAGGCAAGCCCCTTCGCCTCTGGAGCCTCTGCTTCCTTACCAGGAAAATGGGTACGTCATACCTGCTCCCCAGGACAATCTGAGGATCAAACAAGGACGTGGATGTGAAGCAGCTGCCACGTTGCTTGACACCGTTGGGACCCCAAAACTGGGGGCCTCAAGAGCACATCCGGGACTTTTCGCCTCCTGCTGGGTCCCTCCCCTGGGTCCACCTCCCTATGGGGTCGATCTCCCTCTACCACCTGCTAGCGTCCTGTCTGCCACACCCCACTGACGCGGAATCCTCTGGACACCTGGCTTTCACATGCTCCTCCAGCCCCTCCCTCGCTTCCCACTGTCTACCTGCGGATCTCAACGCTGAGGGAGCGAGCCGCACGCCTGCTGCCCCACCGCCATCCGCACTGCCTGCCACGGGCAGTCCCACGAGGACAGCCCTTCTTGGAGACCGGCCCAGAGAGCTCGTGCTCCGAGTAAGGGTCAGGGCCCTGCAGGCGAATTTGACTACGAGGGCTCAGAAGCCCTGGTCCTCTGTGTCGCATGGCACCCCTGGGGCAGCTGTCCCTGAAGCTCTGGGCCACCTCCACACCCAGCCCTTCCCCCTTAAACCCAAGGCTTGCTCCTCTCCAGGACCAACGTTCCCACGTAAGAGAGCACGGGCTGTGGGTCAGCTGACCCAGGAGGTCAAAGCTCAGCTTCATTTTTCACCAGCTGTGTGACCCTGGGTAAGTCCCTAGGCCTCACTTTCCCCAGGAAGAATGTCACTAGCAGTTTAGCTGTCTAGTGTTCTTAGGAGGAAAAGATGCTGATAACACAGCCTGGGACACGGTCTCATTATTATAATTGTCACCATACAGCTGACTTGTTGAGTTTGTCCTAGGTGTCACTTTACAGCTATTCTGTCACTAACCCTCACTGCAAGGCAGGTCCTGTTAGTCTTGTTTTACAAATGAGGAGACTAAGACCCAAGCGAGTAATTTACCCAGAATCCTAGCCCACAGCTGCCTGGTCACAAAGACTGTGCCCTTCAGAGCCGTTACCTCTTACATGCACATACCGTGGGCCAGATGTGTAAGCCCTTTATGTGTATATTATGACACGTATGGGCCTTCCAACAGCCCTTCAAGGTAGGTACTATTATTATCATCATCGCCATTTCACAGATAAGGAGACAAAGGAACTGAGAGGTTCAGTTATCATACACCGGGTTACGCAAGGTTAAGTAACATATACCAGCAGCGAGGCCAGAACTGGAACTCAGGCAGTTTGAGGCCAGAGCCTGTGCTCCCAACTGCTACCCTCTGTGTCTCTTCCCTGCTTTGCCTTCCTTTGTTACATGTGATCCTTCCAGCAACCCCTGAAGACAGGTAGTATTAACCCCATTTCACAGCCTAGGAAACTGAGGCTCTGACACACAGCAGGTGTGAAATTAAACCAGGAGACAATGCATTTCCAGCTGTGACATAAAATGGCTCAGAACTTTCCTCAAATTCTTTCTCTACTATTACCTTCTGGAAAAGCTCTCACTGGGGGGTGAGGCTGCAGTTACCTTAGTGACACTGTATTCCTTTCTTGTCCTCCAAGTCCATGCTCTAATGGCACGGCCCATTCTGCACACTCTAGGCTTGCTGAAGCGCAATGGATGCCTTAAGGACGCTGTAGATCAGACACAAAATCAGACTGCAAAGCACCAAGAAACACTTTCACCCAGAATTCTGCTCAGCTCTGGGGCTTTGGAGAGTGGCTGGCCATGTGCCTGGCTCTGTTTGCAGGAATTGCACCAAACACCTTGGGAATCCCTGGGGAGAGGACCTTCTGGCGGCAGACCAGCAAGGCAAACACTGAGATGCATCTTGTTGGCTACATGCCCACAATGAAGGGAGACATCATTAATCGAGCAGTGTTCTTTCCCACAGAGGCAAGGCAGGGCCTCTGGATCCTTTGCAGAACAATGTTCTAGTCAGCACCTATTGATCAGAACTACATTTCTCAGCTTCCTTGCAGCTAAGAGTGGTATGTGCTGTTTTAACCACTGAGCTGTAAGCAGAAGCAGAGTAGGGTATTTCTGAGACATCCTTTTAAAGAGAGACAGTGTGCCCTCCAGCTCTTTTTCCGTCCTACTTCCTGGAATGTAGGTGCCAAGGTTGGAGGTCTGGCAGCCATTTGAGACCATGAGGTACCTTAGAGGATGAAAATCACAAGCCGGGAAGGCAGAGCAGCAGGGAGGTGGAGCCTGAGGCACTGATCACCACCTGGAGCCCCACAGTATCCTTGGATTGCCTATTTCCAGACTTCTCTTAAGTGAGAGAGAAATGAACCTCTACTCGATTTTAAGCCTATTATTAGGGATTTGGGGTTGCACACAATCAAACCTAATTCATACTGATATACCTCTAACCCTCAATCATCCTCCAGGTGTACTTCTGGCGTGCTCTCCAATTTGCAGGCCCCTGAATCTATCAAGCTGCTTTGCACCCCGAGCCAGTACCTGCTGCATGCCGTTCTTCTGTCTGAAACGCACTCCCCACCCTCCTCTAGTTGACAAACTCCAACTCATCCTTCAAGACAGCTCAAGTGCTCCTCCTAGAGAAGCTGTCCTGGATTCCCAGGTTATAGTGCATCCACCTTGTGAGTTCTTATGGTGTTCTGGGTCCCCTGCTCACCCTGTCCTGTAATTATCTATAGCTGTCTCGGGGGGCTCCTGGTAGCAAGGCAATGTCCAAGCGTCCCCGTGGGCCCAGGCAAGGAAGCACAGTGAAAGGCTGTAGACAGAATGAACAGTGTCGGAATAAGTGCCTGGAGGGTCAGACAGGCTCTGCTACAGAAGCTCCAGCAGTGGCTCTAGCCGGGGAAGACTTCCTGGAGGAGGAGGCAGACAGTGGCACAGAGCATACCAGCTCAGGCTGTTGGGCCAGGCTACTGCCTGTGGCACAGAAAGTAGATACCATAAATCCTCAAGAGATGTTTATATATGGCTTAATGGAATGTCTCCAAGACAGTCTCTTAAGCGTCTCTGTGAGGTCACGGCCCCCAGCTGCTGCCAGGCCTGGATCACCAATTGGTAGTGATTGACAGGGCAGCTGCCTAAAGAATCTCCAAGGCCCCAGGTCAGGCAGGGGAGGGGTCAGGCATTGTTGGAAGCTGAGCCTACTCTGTGCTGGCGTTGTACAGCCATCTGGTTTGGGTCAGAGGTCTCCTGGGACAGGTTTGATTTATAGGCCGGTGCAGCCACCCGGGGGGCATGGAGGGAGGGCGCAGAGAGGCCAGGGCAGGGGTGTGGGGGAGGAGGAGGGGGAAGGGCCAGGCAGGGTCCCCCTCAGAGGCTGAGCGAGCACCGCACTTCTGCTCTCAGCCTCGAGCACCTCAGGTCGCTTTTAATAGAGAAACATCGTAAAAGAAAGTACTGGAAGAGCCAAGAAGTCTTTACTGCGTGCCCACTGTCTACTCAGGGCTGTATCTCAGGCTGTTCCTTTCTGGGAGAGGAAGGGAATCCACGTGAGCGCCAGCCAGGGCAGCCCCCCTCCAGCGCTGAGCTGGGCTTGCCAAGCTGAAAGGTTCCCTGACCTCTCTCTGCCACCCTCCAGCACGGCCATCGTTAGCCGCCCTTTGCAGGTGATGACACCAAAGGGAAAGCACAGAGAGGCCGCAGCCCGGAACGGCCGAGCGAGGATTCAAACCCAGGCTTTCTGCCTGACTTCAGAGCCTTTCCATCTACTCTGCAGGGCCCCCAGAGGATTCCGGAGTTCAGAGGAGGAGAGGTAAGCGGAGGGCCAGAGTCTAAGGAAGAGGAGCCACGGAGGGAGGCGTCGGAGGGCTGGTCACTAAGAATGCGGTCGTGCCTTCAACTTTTCTGAGCTGTAAAGCCCCGCACACCCTCCATCCACCCGCATGCGCTCCAGCAGCACAGAACAGAGTGGTCAGTATGGACTGAGGTCATTAGGGAGCACTTTACAAACGAAGATGGCATCTCTCTGAGCCTTGAGAAAGGACAGCTCTGGACAGATGGAGACGGAGAAGACGGCATCCAGGCAGGAGGCACAACACAGGCAAAAGCGGAGGTGAAAGCTGCCTGGTGAGATGTGGACGCTGGCCTGAGCACAAGAGCCCACTCTTGTGACAGAAGTGCTAAGAAGCCGGCTCTGGTGAGGGAGGCCACATACAAGGTCCATCTCCTCGGGTCTGCCCCGAGAAAGGGGTGCAACTAAGAGCCCTCATTTCCCAGGGCAGAGTCAGCTGCGCTCTCAGAAGGCCGAGAACACGGGGCCCATGCGGGGCTGATGCCTTTGCCATGTCCTCTGCTGGACACGTCCTGGGATCAGGAGATGCACCGCCAGGGTCCTACCGGGGGTGGCGAGGGTGGATAGCAAGGGGGGAGCAGTGACTGTCTCCTCAGAAACCACAGAGCACAGTTCCCCTGGGCCCCTCCATGTACCTGGCACCCCACCACTCCAGTTCCTGGGATATGTGAGGTGCCCCCACTGTCTAGTGAGGGCACCTGGGGCTCAGAGGGGTTCTGTGGCTGGCCCAGGTCACACAGCTCTGCAAAACCTGGCCCTAAGCCCACACCTAGCGAAGTTCAGATCATCAAGCTGAGGCTAAACAAGGACAGCAGGGGGCATTTCAGGTGTTGAAAAACCTCACTGTGATCAGATGGAAGATACCAGAGGCAAGAAGGAGACTTTCAGGACATTTGAACCTGAAATGGGAATCAGACAGACTGGGGTCCACATTCCAGTTCTGACCCTGTGGCCATTTGGCCTCTCACAGCCTCAGTTTCCCCGTCCATGAAATGGGGATGTCAACACGACTCACCAAAAAGGATTTAATGGAACTGCATATATATAAAGCACTTAGTTTGGGGCAGGGAAGTGGTTAGCGAACGGTTACTTTGACTTATCTTCACAGCCACTTCTGTGGGGAAGCCCACCAACCATATGGCGGGACAGGTGGCTCTGGTGGGGTTCAACTCCCCTTTCTATGTTCTGCGTGTCCTGGTAGGGACTTCATGAAAAGCCAGAGCCAGACAGGAGCCATGAACCCATCCAGGGCTGGGGTGCAGCAGGCAATCCATCATCCACAGTCAGCCGGTCAAGTCACCTCCCAGCGAGGAATGCAGATGAAAGCCCATTTCATCAGGAAACTAGACACCAGGCTACTTCCTGCCGAGTGCACCCCTTGCGAGATGCCAGCAAAGCCCCGCTCTGGCCTTTGACCTCTGCCCTTGGTTTGTTTATACGTGGCGGGGCTGGGGTCAGAAAATGACAACCAGACCCAGGCAGACACACACGTGTGTCAGGGACAAGGAAAGTGTTGGGACAACTCCCGGATCACGAGTACATGCCGGCGAAGGGCCCCCAGGTCAGGAGGAAGGAGGAAGCGCCAGCGGCCTCCGCATGGTGGCCACCAGGGCCGTTCTGTTCAGCTGCAGCGGGACAGATGGACGGAAGCCGCCTGCGTGCTCAGGGCTGCAGGGACATGGGAAGAACACACCCACCCCTTCTCCAAAGAGCCTACTGCCCAGACGGACAGACAGGACAGACACCTCAGAACCTTCAAATCACCACTGAGGGCAGCTACGATTACAAGTCAAAACGAACACTCAACCGTGCCTTGTGAAGCAGTCTCTACCGCGATCCGGGCCACCATTTACGAAGGGCTCTCGAGGGTCTGCTTTTATTTCATCTCTGTAACAAGCCTCTTTCTCATTCCTCCCCTTTCAGCCACAAGGAGGTGGAGGCTCCGCGGGCTCAGGGATGCTCCCAAGGACACAGACTAGAGAGGGGTTCTGCTGTTCCTCCAACCTGCGGCTGGGTGTACCTGGGCTCTCGCTTCTCTGGTGCGGCTGCCCCTCCCCTCCACCAGGGCTCCTGACCCCTGCTGTCCCCCAGGCCCTCCTCCTCGCATTCCTGGCATACCTCCTGTCCTTGCCCCCCTCCCGGCTCTCCCCACCCAGGACCTTCAACATTCTCCCAAGTATTCCTGGTAGTGTAGCTGCCCGACTCTCCTTGGGCAGGCGTCTGTGCTGAATCTTCTTCCTGACCCACCATCCTTGAGCTGGGCCCCCAGGATAACTAACTCATGGGAGAGCTGGACCTCCTTGCAGCCCCCGATGGAAATAGCCCCACCCAGTGGCCAACACCCTCTCCATGAGGCTCCCCAGTCCTCCCAGTGGCTCTAAAGCAGCACTGTCCACTAGAGTTTTGGGCGATGATGGAAGTGTTCTACATCTGCCCTGTCCGATATGGTAGCCACCAGCCACCTGTGGCTATGGAGTACTCGAATGTGGCTACTGCAACTGAAAAAGTGGATTTTTAATTTCAGTTTCATTAAACCTAAATGGACATAGATAGCCACACGTGGCTAGTGGCTACTGTATTGCACAGCACAGCTGTATAAAGTTTGTCATCCAAAAGATCAGATGTCCAGACAGCCTCTGGATATTAGATACCAATGAGTAATGGACTCTTCCAGGCCATCTTGTCTAATCCCTTCCTTCCTGTGATGGAGAAACAGAGGCACAGAGAGGGGAGGTGATTCGTCCAAGGTCACACAGCCTGTTGCCAAGCTGGAGGGGCCCAGCCAGATTTCCTGGCTCCTAGTGCAGGGCTCCTTCTAGGACCTGTTCCCCCCCCAACCTTTTCCAAGCACCTCCCGACAACTAGTACCTGTAAACCTGGGACATCTCTGCTTAGCCACAAGCTGCCCCCTCACTCCATGACCCTGCACCCCCACTCATTCCAGCAGCCTCCTTCCAGCCAGGCATCTCAAGGAGCTGACTTCCAGCCAGTGCTGGGTTGACGGCATGATCAACTGGGAAGCTTATCATACACACACACACACACACACACACACACACACACACACTTTCCAGGGCCCATGCATTGAAAGACAGCCAGAATCTGTGTTCCTCCCACCCTCCCTGAGGGTCGCTGAGGTCCAGGCAAGTGTGCCAAGTGACCAGCTCCAGGATTCCCCACAACTAAGGGAACCAGCAGGTGGGACCCGACCCAGAGGCACCAATCAGAGGGCCGGTGGGAACCTCTGTCTGCACCTGAGAAAGCGCTGACCCATCACAGACGCTCAGGACTTTAAACCAAGACCTGGGAAAAGAACGTGCCAGCTAACAATGAGGTGGGAGAGGTCAGGGACCAAGGAGGGGTCAGGGCCCTGGTGAGCTAACCCCAAGAGATACCCAAATTCTGAGGGAACAGAGATGACATGGAGAGGTGGGGCACAGGTGGACGGGAGGGGGTCTGGGGCAGACGTGCTGTGGAGGCAGCAGTGGGGTACCTGGGAGCAGCCCATTCCTGGACCCCCCCCCCGCCCCACCACACACGCAACCTTATGCTCACCCCTTCCCTCGGATCTCCTGGGGTCTGGATTTCCAAGGGAGCCTCAACTAAACGTCCCTCCCCTTTTCTCGACGCTTGGCCCCTGGGTGAGCTTTGTGAGTGGCCCTGGGCTGTGACTCTGACCCCTCACCCCAGAGGTAGCCACCCTCAGGGAGAAGACCGGGATCCCACATGGCACCCCCAGCAGGGCCCAGACAACAAGCAGAGAGCTACTGTCCACCTCAGTAAACACTAGGGCAAAACTGCCCTCACCCTGGGACACCATCGTGGATGCATCTTGAGGGAGAAGCCTCAACAAATGGGACAAGATCTGGAATGCCGCTGTGGCTCCAAATGGATTGCCTCAAATGGATCCAAATGGGTCGACGCTTCTACTTAAATGACTCCAAAGCCAGGACGACCATGTCTCTGCTGGCAGCTCTGGCCCTCAGTGCTCCCTGGTGAGGTCATGGGCCTTGGCGGTGTGAGAGATGGGGGCCTCAGGTGCCTCGTCAAGTGGGGCCCCAGGACCCCAGGATGGGGCAGCCTGTACCCGTTGGGGTTCCCAGCAGGCAGGTCACGAAGCGGGGCTCGCAGCTCTATTTATAGAAAGCAGCTGCTGCGGAGGATGAAGAACTGGGGAGAGCCGGCTCGGCAGTATTTTCCAAGCTCACGCTGTCTCGGCTTAATTTCATCCCAAGCAAATAAATCATTAAGGAGGCACCGAGTCCTGGAAGATCTGATGTAGAAGGGCCATTAAACGGCACAGCCTTAACTTGAATTATGGAAGGCCTCAGACAAGCAGCCTTATTAGTGTCTGGGTTAGGCCATAACTCATGCTAGCCGCCCCCTGGTCTTAACCAAGTGAGGAGCCGGGGAGAATCAGCCGGCTCCCTGGCCGCAGGCACAGCCCAGCAGGCCGTCTGCTCGGCCCGCGGTTTGCACACCCTCCTGCAAACGTGCTTTGCTCCGTGCACTGCCTTCCCGGCGGCACCCACTCCCACGGGCAGGGCCGAGGACGGAAGATCTGGCTGTGCGGTGTTTGAGGGCGCTCGCAGGCTGTGGTAGTGGGAGTTGCCGGCAGCAGCGTCGGGAAGCCCTTCTGCGGAGCCCAGGAAAGCCGAGGCCTGGGACCACCCACAGAGCCACCGCAGACTCACAGGACCCCGAGCGGCACGGAGGTGAGGGGCGTGGGTTCAAGGTTGCCGGATGGCTGCCTGCCAAGCTCCTGCCACGAGCGGGTTCTTCATCCCCCCTCAGCCTCAGTCTCCTCACGGGAGACGTGGGGGAGCAGTGCCTTGTCATCCGTGCGTGGAACGAGATAACATGCACAGAACGCTCACCGGCCTTTGCATGGGGCTGTGGCAGTTTAAATCGGATGGCGCACGCGCCGCGCTGAGCGGCGCCTGGCCTCCGACGTGCTCGCACGAGGACTGTCTACCACAGAGCTGTTTCTATTTGCGGTAATCCCTTCCCAAACGAAGTCGCCCTGGCGGGGAATTCATGGATAGGAGTGTGGATTCGCCTGGCGACGAGCTGTCGTGGAGGCCTTGCCCTATGCCCCCCTCCCAGCGGCACCCCCGCCAGTCCCACCGATGCCCGTCGGCAGGGGTGAGAACGAATGGTCTGGCTGGGCTGTATTTAAGGGTGTTCCCATGCAGTGGCAGCTGCCGACACCAGCTTCGGGAAAACCTTCTGCTAAACAGACTGCCCGATGCCTCAGCAGGCTGCATCATCAGCATATCAGGAGCTTGTCAGGAATGCAGCCTGGGGCCCTACCCAGACCTGCTAAGTCAGAATCTGCTTTGAACAAGATCCCCAGCGGACGTGAGGGGCACGTGGAAGTCTGAGGTGCGCAGCCAACAGCAAGTCTATGGTGAAGCCCCAGCATCACACCCACTGTACGGGACGGAGAAGTTATGAAACCTACGCCCAGGTCATCCAGGTAGTAAATGGAGAGATCAGTTATGTGTGGTCCTGATGGCGCTGAACCCCCCTAGTCCTGTGGTCTGAGCAGGAGGGGGTATCTGACGTGTGGGAGGCACTGAGAGGCCACGGAGGGTCTTCCTATGTGCAGACGTGGGAGTGGGGAGCTCCTATTCTAAACTCCACCCAAACTCCAAAGGCCCTTCCACCCTCACCCATCGTTCTCCTCCTGAACTCCTACATCCTCCTTCACCTACGTCGGGCTTTTCAATATGGACTCATAAACTGCATGGAATTCTTACTCTCTTGTTTCTGGCAAGGTGCACTGTCAAGGAGGGACTGGAGGCCTCGGTTTTAGTCTGGTTCTGCTGCTCATTAGCGGGTGGCCTTGGGCAAGTTCTCCCAGCTCTCTGTCCATTCAGCTCCCACCTGTAAATGTGGGTCTTGCACAGGCTGCTGAATGGCCCGTTCCAGCCCTGAAGACTGGGGCCTGCCTTCAACCCCTGCTAGTCCCAGAAAGGTGGAGACCGGCCGTCTCCTCCTCACTCGCTTTCCTCCGTGGCCCGGCAGCGGGCAGCCCACAGCCAGGCCTAGCAACCGTCTGTTCAGAGGCAGATGCCGCACCTCAGGCCCGCCACCTTGCAGCCCAGCCCTGCTGCACACACACGTGGGCACAGCCGGCGAGGACACCGCTTGTTTGGACATCCGTGCTGAACACGTGCTCACCAGGCAAGTCACCACCGGGAGCTACAGAGTCCTTGAGCCAGACATTTAGCTGGAAGCCTTTAAAACTGCTTTCAGGGAAGGCTGAGCACTCCAGGCTCATTTGTGACAAACTCACAGTGGCCTCTGAGCCTCAGGTGGCACTTCCTTCATGCATCCTAAAGAGAAACGAGTCAAAACCCTCCCCAGACCAATGTATTCCCTTGCGTGGAAGCCCTCAGAGTTGACAATGTGGACCCAAATTGAATAACAATAATTATTTCCACATCTAATAACACTAAGTAACTTTAACAACCTACGGGAGCTGTAAAAGTTACAACCGGCAATTTTTAAACCTACCCTTTTCAGTACCTTCTATGTGCCAAGCACCAGCCTAGTCACTTTCTATATATGACCCACGATCCTGATGGCTCGTGGCAAAGTAAATTTCTATTACTATTACAGATGAGGAAACCGGCTCAGGGGTGAGGTGACTCGTTCAAGGTCATAGCTAACTAGCAGCCAAGTCAGGACTGGGCCCGGGGCTGGGAGATCCCTGAGCCGCAGTTCTTCCCATGACACCGGGCTGTGAGCCTCTGAGAAAGATGGCAGCAGCTCTGCGGTGGCCCACGGTGACACCTGTCCCAAACGGGCCTGAGTTTCAAAGCTCCCTTCTGCAGGCAGGACTTCCTGGACTGAACCTACTCGCGACTGGGTTAAATGTGGGCAAAAACACTCAAAGCAGGGCCACAGCGTCTGAGTGAAACCTTTTTTCAGCTGAAAGTCTCTTCCTTTTTAGAGGGAAACAAAGGGTAGGGGCCAGTTTCTGAATGCTGAGATCCTGAATTGAATTTGCTGGGCCATCATGCAGCCTCTGCTTGGCCCGTGTGTGGGGACAGATGTGCTATGCACGGTGCACAATGAGGGGTGGAAGTGGATCACTCCGGGGTCAGGCTTCAAGGGGGTGACAGCTCAGAGCCAGCCTCACTTCGTTCCAGGCAACTGTGACTCCAGTCCCGCTGCGATGGAGAAAACATGCACTTATTGAGCACCTACTATGTACTCTGCTATGAGGGTGGCTGAGGAGGCTAGGATGCAGTCCCGCCTCAAAGAACTGCCACTCTCAGCAGCATCAGCAGTAGCAATAACAAAACAGCAAAACACACCTCTTATGAACCTGCTCTGTGCAAGTAAGGGGTCCAGGGGTCTCACCGTGCTGACATATACCCCATGTAAGGACTGACTGAATTATATATCTCAAATGATGGTAGTCCAACGATGAGTCTGAAGCCGTCTTAATCGCAAATTAATGTGATTGTGCCGTATTTAAAATCAGAAACAAAATCCTTCACAAGCATTCATCGGGTGCCCAAGACGAGCTCAACACAATCAATAATGCAGGCTAAGTGTGGGATAGCAACAGCTCCCCTCCACCCCGCACCTAATGTGAGCCACATGCTGGACCACGCCGCATTTCTGCATCAATCTTAATACTCACCAACTCTGCAAGGTACATATAATTATTCCCACTGCACAGATGGCAAAACAAAGGCTTGAGGATGTCAATTAGCCAGCAGGGGGCAGAGATAAAATTCAAATCAGGATCAGAAGTTTATTTCTCAAAGACTGGAAACTGCCTAAATGTCCAAAAATAAGGGTCTGGATAATCCAATTACGATACAACCATACCGTGGAAACCCATGCAGCTGTTAACATGGAATGAGGCAGCTCTACATTAATCATATGAAACAATCACCAAGGTCGATTAAGGGGGAAAACGAGACGCAAAGCAATGTTCACAGGATGATCACATTTGCGTGAAACTTCTCTGTCATAAAATTCTGGAAGGACATGGGAGGAAGTGATAATGGTGGTTACCGGCAGGAAGAGAGGCTGAGGAGCTTCGGGGTGGAGGTACTTCACCAGGCATATGCTTTTGTAGCACTGAAATTTGTTACCACATACATCATTCACCTTCCAAAAGTATTTTAAAGTCCCCACTGTGCCTGGCTGACCGTCTGCGCCCTTGGGGAACTTCACACCCACCTGGGGAAAGAAGGCCTACACACGTGGAAAGGTGAGTGACTGGGGCAAAGCGGGGATTGGAGGGGATGGGAGGAGGACTCAGCTTTGAACTGGGGGTGCAGGGGACAGAGCCCTGGGTTGAGGGCTGTGGTGAGCTGGAGTCAGAGAAGAATGATAGGGTGCGGGGCAAAGGGGAGAACCAGGCCTGGACCTGGCTCAGGAGGGAGGAGGAGTAGAGTCCAGAGGATGGGGCCGCCCAGGAGACACCAGGGAGCTGGGCAGGAAAGTCGTGGGTGCAGCGCAGACAGCTCTGGCAAGGGGACGGTGTCCTTGCAGGCATCCCGGTAGAAAACTCTGTCTGGCCTTCATCAGTACCAGAAGACTTGGCTGGACGCCAATCTCCTCTGCTGAGCTGATGCGCCAATAAATGCTTGTTGGCAGATCAATTAAACCATCTAGGAATGACGTCTGGAACGACAGTCTCCCTGGCTCGAAGCAGGTTGACAAGGCTTCCCTGCCCACTGGGCCTGAGATCCTAGGGCCCTGCTCCCCATCCCCGCTGAGTCAGCCCTGGGCTCGGACACCTGCTCTTTGGAATCGGTGGGCAGAGTGGAGGCTGCAGGGCCGGCCCAGGTAGCAGGAGGCCCGGGAGTGGTCACGAAGACCTGGGTTTCAGGGCAGCTCTGCCATGGGCTAGCCGTGCGGCCTTGGGCTAACTCTTCACCTCTCCAGGAGTCAGTTTCCTCATCTATTAAGATGGGTTTTAATAACAATTACATTGCCTCAAGGTTTATTGCGTGGGCTGAAAAAGAAAAAGAAAATGAGTAAAACACTTGGCCCAGGGCACAGAACTTGGGTGGATTCTCCCCAACGTATAATGATTATGACCCTCAAATCAAAGCTGCTCCCTCTGGGGTCCCCTCCCCTTCTCCCTGTGTCACTCGCATACTACTCACTACCACAAGAACTCCAAGACAGGAGACAAAGCAGTTCTGTCAGCCCTCCCGGCCGCCAGCACGTGGAAGGAGGAGCCGGGGGCTGGAGGGCGCCTTCCAGAAACCAGCCCGGAGCAGATTCCAAAGGCCTGGCCCACCCCGCGGGCCACCCTCACAGCAGTTGGGACATTTTCAGTGACATTCTCCTGTTAGCGACCAAAGGATGCCTGATTCACAGCCACCGCTGGGGCTGTTTATACGCAACTAGCTTTTCAGAACGCCCTGCGGAGTGCTGTGCTCAGCCAAGGGCTTTGAGGGCTGGAGGTGAAACGGGGGGGGGGGGAGGGGGGGACACAGCACCTCAGGGCCTCCTCCAAACTCACCGCTGAAGGAATGAAGGAAAGGGTCCAGTCCTTTGCTGACTGGCCACCCAGCCCGGTGGAGCAGCCTCTCCTATTCCTCCTCTTCCTGCCTTGTCTGTAAACATCTCCACAAGGGACCCACTAAGCCAGTGTGCCTCAGTTTGATCCAGTTATTAGCTGTGTGACCTTGAGCAAATTACTCAAGCTATCTGGGCTTCAGTTTCTTCATCGGAAAATGAAGATGCTAATAAAGGTATTAGCTCAAAGAGTTGTTACAAGGATTAAATGAATTAACATTTGTAAAGCGCTTAGAATCTAGCCCAGCACAGACTAAGTATCAGAGAAGTGTTAGTTAGTGTGGTACTGTTATTGCTGTTATTATTTGACCCTGGACCCAGTCATCCGGAGCCAGCTGGCCTGTTTGCCTGGCCTCGGTTCTGCACTTCCCAGCTCACTCAGATGGCAGAGCCCCTGGGCGTCCTGCAGCTCTTTACTGTAAACCCCCCAAGATGCTGAGCTGTTTCATCCCATGGTGTAGCCGAAGAACACATTTGTAATAGGAAAATGCACTTCCAGGAGCTCTTGTCCTCCACAAACACATACTTCAGAGTTACAGGCAGTTAGCTCTTTCTAAGTCTTGCTTTCATAGTCATAAAAATCAAAAATTGAGAAAATCATGCCCATTAACTTCCTTCCTACACAGTAGAAGGGAAGCCTCTTATTGAGGCCACTTTTGTTTTTATCCATAGTTGAAGCCCCGGACCTGGCCCAGCTCACCTAGTTAGTCAAAGCAGCACCAGTTGCTGTGGGCCTGCTCTGTGCTGGCGAGCTTTACCATGCCCATTTTACAGAGGAGAACACTGAGGTCCAGAGCGAGGAGGTAATCATCGTCCAGGGCCTCCTGATGAGTCCTGGGACCAAACTCTAACCCCACCTGTTCTACCCCCATGGCCTCGTGGGGAAGCAACCCCAGAGAGCGGCCCTGCCTTTCTGCACTAGAGCCTGTCTCTAACTGTGGCCACCTAACCCCCTTGTTGGGTCTGAATTTGGGGACCCACCTTTGTGTCCACAGCCAATTGGCTCAGAATTCTTTTCATGCACAGAATTCCACTTTGGGTCACCCTACCTGCCCAGGGACTCCCTAGGGCCAAACCCTTTTCGGTGTCCAGGGATCCACTGGACTTCAGCCCAGGTCACTAGCTACAGGCATCACACAGTCCCTTCCCAACCAGCCCGTCAGACTCCCCTCAGCCTGTTCTTTGGTGGCTCACCCTGTAGTCAGGGCTTGTTCAAAAAAGCTGAGCTCCCCCTTTCTGCAATCACACCCTGCCCAAGATAGAGAACATCACTCCTATCTGGAGAAGGGGCCAGCACCGCAGCACTCAAGCCAATCCTGTCACCCAACAGGAGATGCCACAGGCTCGCATCATATGACATCCTGGCCTTGTCTCCCCTTGCCTCCTGGATGGGCTTTCTAGACTCAGCCAACCTGAAAAAATCACTGCCACCAGGGAGGATAGAATGCTCCAAGTTTCACTCTCACCAACCATCTCCAGCCGCCTGAAGGATCCAAGAGCTCAAAATGCTCTGATCACGACTGTCCTCTCCCACCCAGCCTCTACCCTCAGCAGCACACCAAGCAGAACACCATGGCTTGAATGCTCTTGATCCTATCCTTCGTGGGGGAGCCACTGGCTGCAGCCTTGTTAGCACCTTAGTTTTGTGCCAGTAAACCAAGCAACAGACAATAATCCAAGTGTGAATCAATACCCAAGAGGAAGCCCACCCCTTGGGGGCCCAATGGTTGGCTCAGGTAATCCCTCTGGGTATCAGTGCCAGCCTTTAATCCCAGCTACCATAATATTGGTGCCGTCACACAAGATCTCACAGCAGCTATGAAAGGCACCCGATACTGTCCCATTTTACAGATGAGTAAAACGAGCCCTAAAGCATTAGAGTGACTCACCAAGACACAAAACCACTGAGCAATGGGGATGCAGTGGGAAATGAGGCATGTCAGACCCCAGAGCCTTGGTACACCAAGGCCACCCTGTAGTCCAGGGATCAGTTCTGGCAAGTAGATATTTTCCAATTCCGTTTAAAAAGAGCGTTTGTTATTGCTGTTGGTTTCCTAAGCACCGGGGTGTGCCTGGTCATCATGTCTTTGAGGGTTCTCAACATTCTCCACAAGGCACTGCAGTGACTAAACTAGCCCGACTCAGGACACACTCACCCTCTCTCTACCTAACCAGTTAATCAGAGAAAACAGGCCACTTTGCCATTCAATGGCAACCTGAGTCCAACAACCATGGAAACGAAATATGAGCAAAAGCGTCGCCAATTATACCACAGAGTGGAGCACACCAGCCACCTGCTGGTGGTCTGTCACCCTTGAAAATGGTCAACCCACACGAACCTGAGTCAATGTCAATTTTTACTTGAGTAAAATCTTGTTCTTGACCTCTTTTCTGGAGTGTCACTTTCAGCCCCTCAGCTAAAGGAGGGAGCATGGGAAACGAGTGGGCTTCGGAGGCTGACAGACCTGGGGAGGTTCAGGTTCTGGTTCTCCATAGCTCTGCTCTTGAGTTTCTCTTCTTGGAAGGGGGGCAATTATATCTCTCACTTAAAATGAATAAGCTGGGGGCTTCCCTGGTGGCGCAGTGGTTGAGAGTCCGCCTGCCGATGCAGGGGACACGGGTTCGTGCCCCGGTCCGGGAAGATCCCGCGTGCCGCGGAGCGGCTGGGCCCGTGAGCCATGGCCGCCGAGCCTGCGCGTCCGGAGCCTGTGCTCCGCAACCGGAGAGGCCACAACAGTGAGAGGCCCGCGTACCGCAAATAATAGATAAATAAATAAAATAAAATGAATAAGCTGGAACTCTGGCTTTAAGCGCCCACCACTGGGAGCTTTGTCAGGGTTGTGGCAGGAAGTCTGTTTGGATGAGGTGTGTGCAAGCTCACCGGTGACTGACTCCAGGCCCCACTCGGCTGGGATTCAACACGGGACAGGCGACCACATGCACCTCAGGGTGTCCAGAGGCCACCCTGCCTCCCTAAGTGACTCCCTCCTAAAACCAATAACTATTTTCGTTACTAGGGTTTTTAAGCTGCCTCACAGGATGGTTGTGTATATTAAATGAGAGGAGGCCTTAGAGTTGTCAGCAGTCAAACACAGCAGCCTGTGGGCTTATGTGCAACCTGCCAGGGTGTTTTGTGTGTCCATACGGTGTCTTAAGCAGCTGCCAACGTTAAAAATTGGAATAGTTCACACAAAATCTAGATTTCTAGGTCCTCTTGAAAGAAATCAGAAGATTCCACAACTTGTGGCTCTCATACCCATGAGGCAATAATCAGCTAGATGCCCCCTTTAACAGAGAGTTCAGCAGGAAGACCTACATTTGAGTGTTCAGCCCCTGCATACAGTAGGAGTTCAATACATGATAGTTATCACTACTTATTATTTATCAGTAACTCGAGTGCATGGGATTCAAGTGCAGGGACTGTGTCTTCTACTTGTCACTCTCCTCCCACTGTGAACTTGAAGCCAGAAACACAGGAGACATCGTTTTGCGCAACCCTTACAGAGACTGAAACGTTCGTAATTAGCATCAACACCCAAATCACTTATTAGGCGCCAGTTCTAAGCACTGTCCTAAGCACTTCACATATATTATTATCTCATTTGATTTCTCACAACAACCCAGAGCTAGATTACTGTCATTGAGTCACTTTTGCAGAAAAGGAAACTGATGCACGCGCCAAATTCACCCAGCGAGCAAAAAAGAGTCAAGGTCCAAACCCAGGAGCCTGGCCTCAGGGCCCACGTCCTCACCACGAGTTCACACGGCAGGATTATCCCAAGTACTGATGGAGGATGGGGCCTCAGGAGGATGCTTTCCCCCTCCCCCCGCCCCGAGTTCTGCCTGGGACAGGCAGCCTCTGGACCCACCCCTGCCCACCCCTTCCCCCCTCAGCAGGCTGCACTTACGGTCAAGGCCATTGATGTAGCGCATGGTGACTTCACAGTGGCCCCACACGGCACTCACCACCGGGTAAAGCTTCTTGCCCTTGAGGCCACGGAAGGCCACGCCCAGGTACTGGCCGTCCACGACGAAGCTGAGTGTGCCCTCGTCCATGTCCAGCACCACGAGCAGCGAGTCGGGCAGCGCGAAGGCCTCATCGGGCCCCAGGAAGGCGGGGTAGGCCACGCCGGGTCGGTTCTTGCCGTCGTGGTAGAGGCGGCTGCGGCCCAGGTCCCAGCCCCAGGACTCGGCGTCGCTGCCCACCAGCGCCGTGTAGCCCACTGAGTGCAGCGGGGCCCGCGCCGTGGCCACGCCCACCACAGCATGCGTGCCCCGCTGTCGCGCTGGCCAGTGGATCTGCCAGGCGTGCAGGCCGCGGGCGTGGCCCACCTTGCCGCGGATGCCGTCCGTGCTCTGCGCCACCGGGTGCCGGTGGAAGGTAAGCCGGTCGTCATCCTTGACGAAGACGTTGAGCGAGCGGTCCTCGGGGTTCCACGCGTGGCGCAGCTGCACCGCCAGCCCCGCTGCCGGCATGTCCAGCAGCTGGTCCAGCCGCGCCGGCCGCCCCGGCTCCGCTCCCCGCAGCTCGCGCTTGGCCGGCCGCAGCGCCGGCTCTCGCACCTCCACCGACTTGAGGCTCCCCGAGAGCTTCTGGCCCATGGCTCGCTGCCGGGACGGGGCCAATGCGGGCCACCGCTACCTCGTGGGAGCTTCCGCTCCCCGCAGCCAGGGATGGGCCACGGGGCTGGAAACCAGGCTTCCGGACCGTACACGTCCACAGCCTCTGTGGGGCTGGGGCAGGGGCCCAAGCTCCTGGAAGGAAGCAAAGGACGCGGGTTATTACAGCAGCCTCGACAGCCACTTATGCCCATGCCTTGGCTGGGCGCTGGGCACGCATTAATAATAATAACTAATGAATCGAATGATATCTGGCACTTATCTAGAACTTGCCATATGCCAGACACTGTTTGAAGTGATTCATATTTATTAGCTCATTTAATCCTTAAGACCTCCCTATTAGACATTCATTATCATTCCCATTTTATAGATGAGAAAAGTAAAGAGCATAGAGGAGATAAGTAATTAACCAACGTCCCACGGTTAAGAAGGGTCTGAGCCCAGATTCACAGTGAGGCCACCTGGCTTCAGAGTCTGTGTTCGGCTCTTAGAGCAGTCACACGCAATTTTATTTTAGAAATAAGGACTGAGCCCAGAGAAGTTGTGATTTGCTCAAGATCACAGAACACAGAGAACCCCAATGCATTTGGTCCTAAGAAACAAGCCCTGTGCCAAGGTTGGGGGGACAGAGTGCCCAAGACAGGGGGTCAAAGATGTTTAGGGTGTGGCCCATTGGTTCCCATTCCTGGCCGCCCTGGGGAGCTTAAACAGCAAAGTGCAGCCAGGCTTGAGAAGCCAGACACTAAGCAAGGATCCACCAAGGTCACCCAGGGATGTGGACATGGACATAAGATAACCATCTGAGGATGGGGTGGGGTCTCCATGGGAAGGTGAGTTGGAGGCAGGGAGATGAGAGAGTTGATGTCCAGACTGGAGCCAGCGAGAAGTATATGCAAATCCCTCTCTGAGACATCTCTTAGCTGTGTGTCCACAGGAAGGTCTCTTAGCCTCTCTAAGACTCCAGTTTCCTCATTTGTTAAATGGGGGTAAAATGCTCCCTGCAGGTGGTGTGGGAAGCTAAGAGACAATATCAAAAGTCAAGCCTGAGATTCTGCGGGCAGGTTTTCCTCTCTGGCTCTATCTTCTGGGCATCCTGCATATACACCTTCCCTTTGGATGGCCTAGCTCTTTCTTTAGGCATATAAACCTAGTTAACAGCATTGATCCTGGGCTACCTCCTCTGAGACAAGATCCTGGTTTTCAGGACTTGGCCACTATCACTAAGAGACTAGCCAGAACCCAGGGTGCTTGGGCTGTTTGGATGGGCCCCGGGTGTGGGGAGAGATGGAGAGCTGAGCCCTGCAACCTGTTCAGAGCAGAGGTGTGTGTCCTGCCCTCCCTGGTCTGAGAGCTCCTAGGCTTTCCTTGAGACAGATCAGGAGGAAGGTGTTTATCATGCCCCGCTCTGCCTGGCCATGACCTCCCACCCAAACAGGGGCAGAATCCCAGCCAAAGTGCCATACAGCACAGGCAGCAATAATATGCATTGCTTTTTTAACCCTCCAATTTTATTCTCGACTCCCATTTTCTTTCTTTTCTACTGTCAGACCCCAGCTTCAGCTCATGCTGACCCTATCCAGAGAGTTCTGGCTAATGTTTAAGGAAATACCAGAATACATAAAAATGTACAACACTAGACAGCTTTAAGACAGCAGAATAGTTACTCCTTTTCATATCCAAAATCACCCAAAATAAAGGAGAAATAAAAAGGAATGCAAATTTTGTCTTCAGCAAAACTAGAACACATTTGTAATCCAACCACAACTTATAAAGAAAGGCTGCCAAGAAAATGGTCAAGGGCTGCCAAAACCAGTGAAGATCAAACGAGGTGTGAGAAAACACCTACAGAAGACACCTGTGGCTGCAGATCTCAGTTGAAGATGGCAGAGCCAGCCAGTAGCTGGCACTCCCGGAAGGAGAAAACCAATGGTTCCTAATCAGGAACAATGGGAACAGGGTATGCGGTCTAGCAGTTGGAGCTGCCTCTGACACTGTGGGGAAAGAGGAGGGCAGGGCTAACAGAGAAAACTTTACAGGTCTGCCATCTTCCTAGGAAGCAGTGTGCTGCTGAGGCAGAGTGGGAGAAGGGCCTGAACTGGGGGAAGCCCAGGGCTGCAGATCTCTGCTGACTGGGTAGAAGCTAAAAGAAATCACTGCCACAGTCCTGTGAACAGAGTTACCAGGAACCAGGGAGCAATCCTGCTCTCCTAAAATACCTCCTGGCATCTCCTCTACACGCATCCCCTGCAAACTACTGATCCTGGAAGGTCTGCCTCTTCCAACTAGGAACCAGCAAATGATGTACTCAAAGATGCTGGAAAAGAAATAGAGGAGGAACAGAACAGGAAAAAATATGGTAAGCCAAGAAAACTCACCAGAAGAAAAAGCTGTCACAAAGCGGATAAAAATTGTGAGCAAATTTATAAACTAATTTTGTGATCACTTATTTCAGAAGGGAGACAACTAGTACAGCCAAAAAAAAAAAAAAAGATTAAATACATTTTTACATAGGTACAAAGGCAACCTCCAGAAGAACTCCAGAAGAATAAAATACAGATCTTCCAAATGGTCAAAAAGAACACAAAATAAAATACCATACTGAAAGATTTTGCTTTAAGAAGCAATAGAGACTAGGAACCAAGATGGCATAGTAGAAGGACGTGCTCTCACCCCCTCTTGAGAGAACACCAGAATCACAACTAGCTGCTGGACAATCATCATAAGGAAGACACTGGAACTCACCAAAAAAGATACCCCACATCCAAAGACAAAGGAGAAGCCACAATGAGACGGTAGGAGGGGCGCAATCACAGTAAAATCAAATCCCATAACTGCTGGGTGGGTGACTCACAGACTGGAGAACATTATACCACAGAAGTCCACCCACTGGAGTGAAGGTTCTGAGCCCCACGTCAGGCTTCCCAACCTGGGGGTCCGGCAAGGAAGGGGAGGAGGAATTCCTAGAGAATCAGACTTTGAAGGCTGGTGGGATTTGATTGCAGGACTTCGACAGGACTGGGGGAAACAGAGACTCCACTCTTGGAGGGCACACACAAAGTAGTGTGTGCATCGGGACCCAGGGAGACTGAACCAGACCTCCTTGCGAGTGTTGGAGGGTCTCCTGCAGAGGTGGGCTGTGGCTGTGGCTCACAGTGGGGACAAGGACACTGGCAGCAGAAGTTATGGGAAGTACTCCTTGGCATGAGCCCTCCCAGAGTCTGTGATTAGCCCCACCAAAGAGCCCAGGTAGGCTCCAGTGTTGGGTTGCCTCAGGCCAAACACTCAACAGGGAGGGAACCCAGCCCCACCCATCAGCAGTCAAGTGGATTAAGGTTTTACTGAGCTCTGCCCACCAGAGCAACAGCCAGCTCTACCCAACACCAGTCTCTCCCATCAGGAAACTTACACAAGCCTCTTAGATAGCCTCATCCACCAGGGGGCAGACAGCAGAAGCAAGAAGAACTAGAACCCTGCAGCCTGAGGAACAGAAACCACATTCACAGAAAGACAGACAAGATGAAAAGGCAGAGGGCTATGTACCAGATGAAGGAACAAGAAAAAAAACCCAGAAAAACAACTAAATGAAGTGGAGATAGGCAATCTTCCAGAAAAAGAATTCAGAATAATGATAGTGAAGATGATCCAGGACCTCGGAAAAAGAATGGAGACAAATATCGAGAAGATGCAAGAAATGTTAAACAAAGACCTAGGAGAATTAAAGAACAAACAGAGATGAACAATACAATAACTGAAATGAAGACTACACTAGAAGGAATCAAGAGCAGAATAACTGAGGCAGAAGAACGGATAAGTGACGTGGAAGACAGAATGGTGGAATTTACAGCTGCAGAACAGAATAAAGAAAAGAGAATAAAAAGAAATGAAGACAGCCTAAGAGACCTCTGGGTCAACATTAAACGCAACAACATTCGCATTATAGGGGTCTCAGAAGAAGAAGAGAGAGAGAAAGGACCAGAGAAAATATTTGAAGAGATTATAGTCGAAAACTTCCCTAACATGGGAAAGGAAATAGCCACCCAAGTCCAGGAAGCACAGCAAGTCCCATACCCAAGAAGAAACATGCCGAGACACATAGTAATCAAATTGGCAAAAATTAAAGGCAAAGAAAAATTATTGAAAGCAGCAAGGGAAAAATGACAAATAACAAACAAGGGAACTCCCATAGGGTTAACAGCTGATTTCTCAGCAGAAACTCTACAAGCCAGAAGGGAGTGGCAGGACATACTTAAAGTGATGAAAGGGAAGAACCTACAACCAAGATTACTCTACCCGGCAAGGATCTCATTCAGATTCAATGGAGAAATCAAAATCTTTACAGACAAGCAAAAGCTAAGAGAATTCAGCACCACCAAACCAGCTCTACAACAAATGCTAAAGGAACTTCTCTAAGTGGAAACACAAGAGAAGGAAAAGACCTACAAAAACTAACCCAAAACAATTAAGAAAATGGTCATAGGAACATACATATTGATAATTACCTTAAATGTGAATGGACTAAATGCTCCGACCAAAAGACACAGTCTTGCTGAATGGATAAAAAAACAAGACCCATATATATGCTGTTTACAAGAGACCCACTTCAGACATAGGGACACATACAGACTGAAAGTGAGGGGATGGAAAAAGATATTCCATGCAAATGGAAATCAAAAGAAAGCTGGTTTAGCAATGCTCATATCAGATAAAATAGACTTTAAAATAATGTTATAAGAGACAACGAAGGACACTACATAATGATCAAGGGATCAACCCAAGAAGAAGATATAACAATTATAAATATATATGCACCCAACATAGGAGCACCTCAATACATAAGGCAAATACTAACAGCCATAAAAGAGGAAATCGACAGTAACACAATAATAGTGGGTGACTTTAACACCTCACTTACACCAATGGACAGATCATCCAAAATGAAAATAAATAAGGAAACAGAAGCTTTAAATGACACAATAGACCAGATAGATTTAATTGATATTTACAGGACATTGCATCCAAAAACAGCAGTTTACACTTTCTTCTCAAGTGCGCACAGAACATTCTCCAGGACAGATCACATCTTGGGTCACAAATCAAACCTCAGTAAATTTAAGAAAACTGAAATCATATCAAGCATCTTTTCTGACCACAATGCTATGAGATTAAAAATGAATTACAGGGGGGCTTCCCTGGTGGCGCACTGGTTAAGAGTCCACCTGCCGATGCAGGGGACATGGGTTTGTGCCCTGGTCTGGATACAACCACTATGGAGAACAGTATGGAGGTTCCTTAAAAAACTACAAATAGAACTACCATATGACCCAGCAATGCCACTACTGGGCATATACCCTGAGAAAACCATAATTCAAAAAGACACATGCGAGTGCTCCTAAAGATGTCGGAAGAGTAAGACGCGGAGATCTCCTTCCTCCTCACAGAGACATCAGAAATACATCTACACGTGGAGCTTCTCCTGTAGAACACCCACCGAACGCTGGCAGAGGACCTCGGACCTCCAAAAAGGCAAGAAACTCCCCACATATCTGGGTAGGGCAAAAGAAAAAAGAATAAACAGGGACAAAAGAATAGGGACGGGACCTACGCCAGTGGGAGGGAGCCGTGAAGGAGGAAAGACTCCCACACACTAGAGGCCCCTTCGCGGGCGGAGACTGCGGGCGCCGGAGGGGGAAGCTCCGGAGCCGCGGAGGACAGCTCAGCCACAGGGGTGCGGAGGGCAAAGCGGAGAGATTCCCGCAGAGGATCGCTGCCGACCGGCACTCACCAGCCCGAGAGGCTTGTCTGCTCGCCCGCCGGGGCGGGCGGGGCCGGGAGCTGAGGCTCGGGCTTCAGTCGGATCCCGGGGAAAGGTCTGGAGTTGGCAGAGTGAAGACAGCTTGAAGGGGGCTAGTGCGCCACGGCTGGCCGGGAGGGAGTTCGGGAGAAGTCTGGAGCTGCCGAAGAGGCAAGAGACCTTTTCCTCCCTCTTTGCTGCCTGGGCGCGAGGAGAGGGGATTAAGTGCGCCGCTTAAAGGAGCCCTAGAAGCAGGCGCGGAGCTGCCGAAGAGACAAGAGACTTTTTCTTGCCTCTTTGCTTCCTCGGGTGTGAGGTGAGGGGACTAAGAGCACCGCGTAGAGGAGCTCCAGAAACGGGCGCGAGCCGCGGCTGTCGGCACGGACAGTAGAGACGGGTGTCGGACGCTAAGGTTGCTGCTGCCACCACCAAGAGGCCTGTGTGTGAGCACAGGTCACTCTCCACACCGGCCCTCTCGGGAGCCCGTGCAGTCCGCCACTGCCGGGGTCCCGGGATCCAGGGACAGCTTCCCCGGGAGAACGCACGGCGCGCCTTGGGCCTGTGCAGCGTCACGTCGGCCTCTGACGTCGCGGACTCGCCCCGCCCCCGTGCCACTCCCTCCCCCCAGCCTGAGTGAGCTGGAGCCCCCGAATCAACTGCTCCTTTAACATCGTCCTGTCTGAGCGAAGGGCAGTCGCCCTCGGACAACCTACACGCAGAGGCGGGACCAAGTCCAAAGCTGAACCCCAGGAGCTGTGCGAACAGAGAGGAGAGGGGGAGGTCTCTCCCAGCAGCCTCAGAAGCAGCGGATTAAAGCTCCACAATCAACTTGAAGTGCCCTGCATCTGTTGAAAACCTGAATAGACAACTAATCATCCCAAGTTGAGGAGGTGGACTTTGGGAGCAAGATATACTATTATTTCCCCCTTTTTTTTCTTTTTGTGGGTGTGTATGTGTGTGCTGCTGTGTGAGATTTTGTCTGTATAGCTTTGCTTGCACCATTTGTCCTAGGGTTAGACCGACCCATTTTTCTGTTTTTTTTTTTTGTTTGTTTGTTTGTTTGTTTTTTAAAGGAAATTTTTCTTCTTAATAATTATTTTTTATTTTAATAACTATATACTACTCTGTCTTCTCCCTTTCTTTCTTCCTTTCTTCTTTCCTTTCTTCCCTCCTTCCCTCCTTTCTTTCTTCCTTCCTTCCCCCTTCTTTCCTCCCTTCCTCTCTTCCTTCCTCCCTTTCTTCCTCTGCACCTTCCTTCCTTGCTTTCTTGCTTCCTTCCTTCATTTCTTCCTTCCTTTCTTCCTTCCTTCCCTCCCTCCCTCCTTCCTTCCTTTTCTTTCCTCTCTATTTATTCTACCTTTTATTTTGAGCCGTGTGGATTAAAGGTTCTTGGCGCCCCAGCCAGGCACCAGGGCGGTGTCCCTGAAGTGGGAGAACCAACCTCAAGACACTAGTCCACAAGAGACCTCCGAGCTCCACGTAATATCAGACGGCGAAAATCTCCCAGAGACCTCCATCTCAACACCAAGACCCAGCTTCACTCAAGGACCAGCAAAGAACAGTGCTGGACACCCTATCCCCAACAAAGAGTAAGACAGGTCTACAGCCCCATCCATTAGCAGAGAGGCTGCCTAAAATCATAATAAGGTTACCAACATCCCCAAACACACCACCAGACGAGGACCTGCCCACCAGAAAGACAAGATCCAGCCTCATCCACCAGAACAGAGGCACTAGTCCCCCCAACCAGGGAATCTACTCAACCCACTGAACCAACCTTAGCCACTGGGGACAGCCACCAAAAACAACAGGAACTACGAACCTGCAGCGTGCAAAAAGGAGACCTCAAACACAGTAAGATAAGCGAAATGAGAAGACAGAAAAACACACAACAGATGAAGGAGCAAGATAAAAACACACCAGACCTAACAGATGAAGAGGTAATAGCCAATCTACCTGAAAGAGAATTTAGAATAATGATGGTGAAGATGATGCAAAATCTTGGAAATAGAATAGACAATTTGCAAGAAACAGTTAACAGGGACCTAGAAGAAATAAAGAGGAAGCAAGCAATGATGAGCAACACAATAAATGAAATTAAAAATACTCTAGATGGGATCAATAGCAGAATAACTGAGGCAGAAGGACGGATAAGTGACCTGGAAGATAAAATAGTGGAAATAACTACTGCAGAGCAGAAGAAAGAAAAAAGAATGAAAAGAACTGAGGACAGTCTCAGAGACCTCTGGGACAACATTAAACGCACCAACATTCGAATTATAGGGGTCCCAGAAGAAGAAGAGAAAAAGAAAGGGACTGAGAAAATATTGGAAGAGATTATAGTTGAAAACTTCCCTAATATAGGAAAGGAAATAGTCAATCAAGTCCAGGAAGCACAGAGAGTTCCATACAGGATAAACCCAAAGAGAAACACGCCACGACACATAATAATCAAACTGTCAAAAATTAAATACAAAGAAAACATATTAAGAGCAGCAAGGGAAAAACAACAAATAACACACAAGGGAATCCCCATAAGATTAACATCTGATCTTTCAGCAGAAACTCTACAAGCCAGAAGGGAGTGGCAGGACATATTTAAAGTGATGAAGGAAAAAAACCTACAACCAAGATTACTCTACCCAGCAAGGATCTCATTCAGATTTGATGGAGAAATTAAAACCTTTACAGACAAGCAAAAGCTGAGAGAGTTCAGCACCACCAAACCAGCTCTACAACAAATCCTAAAGGAACTTCTCTAGGCAAGAAACACAAGAGAAGGAAAAGACCTACAAAAACAAACCCGAAACAATTAAGTAAATGGTAATAAAAACATACATATCGATAATTACCTTAAATGTAAATGGATTAAATGCTCCCACCAAAAGACACAGACTGGCTGAATGGATACAAAAACAAGACCCATATATATGCTGTCTACAAGAGACCCACTTCAGACCTAGGGACACATACAGACTGAAAGTAAGGGGATGGAAAAAGATATTCCATGCAAATGGAAATCAGAAGAAAGCTGGAGTAGCAATTCTCATATCAGACAAAATAGACTTTAAAATAAAGACTATTACAAGAGACAAAGAAGGACACTACATAATGATCAAGGGATCGATCCATGAAGAAGATATAACAATTGTAAATATTTATGCACCCAACATAGGAGCACCTCAATACATAAGGCAAATACTAACAGCCTTAAAAGGGGAAATCGACAGCAACACAATTATAATGGGGGACTTTAACACCCCACTTTCACCAATGGACAGATCATCCAAAATGAAAATAAATAAGGAAACACAAGCTTTAAATGATACATTACACAAGATGGACTTAATTGATATTTATAGGACATTCCATCCAAAAACAACAGAATACACATTTTTCTCAAGTGCTCATGGAACATTCTCCAGGATTGATCATATATTGGGTCACAAATCTAGCCTTGGCAAATTTAAGAAAATTGAAATCGTATCAAGTATCTTTTCCGACCACAACGCTATGAGACTAGATATCAATTATAGGAAAAGATCTGTAAAAAATACAAACACATGGAGGCTAAACAATACACTACTTAATAACGAAGTGATCACTGAAGAAATCAAAGAGGAAATCAAAAAATACTTAGAAACAAATGACAATGGAGACACAACGACCCAAAACCTATGGGATACAGCAAAAGCAGTTCTAAGAGGCAAGTTTATAGCAATACAATCATACCTTAAGAAACAGGAAACATCTCGAATAAACAACCTAACTTTGCACTTAAAGCAATTAGAGAAAGAAGAACAAAAAACCCCCAAATTTAGCAGAAGGAAAGAAATCATAAAGATCAGATCAGAAATAAATGAAAAAGAAGTGAAGGAAACAATAGCAAAGATCAATAAAACTAAAAGCTGGTTCTTTGAGAAGATAAATAAAATTGATAAACCATTAGCCAGACTCATCAAGAATAAAAGGGAGAAGACTCAAATCAATAGAATTAGAAATGAAAAAGAAGATATAACAACTGACACTGCAGAAATACAAAAGATTATTAGAGATTACTACAAGCAACTGTATGCCAATAAAATGGACAACCTGGAAGAAATGGACAAATTCTTAGAAATGCACAACCTGCCGAGACTGAACCAGGAAGAAATAGAAAATATGAACAGACCAATCACAAGCACTGAAATTGAAACTGTGATTAAAAATCTTCCAGCAAACAAAAGCCCAGGACCAGATGGCTTCACAGGCGAATTCTATCAAACATTTAGAGAAGAGCTAACACCTATCCTTCTCAAACTCTTCCAACAGATAGCAGAGGGAGGAACACTCCCAAACTCATTCTATGAGGCCAACATCACCCTGATACCAAAACCAGACAAAGACGTCACAAAGAAAGAAAACTACAGGCCAATATCACTGATGAACACAGATGCAAAAATCCTCAACAAAATATTAGCAAACAGAATCCAACAGCACATTAAAAGGATCATACACCATGATCAAGTGGGGTTTATCCCAGGAATGCAAGGATTCTTCAATATACGCAAATCAATGTGATACACCATATCAACAAACAGAAGGAGAAAAAACATATGATCATCTCAATAGATGCAGAGAAAGCTTTTGACAAAATTCAACACTCATTTATGATAAAAACCTTGCAGAAAGTAGGCATACAGGGAACTTTCCTCAACATAATAAAGGCCATATATGACAAACCCACAGCTAGCATCGTTCTCAATGGTGAAAAACTGAAACCATTTCCACTAAGATCAGGAACAAGACAAGGTTGCCCACTCTCACCACTCTTATTCAACCTAGTTTTGGAAGTTCTAGCCACAGCAATCAGAGAAGAAAAAGAAATAAAAGGAATCCAAATAGGAAAAGAAGAAGTAAAGCTGTCACTGTTTGCAGATGACATGATACTATACATAGAGAATCCTAAGGATGCTACCAGAAAACTACTAGAGCTAATCAATGAATTTGGTAAAGTTGCAGGATACAAAATTAATGCACAGAAATCTCTGGCATTCTTATACACTAATGATGAAAAATCTGAGAGTGAAATTAAGAAAACACTCCCATTTACCATTGCAACAAAAAGAATAAAATATCTAGGAATAAACCTACCTAAGGAGACAAAAGACTTGTATGCAGAAAACTATAAGACACTGATGAAAGAAATTAAAGATGATACAAATAGGTGGAGAAATATACCATGTTCTTGGATTGGAAGAATCAACATTGTGAAAATGACTATACTACCCAAAGCAATCTACCGATTCAATGCAATCCCTATCAAATTACCACTGGCATTTTTTACAGAACTAGAACAAAGAATTTCACAATTTGTATGGAAACACAAAAGACCCCGAATAGCCAAAGCAATCTTGAGAACGAGAAATGGAGCTGGAGGAATTAGGCTCCCTGACTTCAGACTCTACTACAAGGCTACAGTAATCAAGACAATATGGTACTGGCACAAAAACAGAAATATAGATCAATGGAACAGGATAGAGAGCCCAGAGATAAACCCACACACATATCTTTGATAAAGGAGGGAAGGATATACAGTGGAGAAAAGACAGCCTCTTCAATAAGTGGTGCTGGGAAAACTGGACAGCTACATGTAAAAGTATGAAATTAGAACACTCCCTAACACCACACACAAAAATAAACTCAAAATGGGTTAAAGACCTAAATGTAAGGCCAGACACTATCAAACTCTTAGAGGAAAACATAGGCAGAACACTATACGACATAAATCACAGCAAGATCCTTTTTGACCCATCTCCTAGAGAAATGGAAATAAAAACACAAATAAACAAATGGGACCTAATGAAACTTAAAAGCTTTTGCACAGCAAAGGATACCATAAACAAGACCAAAAGACAACCCTCAGAATGGGAGAAAATATTTGCAAATGAAGCAACTGACAAAGGATTAATTTCCAAAATTTATAAGCAACTCATGCAGCTCAATAACAAAAAAACAAACAACCCATTCCAAAAATGGGCAGAAGAACTAAATAGACATTTCTCCAAAGAAGATATACAGATTGCTAACAAACACATGAAAGAATGCTCAACCTCATTAATCATTAGAGAAATGCAAATCAAAACTACAATGAGATATCATCTCACACCGGTCAGATTGGCCATCATCAAAAACTCTAGAAACAATAAATGCTGGAGAGGGTGTGGAGAAAAGGGAACCCTCTTGCACTGCTGGTGGGAATGTAAATTGATACAGCCGCTATGGAGAACAGTATGGAGGTTCCTTAAAAAACTACAAATAGAACTACCATACGACCCAGCAATCCCACTACTGGGAATATACCCTGAGAAAACCATAATTCAGAAAGACTCATGTACCAAAATGTTCATTGCAGCTCTATTTACAATAGCCAGGACATGGAAGCAACCTAAGTGTCCATCAACAGATGAATGGATAAAGAAGATGTGGCACATATATACAATGGAATATTACTCAGCCATAAAAAGAAATGAAACTGAGTTATTTATAATGAGGTGGATGGACCTGGTGTCTGTCATACAGAGTGAAGTAAGTCAGAAGGAGAAAAACAAATACCGTATGCTAACACATATATATGGACTCTAAGGGAAAAAAATGTCATGAAGAGATTAGTGGTAGGACGGGAATAAAACACAGACTTACTCGAGCATGGACTTGAGGATATGGGGAGGGGGAGGGGTGGGCTGTGACGAAGTGGGGGAGTGGCAGGGACATATATACACTATCAAATGTAAATTAGATAGCTGGTGGGAAGCTGCTGCATAGCACAGGGAGATCACCTCTGTGCTTTGTGACCGCCTGGGGGGGTGGGATAGGGAGGGTGGGAGAGAGGGTGATGCAAGAGGGAGGAGATGTGGGAGCATGTGTGTATGTATAACTGATTTAGTTTGTTGTAGAGGGAAAACTAACACACTATTGTAAAACAACTATACTCCAATAAAGATGTTAAAAAAAATTAAAATTAAAATTAAAAAAAAAATAAAATGAAAAAAAAAAAAAAAAAAAAAAAGACACATGCACCTCAAGGTTCATTGCAGCACTATTTACAATAGCCAGGTCATGGAAGCAACCTAAATGCCCATTGACAGACGAATGGATAAAGAAGATGTGGTACATATATACAATGGAATATTACTCAGCCATAAAAAGGAACGAAATTGGGTCATTTGTTGAGACGTGGATGGATCTAGAGACTGTCATACAGAGTGAAGTAAGTCAGAAAGAGAAAAACAAATATCATATATTAATGCATGTATGTGGAACCTAGAAAAATGGTACAGGTGAACCGGTTTGCAGGGCAGAAATAGAGACACAGATGTAGAGAACAAACGTATGGACACCAAGGGGGGAAAGCGGCAGGGGGATGGGGGTGGGGGTGTGATGAATTGGGAGATTGGGATTGACATGTATACACTGATGTGTATATAATTGATGACTAATAAGAACCTGCTGTATAAAAAAATAGGTAAAATAAAATTTAAAAATTAAAAAAAAAAGAAGCAATAGAAACAAAAACATGGAGACATAAAATATGATAGTAAAACTATGACCAAAATACTGGCTATGTTAATGAATGGCCATAGTGAACAACTAAAAAGAAAAGATTGTAAGGTTGGGGAACAAGACAAAACTCCCACTTTATGGCATATTTAAGAGATATCCCTAAAGCAAAGTAATTCAACAATGTTGAAAAAATAGGAAAAGTAAATATATATCAAGTAAGGGCTACATCAAACTAAGCAGGTACAGTAGCCTTAATATGAGGCAAGTAAGGTTGAATTCAGGGCAAACGATATTAAGTGAGACAAAGAACACTTCATAACAATAAAGAATATAATCCACAATTGAAGATCGAACACACCAAATAACAGCACCAAAATTCAAAGCAAAAGCTACAGGAAATACAAGAAAGGTCAGACGGATACACAGTAGAGGCAGATGATTTTAATTCACTTCTTTCAGCTTGTGACAGATCAATGGACCAAATTAAGTAAAGACATAGAAAAACCAAAATTGCGTAAGTAATGACATTTAATTGATGTATACATATTTCTAAAAATTACCCATATATTAGGCCACAAATAAAACCTCACCAAAAAAGCAGACATAATACAGAACCTGGTAACACAGAAGAAAAACTAGAAATTAATCACAAAATTATGGACCACAAAATCCTACCACTTGGACGTTTTTGAAAACTCTCTTTTAAACAACTCAGATCAAAAAAGAGACCTATATAGAAATTGTAGAGTACCTAGAAAACAAGAATATCAAAAAACATTCCATATATTGGAACCTATGGGATTCCATTAAAGTAGAGCTCAGAGGAAGTCATGGCTGGTGTACTTATATCAGTAAATGAAGAAGAGTGAAAATTTACAAATTAAGCATAATAAAATAGAAAAATGAAAGATCTAATCAGCACAGCTGCCGGAGAGCCCAACGCACCACTCCGCGTCCTGCCCCGTCTGTCCCCTGGAGTCGCCACCCGCCATCACTGCGCCATGACCACCCAGCAAATAGTCCTCCAGGGCCCGGGATCGTGGGGCTTCTGCCTTGTGGGGGGCAAGGACTTCGAGCAGCCTCTCACCATCTCCCGGGTCACTCCCGGAAGCAAGGCTTCTATTAGCGAATTTATGTGTTGGAGATGTAATCACAGCCATCGATGGGGAAAATACCAGCCACATGACGCACTTGGAAGCTCAGGACAAAATCAAGGGCTGCACAGACAACATGACTCTCACAGTAACCAGATGTGAACAGAAAATCTGGTCTCTTCTGGTGACAGAGGAAGGGAAACATCATGCATACAAGATGAATTTAGCCTCTGAACCGCAAGAGGTCCTACACCTAGAAGCGACCACAGCCAGAGCGCCGTGTGCCCTTACCGCCTCACCTGCCTCCAATTCTGCCCCCACGGTCATCACAAACCAGTACAACAACCCAGCTGGCCTCTACTCCTCTGCAAACATCTCCAACTTCAACAGCGCCTTGGAGTCAAAGACGGCAGCCAGTGGGCAGGAGACGCATGGCAGGGCTTTAGACCATTCTCAGCTTCCAAGGAGACTCGTCATTGATAAAGAATCCGAAGTTTACAAGATGCCTCAGGAGAAACAAGGGTTAAATGAGCCTTTGAAAACAGTCCACTTCATTCCTGCTTTTGCAGGAATTCCTGGAGCCTGAGGAGAAAGGGGGGATCTCAACAAGCCCTCAGGATTCAGAAGAGCTAAGGCTCCAGTCACCGAAGTGGCTGCATAGATCGGAAATGCCCAGAAGCTGCCCACGTGTGACAAATGTGGCACCAGTATTGTCGGCATGTTTGTGAAGCGGCGGGACCGTCACCGCCACCCTGAGTGTCACGTGTGCACCGACTGTGGCAACAACCTGAAACAGAAGGGCCATTTCTTTGTGGAGGATCAGATCTACTGTGAAAAGCACGCCCGGGAGCGGGTCACTCCACCCGAGGGCTATGATGTGATCACTGTGTTCCCTAAGTGAGCCGGCAGCTCTGCACCCAGCACTGCTCTCCAACGAGCCCCTGCTGCACCTTGTCCTCTGAAAGCTCTGGCCTCTCTTTTCTTGAAAGTTCTCGCTTACTTTGGTTTTATCCCTGCTTGTTAGCTAACTGACTCATGCTGGCTGTGTGATGCCCACTTTTATAATTAACGGAAGATGGTTTTGTTCAGTGTCCCCTTACCAGCATCACTGTTTTCTCTTCTCCTCCATTCATCTCTGCTGCAAATGGACATCAGCCAAACTTGAACCAAACTGAATTTAATACGTCTGACAATGAATTTTTTACTCAATAAATTAATAGACTTCAAAACAAAAGAAAAGATCTAATCAAAAAACAGAACAGGGCTTCCCTGGTGGCGCAGTGGTTGGGAGTCCACCTGCCGATGCAGGGGACACGGGTTCGTGCCCTGGTCCGGGAGGATCCCACATGCCGCGGAGCGGCTGGGCCCGTGAGCCATGGCCGCTGAGCCTGCGCGTCCGGAGCTGTGCTCCGCAACGGGAGAGGCCACAACAGTGAGAGGCCCGCGTACCGCAAAAAAAAAAAAAAAAAAACAGAACAGGGCCTCTCACGGTGCCTACTGTAAGCAGCTCTGCGGCCCGCATGGGACATTTCTCAGGGAAATTGCTTTATCCTTGTGCACACAGGCCAACTTTGGAGCTGTTGAAAGACACCTTTAACATATCTGAAAGCAGCGGCCTAGCAGCGGCCCCAGAGGAAGCCATGCTGGGTCATGGAGGGCACGGTGCTTTCCTTTCTGGCCTCGAGGCCTCTGCCCCATCAGCGGCAGGCGGGGGCCTCAAAAGCTGCCCACCCTGGCGATGGTGGAGTGGACACACAGCAGCCCTTTGCTGCTCCCCCCAAGGCAGGACCCAGAGTGGCGTGCTCATGTCCATTAATGACCATCCATTAAGGAAAATTAGTGACAGCACAATATAACGAAGGGCAGGGTTTGAATCCCTTCCTGTCCATTGGGCCCTGGCAAGGGCTTACCCTCTCTGAGACTCATCTGAAAAGTGCTCTAACTATGTGCTAAGCTTGCCTGTCTTTGCAAGGATCAGGGGAGACATCTGTAAAGTCTGAAATGGCACAGGGCACCTGGGAGGCACCCAGTAAATGTTAAGTGCTCCTTTAAACTGTGTATGTCCTGCGACATTGCCATTTCACCACCTGAATGCATCCTAAAGAAACACCAGGGCGTGCACTAGGATTCAGCCACAGAAGCAAAGGGCAGGGTGGTTCATAGCTCCAAAAGGTGGAGATCAAGATAAATGCTCACAATAGGGGTCTATAACTTTTTCATGGGGTCCCCAGCTTCCAGCCAGATCTACTCTGCCCGTACCTCCCCTGCACCCAGCTGGGATGTTGCCTCTGCAGTCCTCGCCCCGGAGAAGTTCCAGCTCCTACGGTCTCCTGCAACTGTGACTGAACTAACAAATGAATAAAAGACGGGCTAAGTAACTTGGTTTTAGTCCCCATGGAACCTGTCAAAGGCAGTGGTCAGGATCACAAGCCAGAGCTGGGAGACAGGAAGTTACTAATGCAGATTCCCAACCCCTAAACCGGGGTCACAGGTCAATCTTCATGTCTCTGTCTAGGCAGTTGGGACCCCCAGTCCTTCCTTCCTCCCCTCCCCAATCCAGCCTGAGAGCCCTACCTCCTCCAGGAAGCCCACCTTGATCCCCCCAGGGCCTCTAGGTGCCTGCCCCACACTTCTGTCACCCCTGAGCCAGCCACGACTTTCTGGTCCACTGATCTGCATTTTCTACCTTGAGGGGCATTCCTCTGGGGACAGGAAGCTCTCCCCTGGGCTTCTTCACCACCTCCCATCTAACCCCACCTAGCACATATACAGACAAGCACGGTGCTTTGGAAGACAGGGCAGAATACGTGTATGGGTATGAAGAGGAGATTCTTGGCTTCAGCAAGTTCTCACGTTCTGCTCTCTCTAGAGGATTCCGCAGGGAAAGGGCCAGGGCTGGAGTCAGGAGATGAGAGCACGGGGAGCACGGGGCCAAGTTCTCCACTCACATAGTCACTGCATCTGAGCCGCTGACCCTGGGCTGTATCCAGTCTGCCCCTTATTATATACTGCTATGCACCCTTCCTGTTCCCAGCCTCATTTATTCTTTCAACAAACACTCGGTGGATGGCTGTCATGTGCCAGGCTCTGTGAGGCTGAGAGCTAGGGACACGTAGCAGTGGCCAGGTCAGGCTCAGCCCCTGCCCTCTCTCTCCAGACAGAGGGAGCAGGTACTGGTCACCTTTCTCCTCTTGTCTCCACCATAGCTCGTGGCGCTGGGCCAGGCACAGAGGAGATACCACAGAGTCTAAGTTCCCGGTAAGAGTAACATTGTCTCTCAATCCAGCAAGCAGAGAGCATACTGAACAATGCCTCCATCACATTTCCTCAAACCAAACTTAATTTCTTAGGCCATGCTTGGATGGGGATGCTTAATGCCATTATCCAGAAGGATCCGCCCCAGGGCTTCAGTGACGGCTGAGCAAGGAAACAAAAACTCAAATTGCCAATTGCCCTTCCCAGGACCCTGGTGGGTACTGCAACCTGACAGGGGAAATGAGGAGACATGAAGCGTGGATGTCGCACTTCTTAAAGAGCCTCAACGGTTTGCAAGGTGTGGCCCTCAGTCTTCAGAGGCCCAGGACCCAAAATCCCATTCTCGAAGTCTTGTCTGCCGGACTCAGCTAGGCACGGGGTCTGCCAGGAGACAGGACTGCCTCAGGATTGATAATGACTGGGTTAAATGCCCTCCCCTCAATGCGGCCTATGGCTCTGGACTTGCTGGGGTAGGGGTTGGGGGCGGATTTCATTCCTTCATTTAACCAGCAGTAACGATGCCTCCCTGGGGATCTGAGGCTACAGGAAAGTGTAAGACCCGATCACTTCCCTCCTGGGAGAGCTCACGCCGAAGGGGTCAGACCCGTGACAGGTCTGAATAATGACAAGGACTGTAAAAAGCAGTGCACTGACTCTCTGCTCACCCCTCCACCCTTTCCCCCTCCCTTGCACACCCCTCCATAGACACGCACCTGGGGAATTCATTCTACTCGGGTATCAGTGCCTCTGGGGCGCTCCCCATCCCGGGCCCTCAGAGCCCCTGCACCTGTCTCCATCACAGACTGATCACGAGGGGCCCTAACGTCTCCTCAGCTGCCTCCCTCCCACCAGACGGGGGACAACGCAAGAGCAGGGGCGGGGTCTCCTCACCAGAGTCCCCAGGACACTGCAGAGCTCTGGCTCAGAGAAAGTGGGGGAGGCACAAGCACGAGCAAAGAAATAAAAGCAACCTGCCACTTTAAAAAGAACCTCCAGGGCTTCCCTGGTGGCTCACTGGTTGAGAGTCCGCCTGCCGATGCAGGGGACGCGGGTTCATGCCCCGGTCCGGGAAGATCCCACGTGCCGCGGAGCGGCTGGGCCCGTGAGCCGTGGCCGCTGCGCCTGCGCGTCCGGAGCCTGTGCTCCGCAGCGGGAGAGGCCACAACAGCGAGAGGCCCGCGTACCACACACACACAAAAAAACCTCCAGCGAGGAGGCATGACTGGGAGAGCAGAGCTCCCTGAGCTAGGGCAAGTCATTTACATTTTCAGCCCTCAATTTTCACCTCTGTGCAATGGTGCCAGCGGTACCCACTTGGACCTGGTTAGGCTGGGATGTTTCTAAGATTTTCTTAGTACAAATATTAAGTAGAGAGGCTATTCTATTAAAAGATGCTGATTCAGAATGAACCTGCCAATGGTGAATGAGCTAAAGAACCTCCAAGCTTTTATTCACAGGCGTCCATTAACTTTTCTCTCTGTACACATGCATGGAGCTCATGCGACACTGGGCTGGGCAGGCCCTTTCTTCCCAGGAGAGCCATCTGTGCAGCTCCAGGTGGAACCATCTCACACCCATCTTCCCGGAGTGTGAATCAATGAGGCTTCCCCGTGCCTCTTCTTCTTGTGGGGTTTCCATGGGAATCTTCCCACGCGTGACTGAGCCAGGATCCCCCAGGGCGGAAGCTCAGGCTGTGAGCCAGTTAGGAACGCAGGGGATATGGGATGAAGGAGGTTTGCTGGGTGGGCGGTGACCAAGCCAGCGTGCTCCACCAGGTCATTTGAAAGAGACACACCTCCAAGGCAGGAAGGCCAGAGGCCCTTCTTCCCTTTTTCCACGTGCATTCCTGGCGGGTCTGGTCATCGCTCCAGCTGCCCCTGTGCCCTAAGCACACGTGGGTAGTTCTGCAGGACAGCTGGCCTCTGTGAGACCCAGCAGGGCTCAGGCTGGAGCAGAGCTAGGAGAAAGGGGACAGGGTGGGTGCTGTACAACGGGACCCTCTTGGATCAACTTCTATGAAGAAAACACAATGATCTTCATGTCTGGCCCATCATTTATCTCATGAGCCGAACTTTGCCCACTTAGTATAACCGGTTGTCTGAAAACTCGGGATGCCTGAATGAAAAGCGAAACTCAGGCTTGGTCTAGGAAATCATAGTAGGAACCTGCTGGGATTTCTGAAGGTCCCTCTGTTAAGCTTCAGCTGTCTCTGGGAGCATTTTCGAGATGGGGGGGTGGGAAGCGGGGCGGGGTGGGCATTGTTGGAGAGGAAGAGGGGATGGAGAGGAAGTGGGGAGACAGGGAGACCCAGAGAGAGAGAGAAGAGAGGGAGGGAGCCCCAGGGAGCAGAGAGCCACTCTGGCCCCGGGAATCTGTGTGACCTGCGGGAATCTGTGTGACTTGAGCATCTCACAGAATGTGGCTGACAGGTGAGAGGTCTCTGCGGACTCAGCCCCACTAGTTTCTGGAGAAGTCAGAGCTCCAGGCTCACTCATAAGTGACTTTTCACAGCACTGAAAGCCAGGTGGGGTACTTGGGAACTGCTCTGGGCCTCTCTCTCTCCACACACACCAGCACATGGAGTTATAGAGCTCGGGGCAGTCTCCTGCCACCTCTCGGCTCTGAGGTCCACCTGGCTGGCCTCATAAATGGGGCGCACCCACTGCCGCATCTTCAGTGTCTGCTATACTCCCTCTCTGCATGCATCTTCTCTTACAACTGGCATTTCCAGCCCTCTGTGGATCCTCCCAGACTGAGTCTCCAGCCCCGCTTTCTCTCCTTAGCTCCAGACCCACCTATCCCAAGGCCTCTGGCCACGCCAGACTAGGGGCTCCTTCAAACGACCTTGTAAAGCCAGCTGGTCTCTTTCCCCTAGGACATGCCCACCCACTCTAGATATCAGACCTGGGGTTTCGGGGGCCACTGGCACCTCAGAATCTACATGCCCAGGACTGAAAGCAGTCTCTTCCCTCTCCGGCAAACCAGGTTCTTCTCTCGTCCCCATTTCTGCCATGGATCCCCTTGTCTCTCGGTCTCCTTCAATGCCTTCAGCTCTCCCTCAATTCAGATCTTGCCTGGATTACTACCATGGTCTCCCAGTGGGGCTCCCTGACTCCAGTCTGTGGCCCCCAAGCCACCCTCCATGCTGCCACAGGGTAAATCTGACCAAGGCACACACACACCTTTTGTTCAACTCTCCAGGTGGCTTCTCCAGGGAGAAGCCGCACCCCTTAGCTTGGCCTATAAGAGTCCTTAAGACCTGTTCTTGCTTACTTCTCCCACGCCTAGTCTCCCAGCACGGCCCCCATCAGACCAGTCATAGCAGACTCCCCTGGGAGACCACATCCTGCACATACCTTGGCCTCCGGGGGCCTTCCCACCTTCCCTTGCCTGGCTGACAGTGATCCATTCTCCTCCCACCCGCAAGTGGGACTGGGCACCCTCTGTGACGTCCCTCCATCCCCCTTCAGCCTCATACTGCATCCACAGCTGTCTTCTGCACCCCGTGCTACATTTCTTGCTGGCAAGGCCAGCGCCAGCCAGCCTCTATCTCCTACCAGCACCATACCGGCATCTGCTACCTCTGTCTGCATTAGAAAGCACTTCTCAGACTGAAGAAGAAACTTTCACTCCACACCTCTTGTATAGTTTGCATTTTTAACAACAAACATTTTTCTCTCGTAACTTTTCTCTCATAACATTTTAAATGGGGGTTAACTCAACATGTGTAAAAAAAAAAATCACATGCAATCAACACTGCCCTGGAAAGTTCTTCTGAAGAAGGTTCATGATACCCAATTTGGGTCTGCCATCCTCTTTCCCAAGGGGTTCAGCACAGACAACTGTTTTTCCTCCAGCTTCAGAACAGATACAGCCAGTGAGACTTAGTTAGGGACCACGTTTTGTTTAAAATATTTTATTTAAAATGGGGACTTCCCTGATGGTCCAGTGGTTAAGACTCAGCACTTCCACTGCAGGTGGCGTGGGTTCGTTCCCTGGCCAGGGAACTAAGATCCTGCATGCCGCGTGGCACGGCCAAAAAAAAAAAAAAAAAAAACTAACTAACTAAATAAAATGTGTTGCTGTATTATTTAATTTTTTTGTTGTTGATCTTTCTTGCCAAGTATGTTTGGTTATGTTCACATAAGTTAAGTGCATGTATTTATGTACTTTTTTTTTTTTTTAATGACTCAGGCAGAGACTTCTGATAGCTTTGCTCCAGGTACCTTCACACCCCCTGATTTTCTGCACCGAGTGGCCTGTTCTACCTGCCGGGCTGCCTGAGACCCTTCATTCCTGTACCAATAGAGAAGGGGCCTTTCAAGAACCTGGCTATGTTACAACAGGTCAGGCAGCTCAGGGAGAATCAGTTAGCCCCCATATGGTGAATGGTACTAGGTCTTTTCCCAGAGGGATGGGGAACTCTGCACTGGCCCAGGTCTTGGCCACTTTCTGGGGTAGAAGCGAAGCCTCCCAAGGACAGGCCTGTCTAAATGAGGAGAAGGAGCCAGTCTTAAAAAAGCCACGGGAAAAAGTCCTTGGAGTGTTGGAGCAAAACCAAAAAGGCCAGGGGGTGGAGGGTAATGAGAGAGGCAAACAGTGAGAAAGGGGTGAAAGGAGCAGTAACCAGACCCGGAGGGCCCTGGGGACACCTAGATTTTACACCCTGGCAACCTCGAGGACCTTCTAAGACTGGGAGGGATTTGATCTATTTTATATTTTTAAAAGATGTTTCTGATAAATTATTATTTGCTAATCTGATATGTGAAAAATTTTATCTTATTGTAGTTTTAACTTACATTTTTCTTACTGAGTGAGGTATAACAGCTTGTCTTATGTTTGTTATTTCAATTTTATTTTGTGCATGTGAACTGTTAATGGTCTTTGCTTTTGCTCTTTTTCTTCTTGACTTGAGAACATTTTTACACATTAAAGAGATGAGCCCTTTGTGACAGGAGTGACGATTCTCTCCCCAGTTTGTCATATGTCTTTTGTCATATGTCTTTTAACTGTTTCTGGTGATGTCCCTGTAGATGTTCTTTTTATATAATTGAGTTTATCAGTCTCTGAAATAAAATAAAAATACAGACTGGAGAGATATTTGAGTGGAATGGCCAGCAAGTTGAATTTTGTTTGCTGTTTGCCAAAAGCGGCTTAAATTCCTTTTATTAGTACTTTTAAAGGAAGTTTAAAAAATGGTATCAATCAGAGGGTATGTATCTCAAGAGGATTATGCCCTTGTGTCAAGCATGTTCATATCATGCTACTGACACCGTCCTTCTACAAACTCCATTAATCAGTAGCACTTTTTGAAAAATGAAGGTGTGGGAGATGAGGAGGGCTTCCCCCATCAGCCTCAGTGACAGAGGCTGCAGGATTTTGTTTGAGGATAAAGGCACCAAGGTGGGAAAACAGAGGGAGAGACGGGAGAGGGGAAAGATGTAATGCACTGATGCTTCTTCCCTCGGTGCGATGACCTCCTGGAAGGGGGGACGGGAAGCTCCTGGATTCTCCTTTTAATAGCGTTTTTCTGAGGCTCAGGCACGCCTTCCTGATTTATGCTCATCGATTGCAGGGGGACAGAAGGTGCATGGAGGAGGGAGGCTCAGATTCCTAGAGAGGAGAGAACTCCTACCTTCACCCCTCCAAACTCCCCCAGGAGGAGGATGGGGCAGACAAGGAAACTGAGCTGGGAGAGATGAGAGTACTTGCCCAAGGTCACACCGCAGGCTGGTGGTGGAGGCGGAATTCAAACTCAAGCCTTACTCCAGAGCCGAGAGCTCCCCACCTCCTAGCGCTGGCGGCCCGTAAGTGCCCTCTTCTCCTTTCCAGTCCGCAACAGCCCACGCTCCGCCATCCGGGAGGCGTGAGCAGCCAATCCGCGCCCCCACCCGCGCCCCACCGCTTCTCCCGCCAGGGAGAGGTCCTGGGCTCGCGTCCCCTCCTGGCTCCGAGCCCGTGGCGCGTCTTGAGCTACCCGGGCGTACACATTTACCGCGCTCCAAGCTCTGGCCTCCTCCCTCCTTCCCAGACCCCACCCCCACCCCCTGCCCGTGACTCACGAAGCACGCGACCCCCTCCCTTCCCAAGCATCGCCAAGTTTGTCTCCAAGCAAGGCCAGGAACTGGCCCCAAGGAGCGCCCGGACCGGGCGACAAGCCTCACTATCCGGCGTCAAGAGTAAACGATAACAGCCACCACTTCACCAGCGCCCACTGCGTGCCAGGCGCTTGATTTCCACAGCTCCGAACCCCCCCCCCCCAACCAACCCAGATGAACAGACCCCTGGAAATTACTGTCCCCAATACATACACGAGAGAGCTGCCGCAGCTCTGGAAAGTTGGATAACACGCTTGGGCTCACACAGCTAATAATAATGCTGGCTAACATTTGATCGAGTATTTCCTATGTGCCAGGCACAGGTCCACGTACATTACGAGGACCACCCCCATAGATCCTACCAATAGCCCTATTAAAAGGGTACCATTATCATCCCCATCCTATGGATGAGGAAATCGAGGTTTGGCGCCTTGCCCAAGGTCACCCAACCAGTGAATGACAGATCATGGACCCAAACCCAGGCAGGGTGACTGGGGGGAGGGGGTAGTTTTTTGTGGTGTCTCCATTACGCAGAAAAGCAGCGGGCTTCGAACCTATGGCACCAGGTGCCGGCCCTCAACGCCCCAAGGCTGCGCACAAACCAACCAGGTCGGACTGCCACAGCCCGCAGAGAGGAATTCCCGAGGACCTGGACGGGACCCACGCCAGGAGCGTCGGCTGTGGCGAGTGCCGGCCCTCAAGAGGTCCGCGCGGCCAGATCTCGGCTCCCGCGTGCCCCTCACCAGAAGATGGAGAATACTCACCATAAAAGAGAGGGCAAGCGCCTGCCCTGGAGGAATCGCCAGTGCTGGCAGGTCCTGGACTGCCGGGAGAGGCGTCTGCCGCCGCTGCCGCCCACTCAGGGGCGCCCGAGCGACCCCTAAGATGCCGGCTGACTCCGCGGGGCCAGGGGCGCGTCCTCACGGCCCGTGCCCAGGAGCAGCGCCCCCTCTGCCCAGCAGGGTGGCCTGGAGTTGGAGCGTTCTTGGGAAGTTGGCGCTCCGGCGCGGCGGGAGGGCGCAGGAGGCCGGGTGGGAGTGGGGAAGCGCCTTTCTGCGCGGATCCCGGGGGCGCGCCAAGGCCCGCGCTCCAGCGGTTCCTAAGCTCCGCGCCAGACCCGGAGGGCGGCGAGTCCCGAGCTCAGGGCGCACGGGCCGCGCCTCGGCCTCCGGCCCCTGGCGCGCCCTGCGACTTCCCCCGCGCCCTGGGCGCACGCACTGGTGGTTGGAGCTGGGGCCCGGGCCCGGGCTACGGTGCGCTCATCGCCCACCTCAGGGGCTGGGCGCCTTTGTGCGCGGGGCGCGTCGGCCGCCGCGGCCAGCTCTGGATGCTGCAGCCGCCGCCGCCTCCCCCTCTTCCTCCGCCGCCGCCCGCTCCCCGCCTTCCCGGCCGGCCCGGAGGCTGCAGCTGAAAGCCGATCCGGCTGAGCTCATCCCTGAAGGCCACTAATCCAATAGCCGCGGAAGGCGCGGCCGCCGGGAACGCCCCTTCCCCCACCATCCCGCGCCCCGGCCCGTCCCAGCTCGGGCAGCTGCCGGCGCCGCCACCTTCCCGAGGCCACCAGCTGGCGGGAGAGGGAAGTGGAGCCCGCGCCCGCGTCCCCGTGCCGAGTCGGCGCGGTCGCCATTCACCAGCCCGCTAGCCCGCGCACTCCCTCACTCACGCACCCATTCATGCGCGCTCCTCCCTATTCATTCAAGAGCTCCGGGAGCGCCGGGGTGGGTACCCCTGAGCTGGAGGGGACACACACAGTCACTCGGCAGCTTTGCTGTCTTTACCCAATGCATGTGGGAAATAGCAGCCGGGGAAAGGGCATGGTTTAATAACCTCTTCCTCAGACACGTGTCTATACTTTATTTTTTAAGATCAGGATCCAACGCATCTTCTAAAGTCCAATTTCATACCGCACCTGCTTCACGAAGCCTTCCCCGACCACCCGAGGCGCAAGTAGGTGCGTCTCTCTACTCTGCCTGCTACCAACGCTGAAGGTGGGCAGCCTCTCTGCCAGCAGGCGCAAGAGAGATAAGGAAGAGGGCGCGGCCAGAGCGGAGGCCAAGCGAGTGCTTGTAGCATCAGTGCTTCCTTGGGGATATTGGAAGTTACTGGTCTGGGCGCCTTCGTCTCTGCTCCCAGAGGTGACCTCAGTTCACTCCACAGTTATTTGGTCAGACCCCAGCCCTCTCTGTGCCAGGTACCAAAGAGCCTCGATGCAGAGCTCCCATTCATCTGGGACACAGGCAAGTAAAGGCAACCTAGTGCGAGAAATGTTTTGATGGCGGCTCTGGGGCTCCTTTCCCAGACTGGGAAGGGCAGTCTGGAATTAGCTCCTGGAGGCCCAGGGACGGGATGGTCACCTGGCTAGGTTCCTATCACAGCACAGAGCCTATGGTATGACTGGAATGTAAACAACAAGGTAACATGTAGCTGGAGGGATGGACAGTGGCTAGGGTCTTGGGAGCCATCCAAAGAGTTTGACCGTTCCCCCAAGATTAGTTGAGGCCTTTAACCAGGGTAATATTTTGTCAGATTTGCATTCTATAAAGATCTCTCAGTAGCAGAGTGGGTGGATGGAGAAAATCAGCTTGGAAGCTACTGAAATAGTCCAAGCAAAAGATGATACCTCATAAACCAGGGTAGCAGTGGTGGGATGGCCAAAGGGTGTATTGATCAAGTATTTGTTGCACTTATCCTATTGTTTTGTCGTTGCCTGTTTGTATGTCTGTCTCCCTCCTAAGGCTGTGAACTCTCTCAAAGAGCAAGAATACATTTTATATATCTCTGGATTCCCTGTATCCAGCACAGAACAGACATTGAGTAAATGTGATTTGAACTGACCCAAGTGGCAGTTCTGATGTACATTCACACTTAGTGTATTTTGGGGGTCTCCACAGCAGGCCTTTCTATCCCCCCATCAGGAAACTCTTGGAGCACCTACTCTGCAAGTTACTGAGGGGGCTATGGACACAGGTGGGGGACAAGAAAAGAAAATCTGGGGAAAAAAGATATAGAAGCAAAGGGGAAATGAAAAAAGACTTTCAGTGGTTTCTCCACCTGAACCTAATCTGGCTGACGGGGTGGAGGGAGGAGGATGCTATCACTTGCCCTCTTTGCTGGAAACATGACAACAGCTTCAAGGACAAGATGGGGAAGGAGAAATAGCCACAATTTGAGAAACTAACTTCCCTGTCTCTTGGGGGCTCCAGATAGGTTCACCATACTGACCCTTCCAAATATGCCTTAGGCCCAAAGGAGTGGCCACAAGAGCCCCCCAAGTGTCCCTGCAGGCCCTAAAATACTCCAGCCCCTGGATACCAGGTGAAGCAATTTGTCATTTTGGTAGAAACCAGAATAACCTGACTATTAAAACTCTTCACATTGAGGTAGCAGCCTCTAAGATGTCTCCAGCAGTCTCTGCCTCTTGGTTTCACATCCTTGTGTAACCCCTCTGCTTAGGTGTGGGCTGGCCTCATGGACTTGCTTCTCACCAAGAGAATAATGTGGAAGTGATGGATGACCCATCCAAGATTAGGTTATAAAAAGACTGTGGCTTCTACTTTGAGCATTCTCTCTCTCTCTCTCTTTCTCTCTAACTTGCTTTTGAATTAGCTCTCCGGGAGAAGCCAGCTGCTATATGCTGAAGCAGCCTTGTGGAGAGGCCCATGTGGTGGGGACAGAGGCCTGCCAACAACTCACTTCAACTTCTAAGTGAGCGAACTCAGGAGCAGATCTCACCCCCCAGTCCCAGCTGAGCCTTCATATGAGACTGCAGCCCTTGTCTGACATCTTGACTGCAAGTTCATGAGAAACCTTGAATCAGAGACATTCAGCTACACTGTGCCCAGATTCCTGACCACAGAAACTGTAAAAGAATAAATGTTTATTGTATTAAGCTGCTCATGTGGGGGATAATTTCTTGTGCAGCAATAGATAATTCATGCAAGATGTTCTTAACTGTCCAAGGTTGATTCAAAAAATAAACCCTCAAAGAACTAGCCAGTCTCACTCCAAAGAAAACACAATATTTCATGGGTATGGCCAGGCAGCCTTTGGGTTTAATTTCAATTCAGACTCTTTGGGTCTTAGCTTTCTCATTGTAAAATGGGGACAGAAGGATTTCCTGAGTATGGTTATGTGTTGTAGCATGTTACATACATAGTAGCTGCTCAGTAAGTCCTTTCCTTCTACTTCTGAGCAGTAGGTGAAGACCTGCAGCATTCTTGGGAGTTCTCGGGCTAAGGCAAAGTCATGCCTAGAGCAGAAGGTCCACTGGGGCACTGCTACAGTCAGGGGTCCAGAACCTCTGTTTGTAATGCAAAGCTGTGAACCCCACCATTTGCTTGCCTCTTCTCCCAAGCGGCTTAGAATCTACTTATCAGGTTTCAGGAACCTTACTTAGTCTCCTTCTCAGTCTTCCAAAAGTATCAGCTGTAGTTTAATAGAAGGTGAGGAAAAACCATCAGTACTGAGAAATTCTGGCGCTTGAGGCTTGCTCCGAGGAGATGCATGCCAGGGAGGAGAAGGGTGGTGTGTGCTGTTGGCACATCTTCTGCCCTCCCTCAGAGGAAACCCCATTTGAGCCCCACCTACAGTGTGGGGTTGCCCATAAGGGGCCCTCCTCTCTGGTCCTCTCTACAGCTCACTCACCACCATCTCTATCCCCAACTGCTGCAGCACCTCCTTACTGCTGCTCCACAGCTACAGCTGGCCTTTCAAGGTGACAGTCAGCCCTGCCGCCCCCTTCAGAGGATGGCCCAAGCGTGGTTTTCCCACTTCTTAGCTGAATCTGGCTCCTGCGTGCTAGTCTCACTTTCCTGCACCCTTGCTCTGGGCCAGGCCACCTCCGAGCAACTCCAGGGAACCAAGCTTCCTCCCTGACATCAGCCTTCACACACACTGACCTTTCTCCCTGGCACAGACTTTGCCCAGGTGACTCCAATTCTCTGCCTGTATGCATGCCCTCTCCTCCAGGAAGCCTTCCTGAAAGCCTAGTCTTGGTGTACCCCCTCCTGTGTGTGCCCTCTGGCCTGTGCCCTCTCTCAGGGCCCCAATTCCACCGTTGCTGCTGCCTCTTTTCTTGCCATCCTCCCCTCCCACAAGATGTGAGCACTTCCAGGGCTGAGCTGTCTTTTTCTTCTTTACAGCTTTTGCACTCCCACCTCCATTTCCAACTCACTAATTTCTCCAAGGTCTGCAGCCCTCCTCAGCAGCCCCGGGTGGGTTAGGGGGCCCAACAGCAGCTTGTTGTCTTACCTCTGTCACAGCCCATCGCAAACCCTTTGGGTACTGTCAGACTCCCGCAGCAGACAGCAGCTCTCTTAAGGGCACGACTGTGTCTGTTTCACCTCAGTGCTCCTGGCACCCAGTCTACGGCCAGGTACGCAGTAGACAGCCCATGACACACTGTCATCATTAACCTATGCATGGCCCTTATATAGTTACGTACTTATTCACAAAATAGTAAACACCTATGAGTCCACCACCCAACCCAAGGCACCTACATCTCCCATGTGCTCCTTTTCTAGCCCATCATCTTGCCTCCCCATCTCATAAAACCACTCTCCCTATTGTTAAGATTTATCATTTCCTTAGATTATTTTTTTCAAATATCTATACAGTTGACCCTTGAACAACCCCAGGAAATGGGGGTGCCAATCCCCACACAGTTTAAAATCCTTGTATAACTTTATAGTTGGCCCTCTGACCCTCTGTATCCGAGGTTCTACATCCAGAGATTCAACCAACCACAGGTTGTGTAGAAGCATAGGACATAGTTCTTGAAAGCCATCCATGTGTAAGTAGACATGTGTGGTTCAAACCCAAGGGTCAACTGTGTGTGTGTTTTTGCACGTGTGTGTGTGTATATATATATATATATATATATACACACACATATATATATACACAATATATATGCTTAAACATTATTTTATTTAGTTTTACTTGTTTTTTAAACTTTATTAAAAGATGTTATACTGTATGTAGTTTTCTAGGACTTGCTCTTTGGACTCAACAAGGTTCATCCATATTGAAGCATGCAACTGTAGCTCATTCATTTTCATGGCTATAATAGATTATTGGGTGAACAAACACAAAGTTAAAAAATTATTCCTAACATTTGTTAAAGATGGTAAGGAAAACTCTTCCATGGGGGCGGGGTGGGGAGGTGCAGGGTCGAGCGATCAGGTTCAACTCTGAATACAACAAAGACAAGTGGGGATTTATAGCCAAGGAGCAAGGTTGGGGGTCAGGAGATGGAAAATTACTAAGAGCAGACACAGGGGTAAGGAGGATTCTTGCTAGACTGACTCAACAGGGTCCTTGCTGAAGGCAGGCCAGCATGAGGGATGAGAGATTTGATCAGATGTTGAGGGTGGTCAGATAGCAAAGGGTGGGAGAGTTTTGCTAAACTGACTTAGCAGGATTCCTACTCAAACTGGATTCTAGGGGAACAGAGAGGGAAGCCCAAGGTCAGGCCTGGATGAGCAGAGGAAACATTAAAGTTTGGTCAAAAGAAGGAGTCTTTGCCAGCAGTTTATTTTTCCATGGTCCTTTCAAGGTGTGTTGGGATTGATTCTAGTTTGGGGCTATTATGAACAGTGCTGCTGTGAACACTGTTGAACAGGTTCCCTACTGCATCTGTGCTAATGTCTTCTTGGGCCTATTCGTAGGAGTGGACTTGTTGATTCACTGTCTAGCCTGGGTCAGCCTATCCAAAGACATGCTAAAAACTGTTTCAATCCTCCACATCAAATGTCATCAGGGAAATGCAAATCAAAACAACGAGATACCACTACACAACTGTTAGAATGGGCAAAATCCAGAATACTGACAGCATCAAACACTGACGAGGATGTAGAGCAACAGGAACTCTCATACATTGCTGGCGGGAATGCAAAATTGTGCAGCCACTTTGGAGGACAGTTGGGCAGACTCCTAGAGGAGTTGAAAACCTATGTTTACACAAAAACCTGCACATGGATGTTGATAGCAGCTTTATTCATAAGTGCCCAAACTTGGAAGCAACCAAGATGTCCTTTGTAGGTGAATGGATAAATAAACTGTGTACATCCACACAATATTATTCAGGACTAAAAAGAAATGAACTCTCGGACTCCACTGGTGGCGCAGAGGTTAAGAATCCACCTGCCAATGCAGGGGACACGGGTTCGAGCCCTGGTCTGGGAAGATCCCACATGCCACGGAGCAACTAAGCCCGTGCGCTACAACTACTGAGCCTGCGCTCTAAAGCCCGCGAGCTGCAACTACCGAGCCCGTGTGCCTCAACTACTGAAGCCCGTGCGCTTAGAACCCGTGCCCCGCAACAAGACAAACCACCGCAGTAAGAAGCCCCAAACCGCAACGAAGAGTAGCCCCCGCTAGCCGCAACTAGAGGAAGCCCTCACCCAGCAACGAAAACCCACCGCAGCCAAAAATAAATAAATAAATAAATAAATTGATTTTTTTTTTAAAAAGAAATGAACTCTCAAGCCATGAAAAGACACGGAGGAAACTTTAATGTATGTTTCTTACTAAGTGAAAGAAGCCAATCTAAAAAGGCTACATATAGTATGATTCCAACTATATGACACTCTGGAAAAGGCAAAAAAGTATGGAGACAGTAAGAAGATCATTGGTTGCCAAGGGTTAGGAGGAAGGAAGGGATAAATAGGTGGAACACAGATCTTTAGAGCAGTGAAACTACTCTGTGTGATGCTATAATGGTGGATACAGGTCATTAGACATTTGTCGAAACATGTACACCAAGAGCGACCCTAAGACAAACTATGGAATTTGAGCGCTAATGATATGTCAGTGCAGGTTCATCAGTTGTAACAAATGTATCACTCTGGTGGGGGATGCCGATTATGGGGGAGGCTGTGCATGCGTCAGAGCAGGGGGTGTATGGGAACTCTCTGTACCTTCCACTCAGTTTTGCTGTGTCCCTAAAACAACTCTAAAAATGAAGTCTATTTTTTTTAACTGTTTCAGTACAGCTACGAAACATGGAGGGTTAAAGGCACCAAAAATAATTTGCATCTTTCACAGGACACAAAAATGATTGACCCAGGGATCCACAACACTATTTCCTTAGAATCATTTGCATACAAATGATTTGCATACCAACATAGCAGCAGATCCCAGGTTATTCCATTCCCCTTCCTGTTGCCCTTTACTTCCTAGATGAGCAGAGTTACTGGGGCCCTGAGGTCTGAGCACCCCAGGAGGACTCTGCAATACACCCAAGTTAGCCTGTAGTAAGAAAGAAGACAGGTGAGACTCAGTGACAGAGATCCCCAAATTCATCCAGTGAACACTGAACCTGATGCAGGACAAGATATTAAGGATACACACACCTACACCCAGAGTCCTGGAGAGTTCTGTGGTCATAAAACACCTTGGTACAGCAGGATGGGGGGGCAGAACACGGCAGGGTCGCACCACAGAACTTTTAGCCTTTAATGGATTTCTATAATCCTCATTTTTCTCTTATATAAAATGGGAGAGATACTATCTAGCACATAGAGTTGTACGGATTAAAGGAGGTGATGTCTATAAGGGCTTGGCCAATGTTTGTTCTTCAAATTGTGATCTCGCACGAGTTACCAAATGTCTGGGAAGCTCAGTTTCCAATCTGTGAACTAATAAATGTACCTTTCTCTAGTGGCATTTGTCACATTGAAACACTGAGCAGCTGAACCACCTTTCTAAGCCTGAGGAGTTCCCCTCTGCACGCATCCAGGTAGGAAGCAGAGTCGCTTCCTGCTGATGGACAAAAAGCCCAGCACCCAGTCATGGCTCTCAAGTCTCTTGCAAACCCTCTTTGCATTTTATTTTTGGTAAAATCAAACAGATAAAACCCCTTCATGGGACTTCCCTGGTGGCGCAGTGGTTAAGAATCCGCCTGCCAATGCAGGAGACACGGGTTCGAGCCCTGGTCCGGGAAGATCCCACATGCCGCGGAGCAACTAAGTCTGTGTGCCACAGCTACTGAGCCTGTGCTCTAGAGCCTGCAAGACATAACTAATGAGCCCACGTGCTGAAGCCCGTGTGCCTAGAACCCATGCATCGCGACAAAGAGTAGCCCCCGCTCTCTGCAGCTAGAGAAAGCATGCACACAGCAGCAAAGACCCAAGGCAGCCAAAAATAAATAAATACATTTATAAAAACAAAAACCAAAACCAAAACCCCCTTCATGTCCTAGCCTCCCTTTCCCTGGGGTGTGATCTGGATTCTACCAGACAAATACACCAGTCAGATTCAGAAGTTCGCTACTTCAGGAAATCCTCTAAGACTACGGTGTGAGTTCTGGCTGGTACTTCTGGAGAAGTAGAGGCAACTCTTTTCTGGGATCAGGGCAAGAGTGGCAGCTTCCTCGTCTCAGCTATGGCAGAAGCTCCCTTACCAGGCCTGTTCTGCAGTGTAGACAGAAGTATTTTCCAGAAAGCTCGGTCCAGAGCCTAATTTTCAACAATCTGAATGATTCCATAAGCTATTTAATCTGTTTTACTAAGTCCCACCTGCATGAAGTAGATGGAGTGGATTCTATTGTTGGCAACTAAGAACCCCTTCTGTTGTCCTCCCTTTTCCAGTCTTCCTGACAGCTTGGCCAATCAGAACCTCCCTCCTGGGTTTTCAAAGCTGGAATCAGCTATTCCAAAAAAGCAAAGATGGTGGAGAATTCCTTCTGATGGAGGCGTTGGCAGCAGCAACATCCAGATCCCAGGGATGCTATTAGCGGTGGTACCCACTCCCGTGCCCAGTGATCAGTGCTGGGAATGGCAGCTCAGTAGTTTGGGTTTGGGGTGTGATTCCAGCTGTATTTCTGCTGCCCGGAATTTGTTGTTGATTTTATTGTTGTTGCTGCTCCTGCCTGTTTTTTTTTCCTGGATCTTGCTCTCCAGCCTTCCCAGGCATTCTGTGATTTCCCAATTTCCCTTCTTTTTAAATCTAGTCATACAGTGAATTACAGTGATTGAGTTTCGAATGTGGAACTAACTTTGCATTCCTGGAATAAATCCCACTTGGCCACGATATATTATCCTTTTAATACATTGTTGGATTCCATTAGCATATATGTTCATGAGGAATACAGTCTGCGCTTTTCTTTTCTTGTAATGTCTTTTGCCTGGCTTTGGCACCAAACTAATGCTGGCTTTCAAGAATGAGTTAACAGGGCTTCCCTGGTGGCGCAGTGGTTGAGAGTCCGCCTGCTGATGCGGGGGACGCGGGTTTGTGCCCCCGTCCGGGAGGATCCCACATGCTGCGGAGTGGCTGGGCCTGTGAGCCATGGCCGCGGAGCCTGTGCTCCGCAGCGGGAGAGGCCACAACAGTGAGAGGCCCGCGTATCACAAAAAAAAAAAAAAAAAAAAAAGAGTTAACAATGTTCCTTTTTCTTCTAAGAAAAAAGAAGAGTTTATATAGAATTGGTATTATTTCCTCCTTAAATGTTTCATAGAATTCACCAGTGAAGTGATCTGGCCCTGGAGTTTTCCTTTTTAAAAATATATTTTTTATTTTATTATTTTTTTGCCTGTGTTGAGTCTTTGTTGTGGTGCCCGGGTTTCTCTCTAGTTGTGGCACATGGGCTCCAGGGTGCCTAGGCTCAGTAGTTGTGGCACACGGGCTTAGTTGCCCCACAGCCTGTGGGATCTTAGTTCCCTGACCAGGGATCGAACTCGTGTACCTCGCATTGGAAGGCGGATTCTCTACCACTGGACCACCAGGGAAATTCCTGGAGTTTTCTTTATGGGGAGAGTTTTAAATAGAAATTCAATGACTTTAAAATAGATATAGAGCCATTCTGTTTATCTGTTTCTTTTTGAATGAACTATAGTAGTTTATATCTTTCAAGACATTTGTCATTTCATCTAATTATTGTATATATTGACATTAAGTTGTTCATAATTTTTCCTTATCGTCCTTTTATTACATGAAAAATCTGTAGTGATATCACCTCTCTTGTTTCTGATACTGGCTTGGGTCTTTTCTCTCTTATTTTGCCTGTTCAGTCTGGCTAGCAGTTTATCAATTTTATCGATGGTCTCAAATAATCAGCTTTTGGTTTCATTCATTTTCTCTATTTTTTTTGTTTGTTTATTTCTTGGCTCTATTTCCTTTCTTCTGCTTACTTTTGGCATCCATTTACTCTTTCACTAGTTTCTTAAGGTGGAAGCTGAGATCACTGATTTTTAGACCATTTTTCTTGGCTAATATAGGCCTTTAGTGCCATAAATTGTTTTTTAAGTACCGCATCTCACAAATTTTGCAATGTAGCATTTTCATCTACGTTCAGTTCAAAATACTTTGTCACGTAATTTTTTTTCTTTTTGATGCATAGCTTACTTAGAATTGTGTTATTTTGTTTCCAAATATTTGAAGATTTTCCAGACATCATTCCAGTATTGATTTCTAATTTATTTCTATTGTGGTCAGAGAACATTCTTTGTATAACTTAAATAGTTTTAAATTTACTGAAACATTTCATGGCTCAGAATATAGTTGAACTTTCTAAATGTTTTGGGTGCACTTGAAAAGAACGTGTATTCTGCTGTTGTTGGGTGGAGTGTTCTGGAAATATCAGTGAGGTCAGGTTGGTTGTGTTATTCAAGTCTTCTCTATTCCTACTGATTTTCTATCTATCTGTTCTGTCGGTCGTTAAGAGAAGGATGTATGACTATACCTGTGGATCTATCTGCTTCTTGCAGTTCTATCACTTTTTATTTCATGTGTTTTGAAGCTTTGTTTTAGGTGCATATACCTTTGGGTTGTTACATCCCTTTATGAAATGACTCTCTTTGTGCCTGCTAATACTCACTGCCCTGAAATCTGTTTTGTTTGATATTGCTATATCTGCTCTCACTTCTTTTTAAAATTAGTGTTAGCACAATGCATCTTTTCCATCCTTTTACTTTTAAATTACGTGGGTCTTATAGAGCAGGTCTGATGGTGATGAGTTCTTGAAGCTTTTGTATATCTAAAAAAGCCTTGTTGGCTCTCACTTTTGAAAGCTTTTCCTCTTGGTAAAGAATTCTAAGTTGATGGATTGTTTTTCTTTCATTGTTTTAAAGATGTTGCTTCATGGTCTTTTAGCTTGAATTGTTTCTGACAAAAAATTTGCTGTCATCCTCTTTGTTCCTCTGTATGTAATGTGTTTCCTCCTTTCCTCTAGCTACTTCCAACATTTTTTCTTTATATGAGTGGTTTTAATCAATTCAATTATGATGTGCCTCAGTGTCATTTTCTTTATGTGTCCTGTGTTTGAGTTTCTTTAAGCTTTTTAGATCTGTGGGTTTAGAGTTTTATTCATATTAGGTAGGAAATTTGGATGTTATTATTTCTTCAAATCTTTTTCTGCTCCTTCATTTCCTTCAAGGACCCCTACTCCACATGCCCCGGCTGTCTGAAGTTGTCACACAACTTGCTGTTATTCTGTTCATGTTTTTCGTCTGTTTCCTCTCTGTGCTTCATTTTCATATAATTGTTTCTATATTTTTATGTCCTCAATTTCACTAACTCTTCCTTCTACCATGTCTAATCTGTGATTAATCCCACCCAGTGGGATTTCATCTCAAACACTGTAGATTTGTTTCTAGAAATTCAACTCGGGCCTTTTTTTTTTCTATATCTCCCATGTATTTATTTAACATATTTGGTATCTCAAATATCTCAAATAGTATCTCAAATGTATGGGATACAGTCATAGTACTTTAAAAAATGTCCTTGTCCACTAATTCTATTATCTGGGTCATTTCTGGGTTAGTTTCAATGGATTGATTTTTCTCCTCACATTGGGTTGCATGTACCTGCTTTTTCGCATGCCTGGTAATTTTTTCCCACTGTGGAGCAAGACCCTTTTCTTATTTTGCCTGATGTCCACTCTGGCTGGTAGGGAGAGATGCTATTTCTAGTCCTAGGTGAGCTCCAGAGATTGTTCCCTCTAGTTTTATCGGTAGTTACTTTCCACACCGTGGTTAGTTTCCTCTTGTGTACGCCCTGATCTGTGCTCAGCTGAATCTTCTGCGGGGACCCTTTGCAAATCTCCATTGTCCTCTGTGTAGTTTTCTCCTTTCCAGTATTCTGCCCTGCAAATTTTAGTTGCCTTGGCCTCCTTGCTCTCAGCTCCATATTCCCAAACCAAGGAGAATACCAAGCTCTGCCAGTCTAACCCCTTTTTTTGCAGACTCCCACATCTCAGAGCTTACCGTCCTTCACTGCCCATTATGCAATATCTTAAAAACCATTGTTTAAAAAAACATTTGTTTTATATATCTCACTGACTTTTTAGTTCTTTCAGGTGGGAGGGCACATCCAGCCTGTGTTTTTCTATCTTGGCTGGAAGCAGAAGCCTTCCTTTTGTACTTCCCTTTGTACACAGGCAGAGTAATTTTCTGATGTTTACAATGGAGAACACTGGGTGAAAATCTACCTTGCAAGATTAATGTGAAGATTAAATGAGAGAACACATATAATTGCTCAGGACAACGCCAGCACTGAACAAGCGTTCAGTTAATGTTGATGTACCTGTCAGCCTTTGCTGTGGCAACAAACAACCTCCACACCTCAGTGACTTACAATAACAAACACCTCTAGCTCATGGGTGTTCTGGTTTATTGGTCATTATCTGTCATGACTCATGACATGCTTAGCTCACCTTGAGTACCAGGCTTTCTCATTCTGGGACCCAGATTGACAGTAGGATCATCTGAGAAGACAAAAGCATGAGCCCAAATAAATCACTGAAATGCATTTAACGTTTGTGCTTTGATGTGCCTGTTGCATGCTCTCACATTCCATTGGCCATCCTGAAAATCAGTGGGAGACCACTACACTCATCCTCAGAGAGTCCTGGCAGAGAAAGGATGTATGATTCTCTTACAGAAGAGGGAGCTGATAACTGGGAACAAAACATAATTTACAACAGCTGGTGACTGTTATTAACATCTTCTGCACGTAAGTTTCCCTGTGTGGTATTTGTTCAAAGCTATACTTTGTAAAGAGTACTAGGGTCGGGCGTCCCCGGTGGCGCAGTGGTTGAGAGTCCGCCTGCCGATGCAGGGGACACGGGTTCGTGCCCCGGTCCGGGAGGATCCCACGTGCCGCGGAGCAGCTGGGCCCGTGAGCCGTGGCTGCTGAGCCTGAGCGTCCGGAGCCTGTGCTCCACAACGGGAGAGGCCACAACAGTGAGAGGCCCGCGTACCACCAAAAATTAAAAAAAAAAAAAAAAAAAAAAAGAGTATTGGGGTGAACACACCTCTGTCCATTAACATTTCCTTTATCTTGGGTATGTATCTGTCCTCCACTTGGTTTGTTATTGCCCAGAGTTACTCTGATGACTGCAGGATTTGGAAGGATTCATTCACAGTGGGCCCAAAGGCCATTGAGACAGATGGACGGTGAGAACTGGTATTTCAAGGACAGAGAGTATCAGTGGTCTGGGCATTGGGTGGATAACTTAATGACTTTCTTCAGTCTTCAGTGCGCCACTCCTATCTTAGGCATCCAAGTCTTTATTCATTATCGTTGGTGCGGGAAACAAGGCTCCCATGATGCCTCTGAGAAAATCAGCCCATCCGTGGAGGATGCCAGTCACTTCCCTTCTTCATGTAAGAATCTACTCCACCCACCTCTGCCTGAATGTTTCTCTCCTCCACCGAACTCCAAGAGCCTTTATTTCAGGGCATCTCACTTGCCAATTACTTACAGGCAATTTTGTAACAGGTCTCCCTCCTGTTGCATTATTTACCTACCACATGGTTTGAAGACCAAGGAACTCGGATTCTCTCAGGGCCTACGTTGTGCCAGGTCCCTTACACATAGCAGCTATTCTAAACCTCGTGATGACCTGACCAGCTAGGTATTGGTGGCTCTGTTTCGCAGGTGAGGAAATAGAGGTACAGAGAGGTTAAGTGACTGTTCAAGGTCACATAGCTAGTAAGTGTCAGAGCTGGGATTTGAACCCAGGTCTGTGTGCTTTGCATTGTAATTATTTTGGGTCCTTAGTGGGATTCTATGTTCCTGGAAAACAAGGACTACTTCTTATACTTCTTCGCATCATCTGCAAAAATCCAATACAGAGACTGAGCACTGTTTAGGTATTTTAAAACGTTATTAAATGTCTTTATAAAGAGAGAAGCAGGTGACTTAATGCTCTTTGAGTCCTGGAAGAAATACCGGGTGTGGTGTAGGAAGAAGTATTGCTCTCATTGCTTGGTGGTCTAATCCTCAGAGCTGGCTGAGGCCATTGTGTGGCTGAGAGGATGTAGAGATAAGAGGGCTCTGTCAGGGCACAGAAGTAAATCCATGAAGTTGCAGAGGTACAGAAGAAGAGAACTCACACTTACAATGGGTCTCTCTACTGGGCTTTCATCATTTATTATCTCAGCAAAGGCACATGATATCTTATAGGGTCATGTTTTTTAACCCCATTTAACACCCCAGTATCAGACAGCAATAAATAACAGAGCTGGAATCTGAATACAGGTCTGGCTGACTCCAAAGCCCCGACTGCTGCCTCTACACCCCACTACTGACACGGATAGCACACCCTCTGTTGAGAGGAAACCTGGTCAAGCCATCACTGAGGATGGCCAGCCTTGAGCAAATAAGGAATTAATAACTCAGAATACATTCCACCCACACAACTGAAAGTTACCCACTCCACGCTACCTAATCTATTGTCACTGGAGACTTTTTTTTATCAGCCATTACCTGTGTGGTAGTCAAGCATTTCATTGTTTTCACTGAATTATCTCATTATGTTCTTGACATAGTCTCTCATTCCCTCTGAAAATAAAGTGGTTTAAGATGAAAAATGCAATTACAGCGCCATCTATTAAAAGGACCTGGGATTCCTGCAGCGTTCAAAGGAATGTGTAATTGCCAATTAAAGAAAAGTGTACTATTGGCCCAAAGCACTGATTAGAAGTAAATTTGGAAAAATTCTCTGTGCAACATCATGGACAAGCCCACACCCTTTCTGGTAGAGCCAGCGTGACCTGTGTGAGGCTCAGAGAGGTTAATAACTCGTCCAAGGTCACACAGCTAGTATTCTCCTGACACTGGAGGATGCACATTTGAAATGTATTATCCAGGGACTTGGTACAGACTAGACCGTGAAGATTCCAGAAGGGCTCAGCTGATTTCAAGGGCAACATGCCCCAATAGACTTCCCTGGTTCAGGCCTTTATCATCTCTCCCCTGGATCTTGGCAGTTTAGACTCCCCTCTCTCATCTCACTTCCTAGTGGTCTCCAAATAACACCCAGAGTGATTGTGGCAATTATTATTGGTTGCCCACTGAAAAGGCTCCCCTATACCTTTTACATCACCAGAACAATAGTTTTAATCCAGTAGCAATATATCCAGCCTCAGGGATGAATCTCGATGGGTTTCAGCCATTGCTGGCAACTACATACATAAATAAATGTCTTATATTTTACTTAATAGATTTGGTTTTTTGTAGTAGTATGAGTACAAGAATTCTGCAACTATTTTCTATATTTTGAGATCTGAACAAATAAATGAATATACTAATGTTGTTGGGAATCAGAGTTCTAACTGTGGAAGAAAGGTGACACAACCCTGAAACAGGGCAAAGCAAGCAAATCCCTACAGAGTTCGATGGGAATTAGAGATCTCAGTATTTCTAGCTTTGTCCAGTGAAAGGGCCTAGAAGCATTGACAGGACTGGCACTGAGCACAGTACAGCACACAGTTTTTCGTTTCCAAAAAGCATTCTTTGTGAAAAGGAACCAGAGATCCCTGAAGAAATGACTGATTCAAGGACTGGGGCAGGGCAAGTACAAGATGAGTCTGGAACATCAGACTGTGACAGAAAATAAATAATAGGAATAGATCAAAAGTACAAGGAGACACCCAAAGGCAGTAAACATCCAAATATATGACAGTTATGGGTCATAACCAATTGAGTATAATAAGAAACCATAAGTTCATCCAAGTCTGTACACACATACCTAAAGGACAGCTCTTCCTTATTGTAGAATGCCAACTAATAAATGCAGAAGAAATGACGGTATTAGAAAACCACCATTTTGCTACCATCCTAGTAAAAGAGCCAGGCAAAAATCATCAAGGGATGCTAAAACATGAAAGTCTACTTGGAAGTCTAGTTGAAAGTCTACTGAGGAACAAGATATTTACAGTCTCAACGAATCTCTCCACAAAAGTAATTATTAATTAGAAAAGGAAAAATAGGAACTTGCAAGGCACCATTTTAACAAAATGATCAAAGTTAATACCACCGGGCTTCCCTGGTGGTGCAATGGTTGAGAGTCCACCTGCCAATGCAGGGGACACAGGTTCGAGCCCTGGTCTGGGAAGATCCCACGTGCCGCAGAGCAACTAAGCCCGTGCGCCACACCTACAGAACCTGCGCTCTAGAGCCCATGAGCCACAACTCCTGAAGCCTGCGCACCTAGAGCCCGTGCTCCACAACGAGAAGCCACTGCAACGAAGAGTAGCCCCTGCTCGCCGCAACTAGAGAAAGCCCATGCTTAGCAATGAAGACCCAACGCAGCCAAAAATAAATTAATTTAATTTAATTTAATTTAATTTAATTTAAAAAACCCACAAAGGCGTCTGTTGAACTTTGATGCTCAATGTGGAAACCAAGACTCATAAATTGGAAACACACCTGCTATATGTCTCACCTCTACACTCCATCGCCATGGATCCAACGGCTTCTTCTACTTCCCCCCTGGATATCTCAGTAGTACTTCAGCTCAACATGTCTTAATCCTAACTCACATTCTCACGAACCTGAGCCCCAGCCCCCCACCGAAATAAACAAACAATAAATATATCTATTATCCCTAGCCCTCCTTTAGTGTTTGCTGTATCGGAGAGTGGCTGCCCTGTTGCATTTCAGTATCAGAACAAGAAATCTGGGAAATTCTCCATCATCGTTTGCATTGGTTTTGCTTCCTGATTGCTCTCCCATTTGTCCCCTTCAAGCCAAGCCACCATCACCTCTCACCTTCTAACCACTCTCTTTGGATTTTATCTCTCCCTCCTGAGACTCGTCTCCAGTTCCTTGGGCAGCAGCCACGTTTAGAACACAAATAAGATTGTATCAACTTTCCCACTGAAAAACAATTCGAGGCTTCCTTTTGTTCTTGGACTTCCTGCAGGAAGCCATAAAGGAAAACTTTAAATTTAACTAGGAAAAATGTATCAAACTCTCTGAGGCAAAAAAGAATACATATAAATTATCATAAAGCAGGCTAAAAGCAAATAACAAATTGGAGAGAAATATTTGCAACAAATATTTGAGTAACAAAGAGCTATATTCCTCCTTTATATAAAAGACCTCATGAATCAACAAGAAAAGGATCAACCTCTAATAGCAAAATGGATCTAGAACACAACAATTTAGTTCACAATAAAGAGAAAAATGGCATAGAAGTACACAAAAAATGTGCCAACTGCCATCATAGTTAAATAAATATGAAACTAAGAAACAAACAAAAAAGTTGCCTATCAGCTTGGGATAGATTGAAAGTTTTGAAAATACAAAATGCTGATGAAGGTATAAGGGCTCAGGCAATTCCCTACAAGGTTTGTATAATCAAGGCCATTTAAAAACCTTTACAGATTTCAGGCACTCTTACTGTCAGAAGCCATGCCCTACATCATACACTACAATACGTGTATATCCGATATTAAGTACAATTTTTGCTGATATTGAAGTATTGAAAGGGTTCTAATAATTTTGCTTTTGAAGTTACTTGGCTGTAAGTAATTCTTATGATGAGCTGTTGAATTTATGATAGGCTATTTAATTTATAACAGCTCATTTCTCAACAGTCATTATACGTACTTGTGAATTCTTGCAAAATAAGCAAAATATATAACCTACAAATTGTTTTCAGCTATAATGAACTTTGTATGAATAACAGCATTACAAGTAATATGTTGTAGAGATATTTAATTAAATATTTATTGATCTCAAATTTGCAGTTTCCCTTTGTGTCAGGAAGCTAATCCATACTGTTCAGTGCCCAGATGTTTTCCTAGGCCCCTGATGCTAAACTATGCCTATAGAACATTTTAATGGTAAAAGGGCCCTGGACAAACATCTTCAGAGGACAATTAGGTAATGCCTCTGAAAATTATAAAGGTGCATACTTTTCACCCAGAAATTCCACTGAAGTGAATTTATCCTACATGTATATTCACACGTGTGCCCCAAAATGTCTTTGTAAGAGTGTTCCTGGCCACATTGTTTGTAACAATAAAAAATAGTAAGAACTTAAAATATCCATCAATCAGAGATTGAGTAAATACATAATGGCACACCCGTGCATTGGGGTACCGTGCAGCCCTTGGAAAAAACCGATGTATATCCAACGGCGCTAATGTGGAAAAGTCTCTGCGTGTGTTGTCAAGAGGAACAAATGAAGGTATGAAACACCGCAAGTAGAACTCCATCCTCCTTCCCCTCACACACCAGCTGTTTCTTAGAAAAAGCTATATATTACGTGTGTGTGTGTGTGTGTGTGTGTGAAATCACTCTGGAAGCACATATGAGAAAGCTTGACAATGGTTATCTCTATAGCATGGGGCAGGGATCCGGGAGGGCACTGAGTTTTCTTTGACTATAACCCTTGAGTCATTTTCATAACAATTTAACAAAGGGATAAGAGCGGAAGGAGGATGGGGAAGGGGAGGAGAAGGAAAAACAAACTCCTAAACTGGACCACAAAGTTCGAGTGATCAGGCACTTTCGTGATGCTGAAAGGCTTCATCTTGTGCTCCGGGCCCTCCCGGCTCTCCATGCTCTGGCTCGCCTGTGTCTCTCCCTTCTGCACATTTCCAATACCCCCTCCCATCTCTGAGTCTTTACACATGCTTTTCCTTCTGCCTGGAATTACCCCCACCAGCACACACACTTAATTCACTTTTACTCCTCTTTCCCATGATTTCTCACTCCTAAGGAGGACTTCCCTGACCTCTCAGGCTGGACCAAGCTCCCCATTATTCACTCTTATCTGTGCTTTTAAGGCAGGGCATGAGTCACGGTTTCAAATCCTATACCTGTGGGTCGTCGTTTTGTGCCTGGCTCCCTTAGTAAATCACTGATAATCATATTCCTGTCATCCGGCACCTTATCTGATACATAGTAGGTGCTCTGTAAATATTTAATGAGTAAATGAATCACCTGCGCAGCTGGGGGTACCTCCCCTTGTGGAAGTGCGGCTTTGTTTATCCAGCACGGCCCCTCTCCCGCCCTTCCTACCCCCATAATATGAGCTGAGGACTTTGCCTTCATCACAGAAAAGCATTCCTCAAAGGGCTTCCCCCAGTGCTGTTAGAACACACAAGAATGAACACTTCCTTGTGGAGAGCTTGAAGGGGTGTCAACAGGCTTCCTTTTAATAATCTTACATTTTTGTTGATGTCATGGCTGTTAGAATTTGGCAAAATGAAAGTCCATTTTATATTGGACAATATTTCGTCAGACATGTGTTTAGAAAGCTTAAAATAAATTTAAAAGGAACATGATATAGACAAAACAAAGGTAAAGGATATTTCCACTGGCAATATGGCCAAAGGACCTGATCCTCCCAGAGAAAACAATGACAACTTTGGATAAATGTACTAAAAAAAAGAAAGACCTGAAGACACTGAAGAATGAACCAAAGCAGGCAGAGTCTGGGGACGAGTCTATACTTGGAAACAAATGAATGGCACAGTGTGAGTTACTCATATTTATGGGTTTTAGACTTAAAGTAAGCCTGAGTTAGCTCCACACAAGGTCGGTAAACCTCTGCTAGAAAACCTTCACTTTGGGGCCTGAAAAAGAAGACAGAGCTCAGGGCAACTGTAGCCACTGAAAAGTGAAGGTGGATCCTGTAAAGGAGAGAGCCAGAGAGAGGAAGTCCCAGATTCACCACGAAAGCTCCACTCACATCTCCGGAACCACTGACCCATGCATGCCCAGGGCAGACTGTGAACAGCCTCATTAAGAGAAAAGAAACGGAGTGAGATTTGAGCTGCTACTAAAGAGAATTTGCAGTTGGAATCCAACAAAGGTAATCACCTACTAAGACACAAATGAGCGAATATACAAACCAGCATCTTGAGTTTCTACAAAATTAGATGCACAATGTTGGGGATACAATTCAAATTTATTTGAAATACGAAGATCAGGAGAATTTAGCCCATCATGAAGAAAAAAAGAAAATTAAAAAAGACCACTTTGAGATAACTCAGATGTTCAAATGAGCATGTAAGGATTTTAAAGCAGCTATTATAACTCTATACTATAATTCTACATGAATTCTTCCAGGAAATAGAAGAGAACACTTCCCAACTTATTCTATGAGGCCAGCATCACCCTGATACCAAGCTCAAGACATGGCAAGAAAAGAAAACCACAGACCAATAGGAACATAGATATAAACATTCCTTTAAAATTTTAGCAAATTTAATCCAACAGTCTATTAAAGAAGAGACTACATCATGACCAAATGCGGTTTATCCCAGGAATGCAAGATTGGCTGAACATTCAAAAGTCAATCAATATAATTCATAATGTCAACAGGCTAAAAAGAAAACTATGTGATCATCTTAATAGATGCAAAAAAAGCATGTGAAAATTTGCTTTTCATTTAGGATAAAAACTCTCAGCAAATTAAGAATTAGAAGGGGACAAAGGGAAATTTCTCAACCTGAGAAAGAGTATCTATTAAAAACCTACAGCTAAACTCATACCCCTTGGTAAACATTGAAGGCTTTCCCTCAAGAATGGAAACAAGAATGTTCACTCTCAATAAAAAATAAAGAATAAATTTGTTACTTTGGGCTGGAAAAAAAAAAGAATGTTCACTCTCATCACTTCTACCAACATCATACTGGAAATCCTAGCAAGAGCAATGAGGCAAGACACAAAAGCGAAAGGCATTTAAATAGGAAAGAAAGAAACAAAACTGTCTTTATTTGCCAACGACATGATCATCTAGGTAAAAAAATTCCAAAGAATCAACAAAAAATCTATTAAGACTATTAACTGAGATAAGTGAAATCAGAAAACACAATCATAATATAAAAATCAATTGTATTTTTACATACTATTAACAATTAATTGTATGTTGAAAATTTTAAAACGGTGCCATTTATAAGAGCATAAAAATCATAAAATACATAGGGATAAAGTGTTTAAAGTATGTGCAGGGCTTCCCTGGTGGCGCAATGGTTGAGAATCCACCTGCCGATGCAGGGGACGCGAGTTCGTGCCCCGGTCCGGGAGGATCCCACATGCCGCGGAGCGGCTGGGCCCGTGAGCCATGGCCGCTGGGCCTGCGCGTCCGGAGCCTGTGCTCCGCAGTGGGAGAGGCCGCAACAGTGAGAGGCCCGCGTACCGAAAAAAATTAAAATAAAAATAAAAAATAAAATAAAGTATGTGCAAGCTTTGTATGAGAGAGATTAAAGAGGACTTAAATAAACAGAAAGATATGCCGTGTTCATAAATTAGAAGACTCATAACTAAGATTCAATTCCCTCAAATTGATGTATAGACTTAGTACAATCCCAACCAATAATCCAGGAGACTTTTTTAAATTGACAAGCTGATTCTAAAATGCATATGGAAAAACAATGAATCTGTCATAGCTAACCCATCTGAAAAGGAAGAATAAGTTAACGGACTCGCATTACCTGGTTTCATAACTTTCTATAAAGCTATAATGGTCCAGACAGTGTGGAACTGGCGCACATATAGATCCCATAGACATATAGATCAATGCAACAAAACAGAGCGGAGAAATAGACTGATTTATATATAGTCAATTATTCTTCAACAAAATTGCTAAGGTAATTCAATGGTTTCTACATCATCATCTTTTCAAAAATAAAACAAGGACCTTGACCTTAAACTTGCACCATGTACAAAAATTAATTCAAAATGAATCATAGAGTTAATGTAAAATCTTTCTGACCTAACATTTAGGCCAAGATTTCTTAAAGGGGACACAAAAATCCTGAACCCTACAAGAAAAATTGGTCAATTTGACTTCCTCAGAATGAAAAGTTTCTGTTCTTTGAAAGACTGTTAAGATTATGAGAAGGCAAGCCACAATGCAGAGGAAATACATGCCAAACACATATCTGATAAGGGACTTATATCCAGAATTTATGAAGAACGTGCACAGCTCAATAATAAGAAAACAAATAAGTCAATTTCAAAAATGGGCAGGGACTCCCCTCATGGCGCAGCGGTTAAGAATCCACCTGTCAATGCAGGGGACACAGGTTCAAGCCCTGGTCTGGGAAGATTCCCACATGCTGCGGAGCAACTAAGCCTGTGCGCCACAAGTACTAAGCCCGCATGCTGCAACTACTGAAGCCTGCTGGCCTAGAGCCCTCACTCCACAATGAGAAGCCCACACGCTGAGAAGCCCACACCTCACAACGAAGAGTAGCCCCCACTCGCTGCAACTAGAGAAAGCCCGCACACAGCAACAAGAACCCGACACAGCCAAAAATAATAAATAAATGCATAAATTTATTTAAAAAATTAAAATGGGCAATAAAATGTGTATCTGTACACAAATACAGAATGTTAATAGAAGTATAAATTACCCTTTTTTATACTTAGGGGCAAATAAAGTGGTATCTTGGAGATCTTCATTATTTAGGGGTGCAGGCTGGGAAAAGCACTAGGCCGTAGGGTGAGTAGGGGTACCCAGTGGGGTTTGTGTGTGTATGTGTGCGTGTGTGTGTTGTGGGCATCCAAGGTCGCTGGCAGGTCAACATGCTAAGATGGCTTCTTTCCTGTGGCTTCCTTTCTTTCATGTGTGTGTGTATTTTCCCCTCCTGCTGTCAGGCCTCCTCCCTGGCTTTGCCTCCAGGATGCTCATCATCCCTCCCGCCCTGGCCGGGGCTGCCCCTGCCTCATCTTCATCGCTTCCTTCTCGAGGCCATCACAATCAGCTGCCTGCTCTCTAGCCGGAGCTGCTGCATTTCTCCCCTTGTCTGTCGGGGGACATGCCTGAGCCACTGTGGAGCATGCCTGGACTGCAAATGCCACAAATTAAAAGAAGTGACAGGGCTCCGGGATAAAAAGCAGCACCTGTACAGAGAACAACTGCTCTTAATACTCTTAAGAATTCCTCCATATCTATTATCTCACTTAAGTCTCAGGGCTGCCCTGAGCAGGGGGATAAGAAAGCCTCACTGTAGAGGGAAGGAGACTCTGGCCCAGAGGGCCTTCCTCACTGCCACCAACGAGCAAGCACCTTGCTCACAGGATGTCCGATGTCTCAAGGGAGACCAGGAGTGCTGAAACCAGCGCACTTTGGAAGCTGCGAGAAACTCAGGTCTGAGTTGGCTTCCACTTGCCAGCTGTGTGACTTTAGGCAAGTCACTTACTTTCTCTGAGCTTTCATTGCCTGTGCTCTGCTGTAATGATACTACTTGCCTCCCAGGATTATTAATGATGATCAAATGTACAATGAAGATAAAATTCTTCTACAAGGAACTCACATACAGATGGCCAAGAAGCACAAGAAAAGCTGCTCAACATCACTAATCATTAGACAAATGCAAATCAAAACTACAATGAGGTATCACCTCACACCAGTTAAAAAGGGCATCATCAGAAAATCCACAAACAACAAATGCTGGGGAGGGTGTAGAGAAAAGGGAACCCTCTTGCACTGTTGGTGGGAATGTAAATTGATACAGCCACTATGGAGAACAGCATGGAGGTTCCTTAAAAAACTAAAAATAGAATTACCATATGACCCAGCAATCCCACTACTGGGCATATACCCAGAGAAAACCATAATTCAAAAAGACACATGCACCCCAAGGTTCACTGCAGCACTATTTACAATAGCCAGGTCATGGAAGCAACCTAAATGCCCATCGACAGACGAATGGATAAAGAAGATGTGGCACATATATACAATGGAATATTACTCAGCCATAAAAAGGAATGAAATTGGGTCATTTGTAAAGATGTGGATGGACCTAGAGACTGTCATACAGAGTGAAGTAAGTCAGAAAGAGAAAAACAAATATCGTATATTAACGCATATATGTGGAACTTAGGAAAATGGTACAGATGAACTGGTTTGCAGGGCAGAAATTGAGACACAGATGTAGAGAACAAACGTATGGACGCCAAGAGGGGGAAGTGGTGGGGAGGGGTGGTGGTGTGATGAATTGGGAGATTGGGATTGACATGTATACACTAATATGTATAAAATTGATAACTAATAAGAACCTGCTGTATAAAAATAAAGAAAATAAAATTCAAAAAGAAAAAAAACCTTCTACAAGGAACTCACTTGATTTCTTTCTCTGTGAAGACAAATCTGCTTATTTGTGATTTTTTCCTTTGGGAGTGTCTTTACTGGCTCATTTTATTTTGAAATATTAAAACCTAAACAGTCTGGACTTCCCTGGTGGCACAATGGTTGAGAATCTGCCTGCCAATGCAGGGGACATAGGTTTAATCCCTGGTCCGGGAAGATCCCGCATGCCGCTGACCAATTAAGCCCGAGCACCACAACTACTGAGCCTGCGCTCTAGAGCCCACGAGCCACAACTACTGAGCCTGCATGCTACAACTACTGAAGCCCACATGCCTAGAGCCCGTGCTCTGCAACAAGAGAAGCCACTGCAGTGAGAAGCCTGTGCACAGCAATGAAGACCCAATGCAGCCAAAAAAAAAAAAAAACCAAAAAAACTAAACATTTGAAGCTTCATGTTATGTATATAATTAAAAACAGAACTGTCTCCCCGCCCCACTGATTATTTGAGACTATTCTTTTCTTTCTCTGTTTTACCTTCCTCTATTCCCTACCCCTGGTCTTCTGTACATCATCAGACACTCTCAGTCCATGCGTTCTCCCTGTGCTTGAGTCTAACTCAGAAAAAATCCACCAAAGTAAAGGGAACCCTTGTGCACTGTTGGTTGGGAATGTAAACTGGAAAACACTATGGAAAACAGGTTGGACATTCCTCAAAAAATTAAAAATAGAATTACTATATGATCCAGCAGTTCCACTGCTGGGTATGCCTCCAAAGGAAAACAGATCACTATCTTGAAGAGATAGCTGCAACTCCGTGTTCGTTTCAGTGTAATTCATCATAGCTGAGATAAAGGAACAAGATAAGTGTTCATCGACAGGTGAATGGATAAAGAAGATGGAATACTATTTAGCCATAAAAGGATGGAAATCCTGCCATTTGCAACAACATGGATCTTGAGGGCATTGTGTAAGTGAAATAAGTCAGACAGAGAAAGACAAAACTGTGTGTTCTCACTTATATGTAGAATCTAAAAAAGCTGAACTCACAGAAATAAAAAGTAGAATGGTGGTTACCAGGACCTGGAGGGTGGCGGTAATGGGGAGATGTTGGTCAAAGGCTACAAACTTCCAGCTATAAGATGAATAAGTTCTGGGAATCTAGTGTACAGCATGGTGACTACAGTTACCAATACTGTATTGCATAATTGATAGTTAGTAAGAGAATAGATCTTAAATGTTATACACACACACAGAAGGAATTATGTGAGAAAATGCAGGTATTAACTAACCTTGCTGTGGTAATCATTTTGCAATATACGCATGTATCAAAGCATCACATTGTATATCTTAAACTTACAAGTGATATGTCAATATCATAATAAAACTGGAAAAGAAAATATCCACAGAGTCATTGCAAGAAAATTATAGGAGAGAGAGAATTACCTTAAAGAATGCCACCTGAACACATGGAATAGGTTGGTGCCCAAAAGGGGGGAAAATAGTTCCCAGGAGACAGAATTAACTTTGCATAAAGCTCTCATAAATCCAGATACACTTGTGCTTCTAGGCCTGCCTGGTCCCCGCACAAGCTCAGAACCATCCTTGCTGAGGAAACCGAGGGCTGGGGTGAACAGCGAGGGAGTCTGGGAGGCTGTGGTGCCCTGGGGCCATCTCTGTCTTCTGTCCCCCACATTCCTATCCACAAAGCCCCCCTTTGACGTCCCCTGAAAGGGCTTCGGCCATGCGCCCATCTGGGCTTGGCTGGGCTGGGCTTGGCCGGGAGGAAGAGAGGTCCCCAGGCAAACACAAAGCAGAGGCCTGACCCAGGCCCCGGAAGGGGTCCTGCATTGTTCTAAGGGAGGCCCCGGGCAGCTCCCGGCTGGGGGAGGGGAGCAAGTGGGAACCTTCCAGCACGCAGCACCCTGGCCAGACAGATGGCGAACAAAGGGGACAGACAAAGGTGGCGAAGGCCCCAGGGTGGTCCTCACCAAGCCCCCCACCACACACACACACACACACACACACACACACACACACACACACACACACACGTGCTGCCTGAGACCATCCTGATGCTGGGGGATGGAAGCTGCCCTGTGTGCTGGCCTGCCTGGGCCGGACCCAAAGAATTTCTCCATTTAAGTGTCACAGCCAAATTCTAACTCCCATTTTACAGATGAGGAAACTGGGTCTAAGAAATGCTTGTTGAAGGTCACACGTCAGGATTTAAACCAAGCAGTCTGTTTCCAAGGCCAATATTCTTGATCTGCTTCACTTGATTCTTTCCCTAAGGTAAGTATTGAGCTCTTGGCCTCTTGCACGACTTCTAACCTTGGTCAGAAAGACAAAACACTGGGACTTCCCTGGTGGCGCAGTGATTGAGAGTCCGCCTGCCAACGCAGGGGACACGGGTTCGGGCCCCGGTCCGGGAAGATCCCACATGGCACGGAGCAGCTAACCCCGTGCTCCACAGCTACCGAAGCCCACCGCCTACTGAGACTGAACCATATAGAGCAGGACCAAGAGACGAGTGAGACCCAGCCCGAGGGTCCTCTGAGCCTGGCATTGCTTGAGCCTTTCATGTATGTGAGCAAAGCAATACCCAATTTTGATTAAGCCCATTGGTTTTCTTTTTCTGCCTATTTACCTTTGCTTCCTCAGCTCCCCTTCTCTTCTTTTTAACCTCAAGTTCAGATGATGGCGCTAATCCTATTCCTCAGTCATGATCCATTGTCATCAGCCATTGGCAAGTCTCGGGGGCAGAGGATGGGCACATGGGAAGATGTACCTCCCAGCCTCCCTTGCAGTCAGCAGGAGATGTGACTGAGTTTTAGCCATTCTTCTTTCAGCTATTCTGTCCATTATCCCCTCATCTTTTTTTTTTTTTTTTGATCATACTAAAGTAAATTCTAGACACCTTATCATTTAACCCTCATATAAGGACTTAAAAAACATTACCAGACTTCCCTGGTGGCGCAGTGGTTAAGAATCCGCCTGCCAATGCAGGGGACATGGGTTCGAGCCCTGGTTTGGGAAGATCCCACATGCCGCAGAGCAACTAAACCCGTGCGCCACAACTACTGAGCCTGTGCTCTAGAGCCCATGTGTCATAACTACTGAGCCCTTGTGCCACAACTACTGAAGCCCTCGCGCCTAGAGTCCATGATCCGCAACAAGAGTAGCCACCTCAATGAGAAGCCCGCGTACCACAACGAAGACCCAACGCAGCCAAAAATAAATAAATTTATTTTTTTAAAAACATTACCACAGGGCTTCCCTGGTGGCGCAGTGGTTGAGAATCCGCCTGCCAATGCAGGAGACATGGGTTCGTGCCCTGGTCCGGGAAGATCCCACATGCCGCGGAGCAACTAAGCCCGTGAGCCATGGCCGCTGAGCCTGTGCGTCCGGAGCCTGTGCTCCGCAACGGGAGAGGCCACAGCAGTGAGAGGCCCGCATACCGAAAAAAAAAAAAAAAAAAAAAAAAAAAAACATTACCACAATACCATTATCACACCCAACAAAATTATGGTAATTTCTTAAAATCATCTAATACTCAATCCATGTTCGTGTTTCCCCATCTGTGCTAAAATGTCTTTCTGTAGTTGGTTTGTCCAAATCAGAATCCAGTTATGTTCCTTTTGCATACAGCTTATGTGTTTTAATATCTTTTTAATTTATTTTAATCTATAATAATAGCCTCTTTCATTCTTTACCCTACATCATTTATTTATTGGAGAAACAGAGTCATTTATCCTGTAGAATTTCCCACATTCTGGCCTTGGCTGATCGTATCCTCCCAGTGCTTCTTAATACGTTCCTACACCCCCTGCGTTTTCTGTAGGAAGATCTAGAAGTGTGGTTCTAGTCAGGGTCAGTTTGGGGGCTAGGGATACTTCATAGTAGTGCTGTGTATTTTCCATGGCATTGCACCCAAAGGCATGTCACCTCTGGGTGCTGCACTTTGGGTGATGCTAAAATGGATCAGGGGGTTCATTAACCATCATAAAGCCCCCTTGCCTTTCACTGCATGGTTTTAGCAGCAGTGATGACTGTGGCTTAGACCCATTATTTCAACAGGGCTTGCAAAAATAGTGGTTTTCTCATCAAATCATGTTTCTTGCTTTTATTCACCATGATTCTTCTCTAAAGATAAACTTTTCCCCATCAACTCTTTGATTACTCTGAAATATAGTCTACCCAGTAAAGACAGGATAAGTGCTTGTTTCTTTTCTTTTTTATTTACCTGTTTTCAGAATGACTTACTCCTTACCAAACTTAAACAAAAACGCCACAATAAATTCTTAGTAAGTATCATTTAAAGAGGATTTAAAGTATATATGATATTTCAATAAATTACGATCATTATTCTTTTTGATGCTCAAACTGGCTCATCTTTGGCCACAGAGAGTCCCTTCAAGAGGATTTATCTCCTTTCCATAGGACCCAGGGAGTCCTGAGAGCTTCCTTGTTTTCTGGCACAAGATGTCCCAGGCTTGTCTTGTCCACATCCTGCCCCAGCCCTGGGGTTAATCATTTTTCCAAGGAGCCCTGATTCCTTTTTGGTGCTTAAAAGAACACAATCATTTTTTAAAAATTAATTAATTTTTTAAAAAATTCAACATCTTTATGGAGTATAACTGCTTTACAATGGTGAAGAACACAATCATTTTAAAAGCTCTCCTCCTGTGGAAGTGAAGCAGACAAGCAGTTCCCACAATCGCTGGTCAGATCTTTTCTGGTGCCGCCAGGAGAGACAGATGCTGCAAAGAAACCTCACTGCTTTCAAGAGTTTGGCCTCTGGCTGGCCCTGCCGGAAAGGACAATGGAGAAAAGCCCAGAAAAACCAAGCCCAGCTGTCTTCGCATCCTTCCCGCAGAGCAACTGGCCAAGAGCTGACAGGTGTGAGGCGGGGGTTTTCCTGGAGACCCGCTTCCTCTGCTCACCAAGCTGATACCTCAAACAAAGAGTGACAAGTTTCCTCATGGAGGACTCAGTGGTGCTACTGCGAAGTGTGTAATTGTGTCTGTGTGGGAGAGGAGAGGTGGATTTCCTAAGGGCTTTTGGTAAGGCCTACACAAACAATTTAAAGCTCACATCCATCCTAAGAGCTAAGTACCATTTCTATTCCCATTGTACAGACAAGGAAAGTGAGGCTCAAAGAGGTTAAGTCACATGGTTAAGGTCAGCACATAATAAGTAAGTGGATGGGTTACAGTGTGATCCAAGTCTCTTAGATTTCATAAAAACGAAGCTCCCTACACCTGGGGAGGGAGGTGCTTTTACAATATCAAAAACACTAGCAGCAGCAACTGAAATTGCTAAATGTCACTCCAATATCCATTCCCCCTTTCTTTCTTATTATCAGAACTCTGGAAAAAAATGTGCACAGCTGAAAGACTACATTTCCCAGCTTCCCTTGCAGTTAGGGAGTAGCCAATGAGATATAAGCAGAAGTTGTTGGCTGGGACTTCTGGGTAAGCTCCTTGTAAGGGAACAGACAACTGCTGGGTAGCCATTGGCCTCCTCCTTCCTAGCTTCCTGCTTACACTGTGGCCAGGATGACTGGAGCTCCGTCGTCATTTTGGATCATAAAACAGCACTGAGAATGGAAACCTGGCATAAGGATAAGGGAACAAAAAGATAAAGGAGTCTGGGTCCCTGATGAGGAGGAATTGCCATGCCAGGTGGGACTGCCTATGACCAAGATTCTCTACTTGATCGAACTCTAGTCAGTCTCCCCTGAGCTCTCTTCTCAATTAGACCCTGACTTTTGAGCTTCCCGTGTTCATCTCTGCATTGTTCAATTTTAGCGAGAATCCTGCTAAAGTAGTTTAGCCAGAACAGTGCCCTCGCCATCAATATCTGATCACCCTTGATATCAAGTCAGCTTCTTCATCCTCCACCATCGTCCAGCTGATGTCTGATTGCACTGGCCTGCCTTGAGCAGGAATACTGTTAGGCCATTTTAGCCAGAATCCTCCTTCATCCCTGATGTTTGCTACTAGTAGTTTTTCATCCATTTACCTCCTACCCTGCTCCTTAGGTATAAATCCCTACTTGTCTTTGTTGTATTCAGAGTTGAGCCTGATCTCAGTCCCCTGCTACAAAACCCCATTGTAGTGGAGCCCCTTGAATAGAGTCTTCCTTACGGTCTTGATCAAGTGTCATGAATCATTTGTTTTTTGACACCTATCTTTGGACTTCCTTTATGGGAGAGAGAAACAGAACTCTATCTTGTTTAAGCCATGTATTGGGGTATTTTGTTCAGGGTAGATGAGCCTAATCGAAATAGATATAAACAATAACGTCAGATGCAGAAGCACTGCAGAATTCTGGACCTTCAGTGATGCCCTGCTTCACAGGCTATCAGCTTTCCCGAGAAAACTTTCCTTTTATATGACAAATATCTTGCAAAGTCCCCTTTATCATCTTGAAATAAAAATCAGTCACATGTAATATATCCAAATCAGTATAATGTCCCAATTCTAATGTTACGTTAGGAGAAATGAAAAGAAAGTAATTTGTAAAAATATGTATTTCAATATATAAATGCTTGTGCAATTACACCAGCAGACACAATGAAGTATATAGTTAGATGCTAATACCTACACCTAAAATCGCTTTGTGTGGCAGGCTAACAGGGGTGTTTTCTTAGTGACTCAAATACAGGAGTGGTTTCAACTTTCTAAAATGGCAAAACCCTCAGTAAGGTTTCAATCAGAATGAAACAAAGCATAATCTTACCTCGATTTACACAGTTAGATGCATTTCTAGAAAACACAATATTAAAACCACACAAGAGGGAAGAGATATGGGGATATATATGTATAGCTGATTCACTATAAAGTGAATCAGAAACTGAAAGCAGAAACTAACACACCATTGTAAAGCAATTATACTCCAATAAAGATGTTAAAAAAAATACTATGTGTTTATATTAAAAAGTTCCAGGATGAGCTAATTAGGAACAGGTTTTTCATCTACATGAGTTTCTGGTAGGACAGTGAGAATTTCTGTGGGGTGCAGAACAGCTTTGTGGTTTGACGAGCATGACGACAACGGCATCTCGCTGTAGACACAGAAATCAGATTCATTTCATAGTGAGACCACCACTGCCCGCCCCCCCCACCCGGTCTGAGAGCAGACTCCCTCCGCTCAGACTCGGGAGGAAATGTAAGATGTTTAACAGGCACAATACAGGGGAGGTCATGACCTTTAGGCAGAATACAGCAGTAACAGCACTCTGAGATCATACCACCCCACACATTGCAGGAGACAGTGGACCCCTCCAGCGGACCTGGGCGCTAAGAGTGCTTTGCAAGAGCTCCCTAGTGTGTGGGACTGTCCTGGCTGAGGACTGCTAGCAGTACAGCTGAAAAAATGGCCTCTGCAGCTCCACAGCGAGAGCAGAGTCACCACAGTGAGAGCTGTGCTTTCTTCTTCAGGTTTCTGCTGGATTCCAAGGGTGACTCTGGGGTCGGGGATCACTGTCCCCATTTGATGGATGAAAAAGCAGTAGACACTGGGAAACTGCCGATGCTGAAAGAGCTGAGCCTTGAGCCCCTCGACGACTTAAGTCCTAAGTTTTTGTTGGAAGAGCTAACGAAGGATAAGAAGTGTTAACCATCAACCCAATTCTGTTTTATACACAAACACCTAGCCAAGCCAACGCTGCACATTTTTCTCGTAAGACACTTGCCCATTTAATTGGGTTAGCTAATTAATCCTTAGATGATATGAAATTATAATCTAACCATGCTTTGCTTGCAGTGTAAGAATAGAGAGGAAACGCATTTGTGGCAGATTTCTGCCAACCTCTCAACCTGAAATGCGACAACGATGAGTAAGAGCTTTAGACTCACAGTCTTAAGCTAGCCCTTGCCTGAGAGTCACAAGAAGGAACTTATACGAGTTCCCAAGAACTGTGACATGAGAGAAATCAATACGAAACACACCAAAATTCGTATTTCTTCTAACAAAATACTGACCAACTTTTTTGTCTTCTAACACCAAATTGGTTTTGCAGAACTTTGGGCATGGCAAATTTATACTGTGATTTCTCTCCTTCCCTCTGTAGGCACTGGGTGAACTCAACTTACGGACATAGCCCCTCTCACTGTTTTCATATATGTTTTTCATTCTAAAATAAAGGAAAATGCTTTCTTTACCCAACTCTTTCCTTTGCACACAAGTTTCTACTTTTTTTCTTGAGATAGTAAAGACTGACACTGGCGGAAATTTCTCAAAGCATAGGTCAGGCAGATAAAGGGTTTTAATAAAGGCGGAGTTGACAGCTTTCCTTTGGGCAAAATGGAATGCCCCGCGGGGTACTGCACGTATTGGCCTTCTACTGGGTAGCAGGCCTCCTCACAAGTGTATCTCACATTTAGAGCTCAGAGCAGCCCTGTTGGGGCAGGTATAGATGGGAAAAATAGGAGAAGATGACTTGCTTAAGTTCCCAGAGCGGGGGGCAGACTCAGGATTTGAACCCAGATCTGTCTGAGCTAGGAAACCATGGTGATTCTCTCACCCCCTTTGATAATTCCCCATTTGAACAGCTTTGCCCTCCTCTACTTCCTCACCTGGGGCAGGGCGTTCACTGCCCATCAGGTACAATTATTTTGTGGGGCACAGCTAGCTGGACTTTCTGTCCTGGGACTCTGTCTCTGTCTCCAAATCTGAAACTCCAGGGGCGCAATTGTAAATGCAAATTCTACCTACCGAATCCTTTGGAAAGCAGTTCTCTCTCCTAGTTCTGCCTCTCCCACAAATATAACTGAGTGCAATTATATTGGTCTTTCATAAACAATGAAGAGCCATTGAAGGAAGTTCTAAATTCAAGCAAGCTCTGCCAGGATTTCTCTGTAACTCAGTAAACACTGCTGAATATTAGTAAACAAATAAACAGGAAAACTGATGAATGTGTTCTGTGCTTCCCTAGACTGTGAACACACTCTCGCGGCCGCCGGGACAGGCCAACTGCAGTCATTGGCTCTTCTCCTCCTCCCACCTGCTTTAAAGGGAAACCCTCCGAGAACAAAGAGGAAATTGCACCAAAAACCACAATATTACTTTAAATTCTTGATTTCCTGTATGACACAGCAAAGTATTTACTCTAATGCCCACTCAAGTCAGCATAAAATCCCATGTCCCAAGAAGAGAAGGGCTAGGGGGAGGTAAAAAGAGGGCATTTATCACAACTGCAATTAGAATCAGTTTTTGAGATTTGTAAAGATACAATTAAAGAATTGTATCTTTAATCGTTTTAAAGATACAATGTCAATATTTTGCATACGATGCCCCTATGGGGTAGAGATTCTAGGAGTACCCAGCTGCTGCTTTCAAATTCATAATTGCATTCTGGCTAAATTATACCATTAAATCATAAAATTATTAATATGTAGCCCACTTTTGGACATATATAACCAAATTGTGTACCAAATAGTGTCTTTCTTAGCGGACAAATACGTGATGGTGAAAATATTTATTCAAATTACATTTAATTTGTTCTTTATCATCACAGAAGACTATAAAATCATTCTGTTATTTCTCTCCATGTTTTAATGTTTGTAATCTACCAGGCCCTTAAGCAACGCCCAGATTTTCCTAAAATATTACTGCAACGAACTTTCGGGGGTACTCCTCTGTGGGTGCATGCTGTTTCCAGGTTCCGTGGGTTCTGAGTGTCAGCTGCTGGGCTCAAAGGGAAAGAACCCCCCGCAGAACCCAGGAGACAGACCGGGCTGCAAGCCCTACAGCAGCTGCCGGGCGCCCCCTAGAGCTTCTGAAGGGGCAAGATGCTTCATTTCTATGTAAGTCTTAAACTCGTTCTATTCCTGAAGCCTTTTCAATTAGAAACACGCTTGCTGGGACGAAGTGAGAGAGTGGCATGGACATATATACACTACCAAATGTAAAATAGATAGCTAGTGGAAGCAGCCGCATAGCACAGGGAGCTCAGCTTGGTGCTTTGTGACCACCTAGAGGGGTCGGATAGGGAGGGTGGGAGGGAGATGCAAGAGGGAGGGGATATGGGGATATATGTATACATGTAGCTGATTCACTTTGTTATGCAGCAGAAACTAACACACCATTGTAAAGCAATTATACTCCAATAAAGATGTTTAAAAAAAGAGAGAGAGGATTTGATAATAACTGACAACTCCTCCTTTCTTGATAAACCTTCTCTTTGCTTCTGCAACATTTTTCTGGTTTTTCTTGGTACCTCACTGGCCATTCTTTCTCAGTGTTTTGTTGGCTCTCCCTTTTCTGAGCACCCTTTAACTTAAGGAATGCCCCAGGATTTGGGTCTAGCTCTTCTTTTTTCTTTCAGTGTCATCTCTCTAGTTGACCAGTCATCCATTCCTCAGTTTTAAATACCATATGTATAAAGATGACTCAAACATTTATTTCTCCCCTGAATTTCGAACTGGTATTTCCCGCTGCCCTGGAAATATCCCCACTTGCATAACTAAGAGGCATCTTGGCATCTCAATTTTAATATACCCAAAGAAGAATTATTATTTCCTCCTCACCCCAGCACCCAGCAAAACAAAAAACTCTTGCTCATTTCTCAGACTTTTTGATCCTCATAAAAATCATGATACCAGGGGTCAGTAAAATTTTCTGTAATGGTTAAAAAAAAAGAGAGAGAAAGAAAGAAAGAAACACGCTTGAATTGAGAGAAACGTTGGGGTAGATTTTTTTCCTAAGCTACTTTTCACGTAAATTAAAAATTGGGTTGCATTGGCAATCATTTTCTAGTGGGTTCAGGAATAGAATTATCAGCTCTTTAAATGCCTTGCAACAGCACAATATTACTTCTGTGGTCTTCCTTCCCAAAGTGCATAACCTCAATCTAATCATAAGGATAAAATAAGACAAACCCCAATTATGGGTCATTTTGCAAAAGAATTTGTCTGTACTTTGAAAAATATTAGTGTCTGAGAGTGAAAAGCTGAGAATGGCTCCAGAGTGAGGGAGACTAAAGAGACATGAAAACTAAATGCAACATGTGATTCTGAACTGGATCTTTTTGCTCTAAAGGGCATCATTGGGACAAGCAGCCAATTTGAACATGCACCGTACATTAGATGATAGTATTGTATAAATGCTACTCTTCCTGAATTTAATAATTGCACTATTGCTATATAAGAGAATGTCCTTGACCTCCGAAACTCACTCTTAACTGAAAAAAATTAAACTTAAAAAAAAATTTAATGTGAATATGTACATTATAGGCACATTGTATTAGTTTCGTCTTGTGGTTTTAACAGATCACCACAAACTTACTGGCTTTAAGTAACACAAACTTCTTATCTTACAGTTCTGGAAGTCAGAAGTCTGAAATGGGTCTTAGTGGGCTAAAATCAAAGTGTAGGACTGCATTCTTTTCTGCAGGATCTAGGGAACAATGCTTTCTTGCCTTTTCCAGCTCCTAGAGGTTGCCCATATTCCATGACACCCTTCCACCTTCAAAGCTCACGATAGCGGGTGGAGTCTTTGTCTCGATGCCATCTCTTTGGTTCTGACTCTTCTGCCTCCCTTGTCCCCATTTGGAAGGACTCTTTTGATTACAATGGACTCTCCTGGATAATCCAGGATAATCTCTTTATCTTAGTCAGCTGATTTGCAACCTTAATTTTGTCTACATCCTTAATTCCTCTTTGCCATGCAGCGTAATATATTCATAGGCTCCAGGGATTAGGATGTACACATATTTGGGGGCCATCATTCACACACACACACACACACACACACACACACTGAAATAAAGAGAGAGAAAAAGCAAATGTGTTAAGATGTTAACAAGTTAACCATAAATGAAGAGTATATGGAAGTTAGTGGCAATATTTTTGCGACTTTTCGTGGGTTTAAAATTTTTTCCAAAGAAAAAATTAAATTAAAAAAAAAAACTCCTGAAAACAACCAAAACAACTCCTCACAATAATGCTGAATATTTCAAGCAACGCAAATCCACAATCTCTTATCGGAAATTCAAAAACTCTAAAAACTAACCGTTTTTCATAATTGCTTTGACTTCAAAGGCCCACCTGAACCATCACAGGCCCTTCACAGCCTCTTCTTAACCCCTTGCTGTGCCTGGACGTCCACCAGCATCCCTTCACTCTCTCTGGGCTGTTTCACCTGGGGTGGCTCACGTGCCAGGCTCTGGGCTAGGTCCTGGGAGGCAACACAGGCAGGAATGCCCTGCCCTCTGAGAGCCTAGAGTCAAATGCAGCCGGTGCCAAAGCCACGGTAAGATCAGCAAAACCCAACCCGGGCCTGAGGGCAGGGAGATTCGGAATGGGAGCAGAGATGGCTTTTGGGGAGAGGTGATGCATGTTAGTCAACAGGTGAAGAAGATCAATAAGGAGAAGACACCCTATGTGGGAGAACAGTGTGGGGAAATGCTTGGAGGCTTGACTGCACATGCCCTGTTTGAGAAAGTCAAGTCGACTGGTCTGATGGGAGGGCAATGGAGGCTGGAGGGCAGACAAGGGCAGGCCATGCAAGAGGGCTTCTTTGCATGGCATTACCATGATGAGGAAACTGGTTTTTTTTTTTGTTTTTTTATTTTTAATTTTTTTTTTTTTTGAGGAAACTGTTTTGATCCTGAAGTTCCTGGGGGGCCCACAATAGGGATATTTTTTTTTTTGGTTGCGTCTCGCAGCTTGCGGGATCTTAGTTCCCTGACCAGGGATTGAACCTGTGCCCTTGGCAGTGAAAGAACAGAGTCCTAACCACTTGCCCGCCAGGGAAATCGCCACAATAGAGATTTTTATTGTGGAATATTTACTGAGAGAAAACACCCCCCCCCCCAAATGGGTGCGGTAGGCAGCTTTTAAAGTGGCTATGTGGGTGATACCTGCCTCCTGATGTTCACCGTCTGGTGTAATTCCCTCCCCTTGAGGGTGGGCTGGACCTGCCAACCTCTCAGCCTGAAGTGCGACAACGACAACGATGAGCTCTAGGTCCAGCTGTTATTTTTCACTGTTGCTATTGTAAATGGTATTATTTAAAGTTTGTAATATTTTGTTTGTTGCTTCAATAAAACACAATTATTTCTATCTACCTAGCAACATTGTTAAACATATGTTAATTCTAAAAATTAATCTATAGTTTCTTTTGAATTTTCCATGTGGATAATCATAATAACTTAGTCTCTTCCTCTCTAATTGTTTCTGGCTAGGATCTTAAGTACAATGTCAAAAAGTGGTAATGGCAGCATTCTTGACTTGTTCTTGATTTCAAAGGAACTATAGTAACATTTCACTTCTAAGTATGATGGCTACTATAGGTTTTTTGGAGATATTTCTCATCAGGTTAAAGAACTCACCTTCTACTTCTAGTTTGTGAAGAGTTTTATCATGACTGAATATTAAATTTCACGGGAGGCTTTTTCCGTATCTGTGATGATCATATGGTGTTTCTTCACTAATCTGCTGATGTGATAAATTTGCATTAATACATTATTTAATGTTAAACTAGCCTTGTGTTGTTGGGATTATCCCAATTTGGTAGTATCTACTGTGGACAAAGAATGTTGCCTGCCATTTCAGTAAACAAAGGATGTTTTGGAGGTCTTAAAGCTTTCAGCCACTACAGCCAGCTGCCCCCCACTCCTTCCCTGGTGTACCCTGAGGGGATTCAGGATGGAGAAAAACAGGATACTGGCCATGCATATATAGTCAACTAATATTTGACAGGGGAGACTGGAACACTCAATATGGAAAAGATTTTATCTTCAATAAATTGTGGTGGGAAAACTGGATAGTCACATGCAAAAGAATGACATTGAACTCCGATCTTACACAAAAATTAAGTCAAAATGGATTAAAGACTTAAATGGAAGACCTGAAAACGTAAAAGTTTTAGAATAGGGGAAAATCTCCTTGACATTGGTCTTGGCAACAGTTTTTTAGATATGACACCAAGAGCAAACATTAATAAGTGGGACTACATCATACTAAAACGTCTTCTGAAATAAGTTAGACAGAGAAAGGCAAATTCTGTATGATCTCATATGAATCTAGAAGAGCTGAACTCATAGAAATAGAGAATAGAATGGTAGTTGCTAAGAGCTGGGATTGAGGGGATCTGGGGAGATCTTAGTCAAGGGGTACAAACTGCCAGTTATGAATTCTGGAGATCTAAAGTACCGCCTGGTGACGATATTTACAATACTGTATTATATACTTGAAAGTTGCTAAGAGTCCGATTTTAAATGTTTTAACACACACACACAAATGGTAATTATGAGAGGGGATGGAGGTGTTAACTAACCTTATTGTGGTAATCATTTTGAGAAAGGAAGGGAGCAGGGCACAACCTTTAAAAGAATGACATAGCCCGAGGACATGACATAAACTGATTAGAACCAAATGGGTCCAAGATGGCAGATGACTAGACCTTGAGCCTCAGTAAATGCTCATTGTAACACTTCAGTAAACTTAATGATACATCCACAGGCGCCATGACAGTTTCAAGGCTGACCACAAAAGGTCAAAAAGTAGGCAGTGGCTCAATTCCTGGAAATCCCCACTCCTTCCCCAAAATAGCTGTAATACTCCTCTCACTCCTTAGCCTGTGAAATTACCCACCCCTATAAAAACTGACCACCCCATACCCTGGGGCCTCTCTCACCTTCCCAGATGTCACACTCTGACACATGGAGTGTGTTTCTCCCCGAATAAACCTTCTTTCACTTTGCTATGGCTCGCTCTTGAATTCTTTCCTGTGTGAAGCCAAGAACCCACACTCGGTGGCCATCCCAGGGACTCAGATGTGACCTGGGATGTGACCGTCCTCTCCTGCCCCACTCTCTTTCCTGCAACAATTTTGCACACAAAAGTGTACTTTCAAATCATCATATTGTACACCTTAAACGTATACAATGTTATATGTCAACTATATCTCAATAAGGCTGGGGGGAAAATATTTTTGTAATAGTATGGGGAAAATACATCTAAAAGTTCTTCTATTCTCTGAACTATTTCCCCAAATGATGGAATTTTGCCTACCGATTTATAGCTTCTCTAAGATAGGTAACATTTTGCACTTTAAAGAACAATGACACCACCAGAAAAACAAAACAAAACTGTCTGCATGATTTGGATACATGCTGAAGTATGAGAACCACAGCCCCAGTGTACCCTTGGAAGAGTTGTCAGAATCACAGAGCCTCAGTCAGCTGAGTCCCTAAAGGACTGTTAGAGCAGAACCAACCTGTTCTCAGACCAAGATCCTTAAATGAGCAAGCAATAAATTCCTATTAGGTTGAGCCATTATGTATTTGAGCCTCTAAACTACTGTGCCCTAGCCTACCCTAACGAATGTAAATGCTTATCTCATTAATTTTCAGCCTTTTTTCCTTTTATAATATATGGGCTTAAAAGGTAAAATTTTCTCTAAGGACTCCTTAAAAAGTTATCAGTTTTGACATTTAGACTTTTTATTATCATTCAGTTTAAAATATTTTGTCCATTTGATTGAGGGAACTTGTGGATTCTTTAGAAGCATGTGTCTCAATTTCCAAACTTACAAAGTTCTTCAATCTTCTTGTTGATTTCCAGTTTAATTGCTTTGTGGTCCCAGAAACTCCTCTGTATGACTTTAATACTTTGAAGTTCGATGAGACTGCTCGGGTCCATTTTTATCAACGTTCTGTTTATGCTTGAAAAAGCACGGCTGTATTCTGCAGATGTTGAATGCAGTGTTCTATGTGTTTCCCCTGGGTCACACTTGTTAATCATCTTGTTGAAATCTACATGCTTACTGTTTTTATTTGCTCCTTCTATCAATTTCTGAGTGAACTTTGTCAAAAACTTCCTCTATTGCTGTGGGTTTGTCTGTTTCTTCTTGTGGTTCTTTCCATTTTGGCTTTATACAATGAGGAAATGTCATTAGATGCATGAAAATTTTAAATCATTGAATCATTGTGTTTTGGTGAAACAAATCTTTTATTAATATGTGGTGACTAACCTTGAATTCTCCGAACGTTTTCTTGCCTGAAAGTCTTTTTTCTCTGGTAGCAATATAGTTAACACTTATTTTCCTTTGGGTAGTATTTTTACACCTTATCCAATTCTTTTACTTTCAACCTTAGCATGTCCTTATGGTTTAGCCGTGTCTTTCACAAAGTTGTTGTTTGTTTTTAAATTCAGCCTGAAAATCTTTAAACTGGAACATTTCGTCCTTTTCCACTTAATGTAACTACTGAGATATTTGGATTTAAAACTATCTTATTTCATGCTTTTTGTCTCTCCTTTCTGGCCTTCGTTTTAACTGAATTTCATGTTTTCCCCTTCTACTGGTATGGGGAAGAGGCCTTTCATTGGTTATCCTATGTCTTACAATGTATATTTACAATTTTAAATGAATCAAAATCTTTGTCTTCCTTCTGGTTAATACAAGGTTCATAGAATGTTCAAACTCCCACTTAAACCTCCTTCCTCACTTTCATAAAGTTGTAATGTGCTCGGGGCTTCCCTGGTGGCGCAGTGGTTGAGAGTCCACCTGCCGATGCAGGGGACACGAGTTCGTGCCCTGGTCCAGAAGGATCCCACATGCCGCGGAGCGGCTGGGCCCGTGAGCCGTGGCCGCTGAGCCTGCGTGTCCGGAGCCTGTGCTCCGCAACGGGAGAGGCCACAGCAGTGAGAGGCCCGCGTACCACACACACACACAAAATCCGCCTGCCAGTTCAGGGGATATGGGTTCGAGCCCTGGTCCAGGAAGATCCCACATGAAGCAAAGCAACTAAGCCCGTGCGCCACAACTACTGAGTTCGCATGCCACAAGTGCTGAGGCCCGCAGACCTAGAGCCTGTGCTCTGCAACAAGAGATGCGACCACAACGAGAAGCCAGTGCACCACAATGAGAGAGTAGCCCCCGCTTGCCGCAACTAGAGAAAGCCTGCGCACAGCAACGAAGACTGAACGCAGCGAAAAATTAAAACATTTTTTAAAAATTGTAATGTGCTGTATTTTTCTGTTATTTAAAAAAATGCCACAATTATCTTTTATATGGTTAAACACCTCTTGCATTTGCCTGCCTAACTTACTGCTTTTTTGTTTACCATTTTATCCTGCATTTTAGGCCTTCCATTTGGTCTCAGATTCCTTCTGCCTAAATCTTTTAGGATTTCCTTTGGTGAGCTTCTGTTGATAGCAAACTCCCAAGTTTTAATTCTTCTGAAATTTCTTTATTCTATCCTCATTTCTGAAAGACTTTTACTGGGTATAAAATCCTAGTTTGGCAGTACCCTGGAATTGTTCCATTGTCTTCTGTTATTAATGTGGAGTTAGTTGTCAGCCTAGCTGTCATTGCTCTGAAGGCTCTATCAAAGAAAAAATTCTGGATGCTTTTGTCTCAAATTTTTCTCTTTGCCTTTGGTTATCTAATTTCACAACTTTGTGTCTAGATATGGGCCCTTTTTGGGGGGGGGGGGTAGGAGTTTATTTATTTATTTATTTTGGCTGTGTTGGGTCTTCGTTTCTGTGCAAGGGCTTTCTCTAGTTGTGGCCAGCGGGGGCCACTCTTCATCGCGGTGCGCGGGCCTCTCACTGTCGCGGCCTCTCTTGCTGTGGAGCACAGGCTCCAGACGTGCAGGCTCAGTAGCTGTGGCTCACGGGCCCAGTTGCTCCGTGGTATGGGGGATCCTCCCAGACCAGGTCTCAAACCCCTGTTCCCTGCATTGGCAGGCAGATTCTCAACCACTGCGCCACCAGGGAAGTCCGGGCCCATTTTTATTTATTCTCTTTGGGATTACCTGGGATTTTGAATCTGTGGAGTACTGTTTTTCATCAGTTTGAGAAAATTCCCAGCCTTTGTAGCTTCAGATGATCTCTATGATCCATTTTTCTCTCTGCTTCTCTGGGACACCAATCAAACATCTATTGGACTTGCTGTGTATCCTGCCTGCATCTTACTCTCTCATCTGTAATTTCTTCCTTTGCTGCATTCTGCATTTCTTCTGCTCCATCCTTCAGTTCAACAATTCTCCTTCAACGTTGTCCAACTGCGCTTTAAATTTTATTTTTCATTTCTAGAAGTTATATTTGGTTTTCAAATCTGTTCTACCATTTTTAAGTGGCCCATTCTGTTTTCAAGTAGGCCTTATATTTTTAAAAATGCACTAATTTGCATTTTGCAATCTTTATTTGATACCTCCAGAATCTGGGCGGGGGGATAGGCTGGTTTTGCTTCTATTTTGAGGGTTCTCACCAGTGGTGCAATCTCCTTCCTTGCTTATTATTCACTGTGTGCTGCTCACAGGCCTTGACAAACTCTTGATGTGGTTTTACCACGACCTGGGACGAGGGATGAGGATGGCTTTTTCCAGAAATGAAGGGGACTTGCTTCTACTGTGCACTTGAGAGATTTATATTTCTGGAACCATTCTAATTCATGACCCGAGGGTCCCCCTCCGCACTCTAATAATGCAGACTTGGGCTTTAATTCTGCTTAAGTGTCAGTACTTGATCTAGTCTCAGGGATAGGCTCTTTTCCTCTTTCAATTTTTCTTCTCAGTTCTGCTCAGCACCAAGGAAACTTTGTCTAGTCCCAAGGGGGCAGAAAAAAGAATCCAAATGTACTTCTGGGGTCCCAACTTAACGGGAAGGGCCTACTAGGTTCCTAAACTTAGGGGAGGCCTGCTTGGTCATCTGCTTCTGTCTCCCTCGTTCTGAAAGGCTATCAAGATTATAGTTAGATCAGCAAACACGTCTAAGTGCCTATTAACTTTATAGGTTCTTGCTGTATCTTGGATTTTGGCCTTTTTCCTATTATATTAACTCTAGGATGATAAGATTTTTGAGTATTTTATCTAGTATTTTAATTGCACTCATTAGAAACTTTGGCCCTAAAATGTAGCCCATTATGCAGGTAGCAGAAATCAAGATCTGCACCTTGCTTTGATGTTCTTCAGTTTCGCTCTGTGTATAGGCATGATTTAATCCTACTTAGGATACACTGTGATTCGTGGAGCTATGGATTCATGTTTATCAACTCTGGGAATTTTACCTTTTAAAATATTGCCTCTTCTCTATTCTCTTCATTAATATAATGTAGTATTAGACATTCTCATCCCATCCTCCATGTCTCCTAACTTCTCATTCATACAGTCCTTTGCTCTCTTTGCTGTCTTCTAGGTCAATTATTTAGATATATCTTACAGTTTAAATCACTACACTTATGTCTAGTCCATTTTTGACTTATCTATTGAGTTGATGTCACTTCCTATATTTTAACTTTTGGTCTGTTTATCCCTTATGTTTCTTATTGTATGCTCATCTTAGTAATTACAGCTACTCTGCATTTTCTCTCTTGACAGTTGGAACCTATGAAGTGTTTGACAGTGTTAAATGTGTTGTTTCCGTGTTTCTGTAATCACGCATAGTGGCTGGTCTTGCGTGTTTGGTGATCATCAAGTAATGCTATGAGAATCTCGTAGGCCTAACTTGGAAAGTTTTCCTCTAACGATTTGATTCTACTTCTACTGGTATCTCCATCCTGGAAGCACCTCAGCCTGCTCTGACTCCCCTACTCTTCAGCCCCAGTCCCTACCCTGATTAATCCAGATTCACTCTAATTGTTTAGCTTTGTGCTTGGGGTAGAGTAGTGGAGGGGAAAAAGTCCTTGGGGAACCCTTCTATTTTTTTTGCCAGCAATGCCTTAAGCAGCATGTTCTAAGATTAGCTGTCACAGAAGAGATGAGTTGGTCAGAGGTCCGGCTTACTCATGATACCAAAATCATATATTCACTTGTAAAACCTCCTTTTTTTTTTTTTTTTTGGTACGCGGGCCTCTCACTGCCGTGGCCTCTCCCGTTGCGGAGCACAGGCTCCGGACGCACAGGCTCAGCGGCCATGGCTCACGGGCCCAGCCGCTCCGCGGCATGTGGGATCTTCCCGGACCGGGACACGAACCCGTGTCCCCTGCATCGGCAGGCTCTCAACCACTGCGCCACCAGGGAAGCCCCTATATATTTCTTGAAACATATTAAGCATGACTACTTTATGAACTGTACTTTGATACTTCCAGTATCTCAAGTCTTCATGGGTTTCATTCTGTAGCTTTCACTCAAAATTTACTCTTAAATATCTTTATTTCACGTTATTACTTTTAAAATACATGTTTAATGTGAACAAATATTAAATGTACAGTTAATGATTTTCATATTGTGTACACACCTATTTAACCACTACCCAAATCAACATGTGAGATTGCTATTACTCCAGAGTTCCACTAGGCCCCCTTGTTAGCTCCTCCTCCATACCTTCCAGTAAATATTAATTTGGCTTGTTTATCACGCTGACTAGTTTTGCCTGTTCCTGACCCTCACATAAATGGAATAGAGGATATACTATTCTGTGCCAGGCTTCTTGCATCTAACATGTTTTTGATACTCATCCATGCTATGGCATGTATCAGTAATTCACATCCTGCTTTTCGTTTTGCTTTGCAGTATTCCACTGTATGAACATAAACTGACCTTCTCTTGATGACCACCTTTAGTAATAAAGCTATGAACATTGGAGGACCACCTTTCATTTCTCTTGGGAAACTTTTCCTCCCCACCTGGTAATAACTCTGGGTGACAGAGTGAATATCGTTTTAAATTTTCCTAGAAATGGCATCTTTGCAAAGTAGCTGTACCATTTTACACTCTAAACAATGTATGAGCCCCAGTTGTTTGAACAACCTCGGTATGATGTCTACTTGTCATTGTACAGGGTGCACTGTAGTGTTTCCTTGGTTCTAATTCATTAAACATGTTAAGTATCTTCTCATATGCCTACTTTTTTGTCAAGTGGCTGTTCAGGTCTTTACCTTAAACATTTTGCTTATTAAATGTCCTGTCAGATATACTGTGAATATTTTGTCTGTGGCTGCATTTTTTCTTTTAAATTTTGACATTTCTTTTTAATGGTTAGTGCCTTTTTTGGGTAAATTTCAATCCTTGCCTACTCCAAGGTTGCAAAGATATTTTCTTCTAGGTTTACAATTTTAATTTTTACCTTTAGACCTATCATTCATCTTTTGTGTATGGTGAAGTAATTGTTCATTTTTATTCACATTATTGTCTAGTTGCCCTAGCACACTTATCAGGGGTGTGGAGACAAAAAGCAAAACAAAAAATCAGTATACAGTTTAAGAAGATATAGATCAAATAACCTGGGCCACTAAAACTCGCAGTTCATACAATTTTCATCAATCTTATTGGATAATCTTGAAAGCTAAGGTTCAGAAGTAGCAGTTGAAAATGGGCTATTTATTCTTGACAATGAGACTCAAGGAGGAATTATGAGGTGCTTTTAAGAGTAGGGAACTGGATAACAGAAAACGAGGGTCTACCAGTAAATTTTGTTGGGCTAGATGTAATGAGCTCCTTTGAATTTGACTAGGTTTAGAATCCTGGATCTACCACTAGTTTCAAAATGTCAAGACAGTTACTTTTGAATCAATTCCCAGGGAAGAATAAAAGAAAATGGGTTATTTTTCCTAAGGGACTATTAGAAAGCTTTGATCTTTATGTCAAGGAACACCCCTCCCTGTACCAGCCCATATTTCCATCCCTGTTTCAAAGTCTGGGTAAAAACGCTATTTTTTTCCAGGCAGCCTTTCCAGATTTTTCTAACAGAATTAATCACCATGACACTTCAGAGAAAATACGACATCCCTGAGGTTCACAGGCAGTATAACTGAGGGCTGCCCATCTAAGACAAACTGAACCTATTTGTTAAGTCTTATTTTCTATGATGCTTTGCAGGAAAAAAAAAATCCACTGCTGTTCCAGTAGCCTCAGGACGTAATCTAAGCTCTATATAGATCAAAGACAGACAGGCCATGTTGTTCCAGTTTACTTACTGAGCTCCATTTCTCATCACTCCCCAATGTTTCATTCTAAGCCAATCCCCATCTATCTTTTAGTTTTTTTTTTTTTAAATCATCTCGGTGTCATCTCAAGTGCTGATGAATAACCTAGTGTAGTGAGTAAACATGAACACCCAAATTGAAAAAGACCAGCTGTAACTAACAATCCTTTAAATATCATGTGTCTATTCACCCTATAGGCTGCTGGGAAATCACATGAAATCACTGTATAAACATAGCACTCTACAAATTCACTGAGTTGACTCCATATATAAAAGTAGTCAGCTGGTCTGTGCAATGCAAAAAATTAACAAAGGAAATCATTTAACTACACTTTGCTTGCTTGCCTGAGTATCAGCTGTACAGATGTCACACTTGAACCTTAAGAAATCATTAACTCACAGATTCCTTCTATCACAGATCCTGATATTTGGTAATGAACACACATCCACACAATTTAAACCTGGGACACTTGAGCCAAGTCATACCATTATTTCGCCAGTATCTTCACTCTACCCACCATTTCAGTCTTCAGTGGAAAGAGTACTGTCAGGAGGCCAAACAATTTCAGCTTTACGTTGAGAAATGGAACATGACAAATTTGTCCTGGTCTCCTTACTAACAAAACTAGGTGGTTCGACGGTTGCTACAATTTGGGAAAACCTAAAAAAACAAAACAGACAAAATACAAAGTGGATAGGTACTACATATCACTTATATCTGTGTCACTTGTATTTCAATCTATCATATGTGGATTCATCTGGTTATTATAACAAGTTTCCAGCTCTTTACCTTTAATATTCTTAGCTTTCCCAAAGGCTGAAATTAAAACAAACAAAAGCTCCTACTGTTAAAAAAAAAATTACAAGCTAGGGAGGAGTCAATCAAATAACCTAATCAGGCTCAAATTTCGCAAATATTCTTGGCAAATTAGATATTCTGATACAGGAAAAGTACTGGATTTACAGATCAACAAACCTGTGGGAAAAACGCAAGAACAGAAATTTCTTCCTGAACTATGAGTGGGATTATTTGACCTTTCAATTCCTAGAGGCATCATCTATCACTAGATCTAGCAGGTAGGACCCTAACACTTAACTTGAAAAAAATGGCAATGCACTTTTGTTCTACACATTAATCCTAAGAAAGTACGATTACATTCTCACCATACCAGAGTGTTAGGATACATTATAGAAAAACTGAAAAACGAACATCAGATTTTCATATGCATATTTTAATTTTTGGAATTTTAACAATTCAAATAAAATTCAGCTAGTTAACATAAATACAGAGTAAATGCACATAATTTACAGCCACATACAGGAATTCAATAGCAAATCTCACATAAATGGTCAAAGGATATCAACTCTTTGAATTTGATTATTTAGCTATGACTGACAGGTCATAATTTAATGGTTCACATACCCAGGGGTACACATTCAAAATGTTTATTAACTGAGTAAAACTAGAATCTTCAGTTTCTAAAAGGAGTAGCATAAAAAGCAGAGTGTAGATTGAGAAATATAAGGGCACAATGGAGATCTGTGTGGGCTGAAAGTTAGTACATTGTATTAAATACTTTTATATAGTTAAAATCCCCTTCCAATTTAAATCATTTAGAAACATCTATATTCTTAGGAATGTTAAAGTCATCATTAATACTAGAGGAGAAAAAGGCTGAACTATTATTTACCAGACCCAAAGGGGTCCCTATAGCGCTAAGAGTCCAGACAGAAGAGCATGTAAACAACAAAAGACAGCACGAACAATGCTGGAAGGGTAAAGGATAGACTGATTCCTAGCACTTAAGTCCTTCAAGATCAAATCAGTATTTTTAGTGATCCAAAACAAAATCTAAAAATGCTGACGTATTTATACTCCAGTTAAGAGTAAACACTCATTATTTTTAACAACCCAAACTCAGCTGGTCCTAATAGAATAATGCTATTCCACAATGGGCATTTGGTTTTAGGAGACAAAAAGGCTGGATTAAATAATGTAATGATATTCTCTCTTGGTGTCAGTTAAAAAATCAATTCTTGCGGGTCCCAACTAGTAGGATTGGTTCCATGAAATTACATACATAAGGAAAACCAAGACAAAAGCTCTGGTGATACAGTGTTTCCCCTGGATTTAAAAGCACTGTATGGCGCCCTACAATCACAGGTTGGTCATTCTCAGATTTTTGACTTTGAAATCTAGTAAGCTGTTTCTGTGAGCCGCAAGTACCAGAGTTCTTATCTGCTGCTCTATGAGTATGTTCTTTCAGCATGTACTGCTTTAACCTGAAAAGTTCAATTTTCTGAGATGATTCTCCAATAAAAGGACATACCAATTTGAAGAGTGCTGACTACCTCTACACTAGAAATAAAAAGCTATCTGATAGAAAACAGATGAAAATAAAACACAGTTTAAAAAAGAAGTCCAATGCTTTTAAAGTGTTTTTCTTTTTTAACATTTGCATCAATTAAAAAAAAATCTCCAAAGAAACGTTTCAAAGACAAACTTTATGTACAATTTTTATATAAAGTTTTCTTTTTAAATTATCTTTGTCAAACATAAACTATGGCAGATTGTACTTTGGGGGAAAAAAAAAAACTAAATTTCATTGCTCCTTGCCACTTGTCGCACAAAGAAACAAAGTGTGAGACTCTAAGATCTTTTTCCTTCCAGCACATAAATATACTCACTTTTAAAAGCTGAAAAAATTGCACTAAAGGGTCAATACAAATACACACAGGAATAGAATACGAGTTCATCCTTGAAGGACACTTGTTATGAATTTGCTACAACTAAATAAGATGTTCCTTAGCTGCTGGTTTTTATATCATTCTTAATCATTTGTGGGGTATTCAGATCACTATGATTAGAGAGTCTCTGTCTGACATTCAATACAACTAATGTTTACAGATCTTCACAAGGCAAATTGCACTGTATTAGGCAGTGTAAGTGGCACATGAAAATGAAAACACTATATATTGACACTTTCTTTACAGATTTAAGTTAGAAACCCCATTACTGTTTTTTGGGGGAAGGGGGCATGTTCCTCACAATAAATGTCAAAGCTGAAATTCACCATAAAAGGTATGAATAATCCCAAAGGTAATGAAACTGAATTTGCCTTTGGTCTCCAAAGAGATTGGAATATTTTAAATTCCAATCGAAGCACCTCAAAAACATCCAGTTACTGTTGACTGCAAGGAAGTTAAGGTGTAGGAATTTAAGAGGGCACTGTGTCTCACTGGTGACAGTGGAGAAGGCTTGCAATGACATGCTATGATTTTCTATATGTTAGGGGCACTACAGTGTACATAAGAATACTTAAAACATTTATAGTAAAGATCTCCAAAATATACCTAAATCCCAGAAAAATGTTATGAACACTGTTTCTGCCTAATACATAACCAATACTTTAAAAAAGTAATCTTAACTTGGGAATTCTCTCCTACTCTCACGCTCCCCCCCAAAAGGCCACAAAGTGCATTCACAAAAAGTCATTAAGATAAAGCCATTGCACAAAATGCACAGTTCATGTATACTGAAATGACTACCGCACTGGAGTTTAATTGTATAAGTTTCATACACCAGTATAGCAACATCCATAAGCGAAAGTCTTTTACTTGAATTACAGCAAATATCTTCATAAGGGCCATACATATAATACATTTAAAGTATTAAAAGGTGCAGTTGAACTTAAGAGCAAAACGTAAAAACTATATCCTGTTAACACGCTTAATCTGAATTAACTTGAATCTTTCTATGATTTACCATTCAAGAAATTCGGATGGAATAAATTCCTTGTCCAAAGCAGTTTGTTCATTTATAAAACTGTAAGTTAATTAGGATCACTACCTGCCCAATCAGATTGCAGAGGGCCCTTCTTCTCTAATGTTTATGCTGCCCCAGATATTTATAACGTCACCTTAAAAAAAGAAAACACCTCATAAGGACAAAGCTGAAAATTACCATTTTCTCTACTAAATAAATGCAATGTATGCAGAGCTTCTGGAAATAATTCAAACGTTCAAATTCTTAATGTGAAACCAAATAGAGAAGATTCAGAAGCAGTGAATTTTTTCCACTTTAAGAAAATGATACCTAGGTATGATAGGGGATAACTCAAGTTCATAATTAATAAGTCATTGAAAAGATACTGCATTCATTCATGTATCGTTAGGTTAGAAAAGATAAGAGGACATGCTCAAGTCACTGAAATGGCCAAGAATCAACATTTTACTGGTTTATTGTGTCCCAAATTATTACCATTTGAGTTGATACATTAACAAACAATTTAAGTGTTCACATTATGCTAAACATAAAAGCACCTGTGAGCAGTGGAAACCAAAACATTTTAAAGCTACAAATAAACACATGTTTAACACTACTTCATTTGTCGTCAAAAAGAGTGACTACTAATGCCAAATGATTAACTTTATAGTGCCAGATCCTCTCAAGGAAATGTGAAAATACTACTATCATTGTTATTTTTCAATTTTATAGGAATTATGCAGAAGTTAGAAATTTATGACTGTCAATACTATCTTTGGATAGTTATACAGTTACAGATGGCTCTGTCTAGAAGACTGGAAAAGTGCTCATGGAATAAACACTATACTCTGATTGCCATAAATCAACAAAATGCCAACTGTGTCCTGTGGACATGGCAGAGAAAATGGCAATTTTGAAGAATGTGCGCTTCTAAAGGCTTTTTCTTGGAGGCAGCCAAGGTTTTTATTCACATTACTAAAAAGACTAAGTAATGTGGTTATGATTACTTTAATTCCTACAACCAAACTTCCACTTAGGTATAGTTCCGTGTTCCTACACTATTTCCCTTCTGTCCACCAAGCTGGCTTCGGTACTCCATGGTCCACTGTATCTTTTGGTCTTCCCTCTTTATAGTACAGCAGCCTGGTGGTGCTATCCATTGAGCAGGTAGACCACTAATTCATAGGTAGCCATCATAATGGCTGTGTTTGGAATCTGTCTCACCAGATGAGTTGTCAGACCACGGTAAAGAGACCCATAGCCTTCTTCTTGAACAAGCAAGGACAGTGTCTGAAAAAAGGATCTATATTTTGTTCCCTCCTCACGCAGTCTTGTTCTTACAACTTCTGTATGGGAAAAAAATAAAGTCATTTTATTTAAACACCAGTGTGATACCTTTATACCCTCCTAATACTGGACACATCCCATTTATCAGACTGTTAAGTGTAAGCTCAGGATAAATGAGGAGTAATTTTTAATGTGCAACGTATTGAAACTAGTTACCATAGCCATGTCTTTCACCAAACTCCTAAGCTAGCTGGCTAAAATCACATATACTAATTATAAAATTTCATAGGTTCCTGAATGGTAAAAGACAGAATAAACAAAAGTATCAGCTGTATACTGGATACAGATAAAAGGGAGAATAGATGTGATAAATAAAGGTAAAGCTGGAAAGAGAATAGAGGTGGTATCAAAGATGGAGAAACAAGCAGGAAATATTTCTAAGAAGTGGACATTACAATGAAAAAATAGAATTATTAATTTATTCACAATGGTCCATATACATCAACATGAAATTTCATGTGGATAAGTCTGAAAATGTTTAAAATACTAGTGTCAGCTAAAAGGCCACATCTGGGAAGCAACCAGGCAAAAATCATAAACCTTTAGAGCTGAAAAGGATCTTAAAGGTTAGTCTAATTTTTCTTCATTTTAAAAGGTAAAGAAAGAAATGCGGGCTATGAAGAAGTTTTAGTCAGCTGAAGGCAGAGGCTGGGACAAGAATTAAGAGTTTCAACTGAAGAATCTGTTCTTTCCACACCCATTATTTTTCAAACTTTTTCAACACAATACTCCTGATGGGCCTGAGGGAAATGGCTGAAAGTAACTTTCACTGCAAATGTTAACATTTGAAGTCTCCTATGTCCATGTCATTTATATATTTGGCCATATATAATAATATTATATATATTATTTATATATTTCACTCCAAAATACTGTTTATAAACTGTACCTCTTCTTATAATGACATCATCTCACTTGAAGAGACAGGGTGCTTGCAACTCCAAAACCCCCTCTCTCTCTCTCACTTGAGCAGGTCACCATCTTAGACCTCCCATAGGAGGCCCGAACCTACCCAATGCTGCTGGTTTTATTCATAAATTACGTTTTAGAGCAAATACTCATTTTCTAGCTGTATTTCATTTTTCCTGACAGAGCTTTAATCACATAGCCTTAGCTTTACAAAGGTGACTGTAAACATTAATCAGCACAACGAAAGTGAAGCACTTAGATGAAAAACCCAAACCAAACTAAACCTCAAACATACCAAAATCAAAGTTTATACTTTAACAAAACAAAAAAAAGGTTACAAAAAAACACCTAGCATGTTAGAGAAATTCTTAAGTGGTTTTCTTAGTTATTAATGAAACAGGCTAATATTATAAAACTTAAAAAACAGAAGTTTTAAAAATCATTAATATATACTTATTTGCCAACATGAAACAATGTAAAATAACTTGGTCTTTGGGATTATAGACTTCAAATTTGAGCTCCACCACTGAGTAAGCTATGTGACCCTGAGCAAGTTACTTATCTTAACATTTCTGGTTTCCCATCTGAAAATGAAGACAATTCTGGTTATGTTCTGGCATACCTCTAGACTTATAAGTACTTTGCACGATTTTTGTGCAGATTAGCAATAATGTATACTGTATATATGTATGCAATAATAAAGTATCTAGTATGGCACCTACATTCATACTTTTTTTTTTTTTTTTTTTTTTTTTTGCGATACGCGGGCCTCTCACTGCTGTGGCCTCTCCCGTTGCGAAGCACAGGCTCCGGACGCGCAGGCTCAGCGGCCATGGCTCACGGGCCCAGCCGCTCCGCGGCATGTGGGATCTTCCCGGACCAGGGCACGAACCCGTGTCCCCTGCATCGGCAGGCGGATTCTCAACCACTGCGCCACCAGGGAAGCCCCATACTTTTTTAAAAAACAGAAACTTGCCCAAGTCACCTGGCTGGAATCTGACTCTGGGCTGAAATCTGACTGTCCAGAGCCCATGCTAAGTCACCACCATGCTACTACAGCATACCTATACTGACCTATTAAAACAGCCTTATGTTACTCATACAGATTTAATCCCATTACGGTGAACTGTGTTTAGTTACACTGTAATTCAGTAAAATTATAAATACTCTAATAAGTTGGCCATTGGCTGGGGTGGGAAAATATTTCTGATTTAATAGATTACTCATACACATTCAAGTCCTCTTACCATGTGGATATGCTATAGTTGTGGCACACGTTTTTGAAGTGGCAGCAGCTAGCATCATTCCCACAAAATCTGATGCTTCTTTTACAGACTCTTCTTCATTTTCCATCGTAGAAGCAATCTTATATTCCAGTAGTTTTTGCTTAATACTTTCATAAATAACAAAATGGATAACAGTCTCTGATATGCCAGCATATGAAGCAGACATGCCCCTATAAAATCCTCTAAGTCCATCTGTCTGATACACTTTACGGACACACTCAAAAGCGCCCATTCGCTTTTCCCCACGGTTCCTGAAAAGCAAAAGGGAAAACTTTATTAACAAAAATAAAATAGTACAGGTTTTTAAATAAAGTAAATAAAATATATAGAAATATGCCACTCTACTAAAGAATAACCCTCTTTAATTCATGAGGAAGTAAAATCAGAATTTTAAAACATTCATTTTAGATTTCCTAGTCTTCTGTCCCAAATTTGTCATATTAGATAGGTAACGTATAAGTAGCTTATTTTACTGAATGCAAAATAACTACTTTGAATCTTCAGTTTCACTTAAGTCTGACTGTATGAATAAGCAACAAAATCCACTGTGAGACTGTGTTCAAACACACTGTGACTGCAGCTCAAGATAAAAACAGAACAAAATAGACAAAAACCCCCTCACATTATATTAAATGTAGTTCTAAGTAAGCTGAGTCTTTCGCATTTAATAATATATAAAAAGAATGACGGGAACTTCCTTGGTGGTGCAGTGGTTAAGAATCTGCCTGCCAACGCAGGGACACGGGTTCGATCCTTGGTCCGGGAAGATCCCACATGCCAAGGAGCAACTAAGCCCGTGTGCTGCCAACTACTGAGCCTGTGCCCTAGAGCCCACGTGCTGCAACCACTGAAGCCCTCGCGCCTACAGCCTGTGATCCACTACAAGAGAAGCCACTGCAATGAGAAGCCCGCACACCGCAACAAAGAGTAGCCCCTGCTCGCCGCAACTAGGGAAAGCCTGAACGCTGCAACAAAGACCCAATACAGGGGGAAAAAAAAAAAAAATGACTGAGACACCAATGACAATAGAATATCACAAAGCAAGGAGTATAATTAAGCTAATTTCTGTGTACCTGGGGGATTCTTCCAAGCCCACCCAGTTCTTTCCCAAAAGTGACTGGGTGACTTTAAATCAAATTTCCTATGATCCTTTGAAGGTAATAGCCATATCTTTCACCTCAGTAAATAGTGAATGAGGACTTTTACAGTTATCAAGTATTTATGAAGCATTGTGCCCAAGAAAACTTCCTTAGTGCTACTTAAGGGTGCAGCATCTACTCTTTTACAACTACATAATTTTGAGTTTATAAAAATATTTATTACCTTCATTATGATTCCCCCAACCTTATCTGTCAGAAATGGGTTTAAATGCCACCCATGGGAAAAGAAATAGAAAACTTAACTATTTATAAATTATATACAACTGGATAACATAACAAAATAAAACCACAACTAAGACACCTATCTGATAACCTAGATTCCTCCAATTTTATAAACTAATAATTGTCTTGAATCAATGACTATCCTCAACTAATGGTACTGAATAAATAGCTTCTTAGTTGAATGATCCATGCAACCAACCGTAATTAGTTTCTGCTATCAAATCCTTTCTTACAAGGAAGTCAAGGGCTGTGGGTCCTCAAGGTCAATATGCAAACACATCAGCCCTGTTCTTGATCTGTGCTGTAAGGGAGCGTCCTCAAATCAACCTTTCACTACTACCCTAGCCCCATCCCATTTCCCCACCCCTAAGCCTAGGAAACTGTGCTGCCTTGATTATTATTTTTTTTCACTTACATTAAAGAGTTTTAATCCATGCTTTTCCGGGATCACCTACGATCCACCCTATAGCATACTGAAGCATATGCCCCTGGTAGTTTATCACAGTACAATAGGGACTGGCATCTCACACTTTTTAACCTCTGGGTTGGCTTACCTACCATTACCTTTCCGATCTCTGGCTTTAGGAGATAAACTCTGAGTCCTGCTGCAACACTCAACTTAAGATTTCATTAAAAATTATTCTAGATGAAACAAGAATTAGACATTGCTTGTCAAGTCTCCAAATAGCATACAATTCCACATGACAGGACGTGGAAAACAGAGCTTTAAGCAGGCATAATTATTAATGATTTCTTAGATCAGTTTTATTTATAATCTACGATATCTACACTAGACTTCCCAAACCCTAAAATATAAAAGACAGTGAAAATTGTTATACACAGTCTACTCCAGACTGAAAGGCTAAACAGGTTCAAAACTATCAACGTGATGATTATTATTGTAATACACCAGATAAGGTCATCTCTCTACTTAAAAGTGTTACTTTTTCCCTGTCCTCCATTCTGAAGGTCAACAGGAGTTGAGATGGCAGGACTCTAAGCCACACTGCTTCTAGCCTTCTCTCAGCTCCCAGAATACATCAAAGGCCCTAAACTTAGGATATGTGAGATTTGCACTATTGCCTCTGGTTAAAAATGGGCTCAAAAAACCATCCCTTGACTATTCCATTTAAAGTTGGTCCCAACTGTTTCCTGGTATATCTCTAGAACCTACCAGTACCTGCTCATTATAGATGTACTGAATGATCTTGCTGCTATAAAGTGGCTGGCGGTAACAGATGAAGTCCATGGATACACGAGAGCTAAATTCCACGCCAGAACGCTCTGGGTACAAGGTTCATGAGTTTGAGCAATGATCCTTAAAGACTCAGTCTAGACTCATTGATCATGTTGTTTATTTAGGTGTTAGGAGGCCGATTATAATCACACATGGAATGAATGGAAGTATCACAGCTTGGGCTAGATTAATATGTCCTTTTTCTTTCTTCTTCCTTTACTGAAAAACACAATGCATAATATACTTTCTTTCCTAGAAACTGTCATACTGTCAACTGTTAATGTCACTTTTGTCTCTGATGGTACATCCAAGTTTCAAAACCAAACCAAAAAACAAACAAAACAAAAAAAATCAGCAGCAAATGAAGGGAAAAAATGTTTAGATACCTGGCACTGAGATCTCACTGATACAAATTTATAGAAGAAATTAGTTGAAGCCAACTTTAACAAATTTTGTTTTAATGAATTAACGTACCTTGCATCAAGCTGTAACCGAGTCTTTATAAGCCAAATGGGGTTGGTCGCTGTGATTGCGGTAAAACCTAAACAAACATGTTTAAAATGAACTCTGGTAAAAATGAAGAACATACTATTAACTTCAAGATTTTTAAAACTATATAAATCTATATTAAAGAAAATATATTAATAAACTATCAACTGATGTATGCTTTATAACTTTTATTTTACAATCAACCATGAACATCTGTACTTTTTATTTCCAAATCAGTCTCAAATTCTGACCATAACTAAAAGATTCTTTTAAGAGCAAAATCTGATTACATATAAACTCCTCTTCCAACATATTCAGAATATCCTATGGGTGGCACTCTCTACTCTCTAAGCTAAATTCAGAAACCCATTTCTGCAAAGAAACAGAAATTTTGTGTATTCTAGGGCTTTTTAGCATGCAAACTCTACAATAGCTACTTGGGGTCCAACTAAAACACAAATCACTATGTTCAAAATGGAGTCTACATAAACGTCAGCATTTACCAATATCTGATCTTAAGTTGATTGTACAACAGAAAGAACTGTTGTTTGGCCTTGTGAATACTTTTTATAAGCACACAATTACTAGTACTGTTAAAATAATGGTATCACAGAGATAAGGTTTCTGTTAGGGTTATTAATAGGACAGACCTATTTTTCATCCACTTAAAAACATACAAAAACTTAAAAGTTCAAAAAGTTACAAATCAGGAACTTCCCTCTTACTTTCATAGACACTGAAGAGAGAAACTTAAGGTAGAAGGTAGTTCTATTTTACTTTAAAACTAAAGTACTATGTATTAACTATCAGTGCAGAAAGGTGGTCCCCTAAGATGGCTCATTCCAGATAGTAACATAAGATCTCTGGAACAGTATGTTTCTAGGCTAGTGCATATCTTTTACTTGCTATCTTCCTAGTGTTGTGGGAAAACAGCAGCACATGAAATGCAATCTTGATGATGGAAATTTATGAAGATTGCTTCATCTATACAAAACAGGATTTTCATATAATACTTGTGAACACTTAAGATCACTACACAAACTTGACAGAACTTACATCAACCTACATTTATTTATTTGGCCTTTAAATTCAGTGAAAACTTACATGCAGAAATGTCTAAGGATCTTAATTTTTAATACTTGCTATCAAATACTAGCATTATTTTTGGAAAGGTTTTGAAATATAACCAGCACATTTAATACTAGTAAAGTACTTTCAGGAACAAAAATGCTGTGGGATACACTTAGGAGTAATTTGTTTTTTTAGTTAACATATAGTGGAGAACTAATCATAAAACTTTTTTCACTTTCAAAGTTAGTATGGGTATATCTACAAAGACAAAATAATTTTACTAAATTGTTTACAAAGTAGAATTTAGTCTCACAGGTTCTTTTCCCTTCTATAATGTCAGATAATTAGCTAACTCAAATTTTACTCCCTTAATCCACTATATTAATACTGCGGAAACAGCTAGATGTTTCACAAAGAGATGCTCAAACTGACTCTATTATCAAGCAAAATAACTGAAATAATTTTGGTTTAATAACTCCTTCAATAATTTTGTAATGATTATATAGTCTCCATTTCTCAAGTGCTTTTAATACTACATACATACATAATATAAAACTAGAAAGGGACCGACAATTTTGTAAGCATCAGTCAGTACTAAAATAGTAAAAATTTAATGTGTTGGACAGGGTGTCAGGAAGATGTTTCAAATAAAAAGTTCTTTTCATGCATATATTCTTGATAAAAGGAAAGAGAAGAAAAATATGAAACCAGATCAGTTTAAATATTTTGTTTGGAAAAGATTTTTCTTGCATGTTGGCTTAACTGAGAATAAAGATATGGAGTTCATTTTTTTTCCTCTTGAACCCCATTCTTCTCAGCGAAAATGTCAAACTAAAGATACTCAAATTATATTCTAAAGCAAATGTGCACCTGACATCAGAATTCTGGTCATAAGCCTAATTTAATGATTCTTTATTTTAAACTTAAATATGTGCATTAGCTAAATGTCTATACAGTAATATTAGGAGTTTATTAGTAAAAAGCGGCTTAGCAGCACAAACCAACAAAACACTCTGCATTACTCACAATGGTTTTTATTAACTATGATGTGGAAATTTTAGGAGAAAAACATTTTTTTTAATCAAATTTTGAAAGCCTAAAACGGGGAATGCTTAATATCCAACTTTTAAAAAAGCAGTCTGTCTAGGTAAAAATCTCATTCAATTTATTATACTTTACTTGAAAAGAAGATGAGCATCAAAGCTTTAAAAAAAAAAAATTCTATGTCTAAAAATATAAGCTTAGGACCCAAGCTTACTAACACTCTTCCAAGTCTCAAATTCCTCAATTAGAGGCTGAAAAAAACCCCATATGTGCAAACTTTAAAATATTACAATACATATTTATAGATATTACTAGGAATAAAAATTTCAATACCCATAATGCTCTGTACATGTTAATAAACTAAACATGAAGCAAACAACAGGTATTTCTCACTTAACTAAAATTCATTTCCAGACACAGATTGACCTATGGAACATGACACATTAAAATTTAGGTAAGTGAGAGAATGTCATCATCTTATATCTATACAGCTTGTGCTTACTACAGGTGGGGCTCAACTCTCCCAGGAACAAGGTAGTTCTTAATAAAGACACTAGCCTAACTGCTAGCAAACCATTAAGTTAGACAAAAGAATCAAGGCATAAGCCACAGGTTTTTAGCTATTGGTCCTTTACCAGTTCTGGTCCTTGGGTTTTATGCTATTACATCCTCTTAACCAAAGACACTCTAATTATAAACTTATGGAGACACTATTAGGCTAATTAAATCTAGAAAAATATAATCTATTAATTCAAAACATGAAACAAGCAGGAAGAAGCCTAGAATTATATATGGTAAGGCAGTCTGAAGTTGACAAACAGTCAAAGTTAAACATATCTTCCTACTCCTTTTAAGACAAACAAAGATACTGGGGATGGTGCCCCTGAAATTTAGAAATTTCCTATTACTTTTTATTTTGACATTTAAATTTTGTGACATTTTGATAATATACTATTTCATATTAATATTCTGAGCACCCCATTAAACATTAAAACTGATTTAGAAGTATATGAAGAATCTATTTGTAGGGTAAGAAGAATTAATGTTGCTGCTCCACGGTCAGTTAAAGCAAAATGGCAGTATACTGGCCATACTATTAGTAGTATAGTTAATAGTTTATTAGAAAGTTAAAAAAGAAACTTTTAAAATGCAATTTTAAAAGTTTTGTTTCATCTAATATTCCATTTGATAATGTAAACCAATTAGAAATCCTGGTTATAGTAAACTTGCTGAAAATGTCTATTTCATTAAGTGAGTGATACCTGTAGTATTGCATTTTCAGTACTTTTTATTTCAATTAACTTGTGTAAGAACAAAGCCCACCTAACCTTCTAAGAAAAATATATTAAAACTACTAAAAAAAAAAACCCCAAAACCTAATTAAAACTAAAACAAGATCCTATATATTCTTGTCCCATATTTGGAAAGTAATGGTAGGTATTAAGATCAATGTTTTTGCAAGAAAGTAGAAAGCCAAGTATCAACAGACAAGAGAATAGAAAGCACTGTATTAGACTTTTATGCTAAGCGAAGAGAACTACTGTTTTTTCTAAAAGCTGTCGAACGGCATGATACCATTTATAGCTATGTAAATCTTAAATACTGCTAAGGAATTCTTTGGAGGTCAAGGCTACTATGGCCAAGCTAACGACCCCAAGCTTTTAGTACACGATGAATGAAAAGTTACCCAATTCTTCCTTCTAGAAGGAATATTATAAAGGAATCAGAATTAAAGTTTTATAAAATACTCAGATAATGCACACACAAATTCAGGAAATAAAAATTCATTTCCCGCCTTCTATTAATTCCACAGCTATTATAAATTCCCAGGGTGTGTTTCTTATAACTAGAGGCTGCAAGAGATGCTCAGATCAGTACTCACGAGGTTTAAGTTAGTCCATATTTCTACAGGAAGTGACCTGCGGATGGGGAGCATGAGATGACACGATCTCACTCTTTTCTCGGGAGAAATGTACAGTAAATGCCTAAAATAGACACAGGCTTTTCTGTATCATAACAACAAGCAGTGACCTCATCAGAAACATGTGTACAAAATGAATCCCACTGGAAGGATTTGAGAAATATTTACTGTGAGATCTAACTTTTTGAAAATTTTAAGTTAAAAAAGAAAAGGAAAGGAATATAAGAATGGGCCATAATTTTTTTAAAAAGTACCGAGTACTGAAAATTCTGCCATCTGTAGCAGTTTCAGAGTCCAAATACTTACCTAAAAGAAGATCAATTTTGCCTTAAAGAAAAAATGCTAACCTTGTCAAAGGGGAATCTAAGAAAACATTTAGAGGGGATTATCATACCCCATTTTCCTACCATTATCTACCATGCTCAGAGCTGAAATCACAATTTTCTATGCCTTAACGATCAGCCTACTTAGTAAATCTAAAAAAACAAAAACAGGGGAGAGTTCCCTGGTGGTCCAGTGGTTAGGACTCGACATATTCACTGCTGTGGGCCCAGGTTAAATCCTTGGTGGGGGAACTAAGATCCTGTAAGCTGCACAGCATGGCCAAAAGAATTAAAATTTAAAATAAATAAGTAAATAAATAACTAATAGAAAATTCAAGTAACTTCATTTTGTAACTATAATTTAAAAAAAATATATAGGTGGCTACAATAGTACCTTTCACCTTTTGCACTATGATCAGTAATATTGCACATCCATTTTTATGAAATATTTTGGATTATTTTGTATTCAGTTTCTTGTGCTCTACAAAATAAAAAACAGGAAGAATGTTTACATACAACCACACAAAACGTCTAGCCATCCATCTGGCTAAATAAACTGCCATGGACAAATTATTTAAAAGAATATTTTATAATGCAAGACAAAATTTCTACTTAATGAGTAAAAATTTAACCTTTAATAATAAATCAAATAGAAAATGTATCCTGAAAAATAACAGTGAATGCTATAAGCAAATAAAACCCACTAGATATGTAGTAAATGTTAAACAATTACATTGTTGGTACTGAAAAACTTAAGCAATCACTGTGTGAATATATAATCCAATAAAAATCAGAATTCATTTCTTTTAAATCTGTACTGTTGTATAGAAAAGTATATACAACCCAGATAAAAACTTTTGAAAACTGGGAGTTACTATAAAGAAGAAATGTAATACTACTTTTTTTTGTATACACACCTGTGTCCAGGTGTATACAGAGGGATATGCAAATTCATTTTAGCAAAAACACACAGAAACTCTCAAGAAAATAAATACCCTCAATAGCTAAGATACACTTAGTCTGGCAAATGTCATACGGGGTGGGGGTGGGGGTGGAGGGAAAGCAGGTAAAACAGAGTCACCATTACTTAATTTGATTAAATAGCCTCACAACTAGAAAAAAATTTTTCAATGTATGAAAATTCATAGCTCAAATTTAGAGGTTTACAAATTCTTATACTATTCCCTTGAAATACTAAAACAAAAGAAAATAAGATGGCTTTTAAACAAACTGTCCTTTTAATTAAAAAGGTTTAGTATCTAAAACACTCAAGTTCATATTAATAAAATACAAAATGCAACTGAATTGAGAGGTTACTTGGAATAAAAACTACGTACAAGGTATGTTACTAAAGCTTAATGCATGTGCTATTTAATGTGGCAAAATCTTGCAGACACTAGCATTAGTGGTGTATTTTAGTGCATTTTTTATGATAAAGTGACAAGGTTAGCATTTTTTTTTGAATAGCCAGTTAAAAAACAAGTTTTCACATGACTGCCTCTAAGCACTTTGCACCCCCAATTCATATTTTGAAGACCTCTAAAAATTATTCTGAAGAAAAACCAATGCAGTCTGGTCTAGATTCTTACAAGAATGAAGGGAGCAAAAGGCTACCTTAACAAGTCTGCATGGGACCATTCAGTTTCACCAACCATGTAGCTATGTATAAAAACTGCAAAGCTAAATGTTATTGCTCATGAATAGTGCAAGGAAGCTCTGAAGGCATAGTTCTCAGAAAAATCTAACTGCAAACAAATGGAAGAGGTATTTTCAAATTACACAATAAATGAATAGTGCAAGACTCTCTGAACAAGTATTAAGACTATCAATTTACCAAAATTCAAGAAATTCAAGTCGGGAAATAGAATCAATGTATAAATAAAAACTGAAAACTATGAGTTAACATTTGTACACATTTGAGAAAAAAAGTACAAAATGACAATTCCACTGAAATTCTCTGCAATGTGATACAAATATAGTAATAAATTCTGATTAGATATTCCAATGAAAAAAGATGTTCCAGTGGGAATTAAGATATTCTGAAACTCTAAATTTGTAATACTGAATATATAACTATCCTCAACTTAAAATAATTGCTTACCTACTTTCTTGACATCAATTCTTTCAAAAAAGAAAGATTAACATTTCTTTACAATTTTCTGGGGTTAAGAAACAAAAACATGAACACTAGTAATCCAGAAATATATTCTTAAAGACCCTAATACAGCGGTTATGTAGTTTGAAATTAGCCACTAACTTTACACTCAAATTTGTAGAGGGAAAAATCATATCTAGTTGTATTCAGCATCTGTAAAAGTATATTAAAAAATTCTAGTTGTAATTAGATGATCTCTGTGGTATTAAAGAACTAATTCTCAAAACATAAACCTATGTAGAGCAACCCACTCATTACAAGAATAAGGTAATGGAGATTCACATAAATTACCTAACTTGCCCAAGATCTCTCTCTTCACTGGTAAAGAGTATTTCACCACCTTGATCTTTAAAGCTTTACCTTCCAGCTTTAAAACTTCAATGAGTCAGTCAACAATTACTAAATATAAAAAGCCATGAAAATAATTTCTAAAGTACATGCTCGATTTATTATATGGCTATTGACCTTTCAGAAATTAGTATTTCAAACTTACTCTTAGTTCATTAAGTATGTGGTTGAAATTGATCCAATTTATTTCTAAACAGAAAATGGTTAACAGTTTAAGGCACTCATTATTAAACATCTAATTGCAACTCAATATACTGATCAACAGTTGACAAAAGTAGTTATAATTTGCTTTATAAAGTCACAGCATATTTTGGAAATGTGAGACATGGTTAAATATACAACAAATCTCAGAAAACTATAGAGAACTTTTCTAATGAGAACCAAAGGTCATGGCTTTGTCTAACATGCAGGGCAGCAAATGATTCCAGAACCACACTAGTCAAACCAATCTCCCTGTTTATCTTTAAGGCAGTGCGGGGGCCCAGGACTAGTTCTTTTAATTCAGAATCATATAGTCTCATCAATGATGACAGAAGAGTTCCTGGAAACATTTCTAGAGCACGCATGTACACATATCTGGTACCTACATTTTGAGTGTTATCTTAGTGCGATTTATGTGGAATGATAAACATTTTTCAATACATATGTTATAATAACTCTGAATTATCAATAATATATCACTCATAAAAATTTCAGCATTTGAGCACAGGACAAAATGAATACTTTACCAAGAACTGCCGGCACATTTCAGACAGAAGCCAAAACATGCAGCAAAAGGGGAAAAGGCACTAACAGAAATTGAGGAGAAAACAGTAAATTACAGCTCTGTAACTTATAAGTGTAATTATGGTTGGATTCTTAAAACTGTTAAAAGTGATCACTAAATATTCAGTGGACTACACAAGACAATGTAAATATTATATTACCTGCATGCTATCACAAACTCCTAAATACAAAAATGCCAACTGACAACAGATTTTACATATACCACCTAATCAAATTTATTGTATACTAATAAATGTAAAAATGTTTACAGATGCTAATCAATGAAAAGCACATTAACTGCCTTAACTTTACAAGGTTAAATTAATCAAAATTCAATATTAAGTCTCTAGGTGTCAGAAAATTTTTTGTTTTTTATATCATATATTCATACCTGCCATTGCAGCTGAAATCATGTGTACCTGGGTAGAATCAGGATCAAATAAACCATTCAACTTTTCCTTGCAGTTTGAATAAGCAGCAAAGTATATTGCTCTAAAATAAAGATTTAAATTTAAAAGACATATAAATTGATCTTTATTATTCCAGAGTCAGAAATCTAAAAACATAATGTCTTAGTTTTTTAATTTACATTCTCATGTAACATCACATACATATTTTTTAATGAAGACCATGAAGTACTTTTTGTATCAACTCATTAAAGATAAAGCATCCTCAGATAGTCCTACCCCAATAATTTGACAGCAACTAACTGAAACAGTATAAGACTTTGGCAGGCTTATATAATGCTAATAAGGCTAAGTTAAATACACTTGAGTTAAGTAAATGTGATATGAGTATTTCATGTTTTTTTGAAGAGAGGAAGGTAGAAATGACTCAAGTGATCAAAGTATATGTTAAACAATTTTGAGATACTGTGCTATATACCAATCTATACTACACAAAGAGTAGTTCACAGCACGCTTTAAAAGAACAATTGCAAAAGAAATCAGTCCTATCAGGTCAGATCTTGTTTTCTAACATTTGTAAACATTCCATTAAATCTGTAAATATTTTCCCTGTTAACTCATTGACTGTGACTTCACGCATCCCAACTACCTCCTCACTGTTTAGCTTTCCAGGCATTGAGTTATTTGCTTGCTGTATCAAATATCGTGCTATTACCCAACAATCCTGATTATCTGTCCAATAAGGGAAAGAGTAAACAAACAAGTAAAAATGGGGAAAGTATCACTGCTGGGCTTTTTTAATGTGCTTAAGAAAAAAAGGAAGTTAATATGACTGAAAATGAAACATTCTACTTCAGGAGAAAGAAAAAGGATACACTGAATGATACCAAATTAGCAAGGGGAATAAATAATGCATTACTAGAAATGAATAAGAAAAATAGCATCCTAATGAGAAAATGGGCAAGGAATATACATACATTCACAGAAGAGAGATACAAATGACAAATAATTACAAGAAGGAGGACATGAAAGCACCAAAATAAATCAAATGTATATTTTTAAAAAAAAACAGCAAAAAATCATGTTTAGTCTATTTGGCAAGAGACATGGATAGTAGCCAACATTGGTAATATGTGGATAAAGAACAACTAATTCATTATCTGAGAATAAAAAGATGGCATGCCTTTTCAGAAGGCAACTGAGCAATGTTCACTAAGTTTAAATGTTCATACGCCCTTTTATCCAGAAATTCTACTTTTCGGTAACTATCCTAAAGAAAAATACTTGCTTAAATACTCAAGGATAAAGGTACAGCTATGTTCACAAAACCATTGTTTTTAACAGCAAAAATCTGGAAATAAATCTAAAAGTTTATCAATAAGGGATCAGTCATACTATACAATTTTAAAAGCTTCACTTAGTTTCATGCAAAAAGCTTCAAAACAAATTTGGTGAAATATTTTTAATATGATTCAATTTACGTAAATAATAATGTCTACGTATTTTGCTTTTTATGTGCATAAGCCAGAAAAATTAATGGAAGACTATAAACCAACTGCTTATCAAAGGTGGTTATGTATGGGGAGGGAAGAGGAGTAACTGTGTGGAAAGGTGCACACGGTGAGAGGTGATGGGTTTAAGGTAATACGTCAAGCTTTACACTACACTTATTTTAGTCTTTACAGTAAGAATGAAATTTTGGATCATTTTAAAAAAGAAAGAGACCATAAAAAGTTGAAACCCAATAAATAAGATATGGATCTACTACACTGCTGAATACAGAGCTGGGTACACATTTTCACTCTGAATGTGAACTCTGCAGTGTTCTATCATGGAAGAAGTCAATCTAAGATAAAAAGAAATCATAGAAAAAAATGACAAATTAATGTATTAAGGCCTTCCTGGTTTCTTGAACTTGGTGCAAAAACTGCTTCACAACGATCTCACTAAGGTGCACCTCTGCACCTGCACACGGTGCAAACTGCCTATCCTCTGAGATGTGGCTACTGATACCCATTTGTTACACCATAGTGCTTTATCTTGATTTCTCTTCAGGATCCCCCCTCATGAAGCTTGAAACAAGAAAGACTGCCACAATTTGATTAACTTAAATGTACTTTTTTTTACCTGGAAGGGGCCACCCCCACTAAATTGGGGCCTAATCCTCTAAACAGGGAACGAGGCCCTTCTTTTTCCAAGATCACCCTGAAAGAGAAAAATATTATTTAGAAAGAAATGTCCTTCAAAGTGTGGTATTTTATTTATATAGCAAATGTAGAGTCTAAATTCCCCATGTTTGCACTATAATATGTTATAAATACTCTTTTGTCAGTGTTGCTCACTTATGAAAATCTGTTTTTCTTGACAAAGTATAAATTAATAAAGATTGATAATAGACTTAGTAGCAATAATTAAAAAGAATTCCTTTCAGATTCTTTCCTGAAAGTTTTCAAGACATAATTATCAATATAGATTTCTACAATTATTTTCATATGATCATGCTACTCTTATCTCCAATCTCCTCCATTTTACTACCTTTACCAGCAAATTCAATTCCCAATTAGAAATGTAGTCCCCTCCTAGTATTTGAGGTCCTTTCCTTGATATTGGACAACTCCCTCATACTGCAGCATTATCTTACCCAACCATTCCAGTGAAATGCCATGGCAAAATTTATCACCCTAACATCCTTTAGGGTACTAAAATGGTTAGTCTGCTACTATTTCTTCCTCTACTTAGTTAACATTTACTATATTGAACAGCTACTGTATAAAGACTAAGCAGAGTAAGGAGACAGAAAAGAGGATACGGCCCCTGCCACTGAGAAGTCTGCTATCCAGTTATGGAAAAAAGAATTATATTGAAATAAATAATTTAACAGACCATATCAATAACAAATACTATACAAGCTAGATATATATATGCCCAGTAGGAAAAGGAACAGAGGCATGTCCAAGTCATGGAAGGTTTTCTGAAGGTGAGTTATTAAATGAAGTTTTGGAGTAAGAAACAAAGATTGAGGAAGAGTAGGTATTTTAATTCAGACTTAACAGACTGGGCCAGTGGTTCTAAAGCACCTATATACTTAAGAATGATCTCTTTTTTTGTTTTGTTTTGTTTTGTTTTGTTTAACATCTTTATTGGAGTATAACTGTTTTACAATAGTGTGTTAGTTTTTCCTTTACAACAAAGTGAATCAGTTATACATATACATGTTCCCATATCTCTTTCCTCTTGCGTCACCCTCTCTCCCACCCTCCCTAAGAATGATCTCTTGAAAGGCAGCTGAGCAGAATGGTTAATTAAGGGCCTGAACTGTGGGGCCTGACTTCCCAATATAAAGGGTTCAATTTTGGTAAGTAATGACTTTTCTCTTATACTTATTTTCATCAGCAGTAAACAGAGAAAAACAGTACTTTTGGGGGAAGGGGGCAGGTAGGGTGGTGGTTACTATAAGGAATAAATAAGTTAATTTAAAAAAACAGCTTAAGACTTCCCTTGTGGCGCAGTGGTTAAGACTCTGCCTTCCAATGCAGGTAATATGGGTTTGAGCCCTGGTCCGGGAAGATCCCACATGCCACAGAGCAACTAAGACCGTGCGCCACAACTACTGAGCCTGCGCTCTAGAGCCTGTGGGCCACAACTACTGAGCCCAAGCACCACAACCACTGAAGCCCACATGCCTAGAGCCTGTGCTCCACAACAAGAGAAGCCACTGCAATGAGAAGCCTGTGCACTGCAATGAAGAGTAGCCCCCACTCGTTGCAAATAGAGAAAGCCCACGCACAGCAATGAAGATCCAAGGCAGCCAAAAATAAAAAAAATTTTTTTAAAAAGCTTAAAAGAGTATCTGGCTCACTCAAGTAAGCACTTGATAACTCTTACTATTATCATTATTACTGGAGCATTTGTTCAAAATGCAAATTTCTTAGATCCCACCCTCAAAGTATTCTTGATTCAACAGGTACAGGACAGTGCCCAGCAATCTACATTTTTACAAGGCCACCAGATGACTGACAAGGAAGGGAGGGGGAGGGAGGGAGGAAGGAAGGAAGAAAATTTATTTATTTATTTATTTGGCTGTGCCAGGTGTTAGTTGCAGCACACAGGATCTTCACTGCAGCATGCATGTGGGATCCATCCAGTTCCCTGACCAGGGATCGAACTCAGGCCCCCTGCATTGGGAGCACAGAGGACCACCAAGGAAGTCCCCAGAAGCACTTTTGATAAAACTAGATTAGACAGAAGCAGAATTAAGAATGACAAATTGTAGGGCACATTTTGAAAATTTCCATGTTTGCTAGCCCTTTCTGTGTTAATAATCTCTTTGAGAAGTAAAGGAAGATAAGCGGCCTTTAAAAAAACACACACACATTTGCAAACACTCACAATTTTGCATACAATTTCACCTAATTTACAGACCTCCTGAAGCTCATCCAAGAGCCCCTAAGAAATTGACAGAGCCTGGTGGGAATTCCCAAAGTTCCTGGTTAAGAAGCCATGAAACACTTCACAGCCACTAGGATGGCTATAATCAGAAAGACAGATGGAGTAAAACAAAGGTTGGTGAGAAATTTTATTTTATACTTTATTTTTTGGCAAGGAACTGGAAATCTCATTCATTGGTGGTGGGAATGTAAAATGATGTATCCGCTTTGGAAAACAGTTTGGCAGTTCCCTAAAGTGTTAAATATAAAGTTACCATACAACCCAGCAATTTCACTCCTAGAATATCCCCCAGAAAAATAAAACATGTGTTCCTATAACGGAATTACTCATAATACCCCAAAAGGGGAGACGATGCAAATGTTCATCAACCAATGGGTGGATAAATAAAATGTGCTATGTACCTATACGATGGAATATTTGGCAATAAAAAGATATGTTACAACATAGATGAACCTTGAAAACATACTAAATGAAAGAAACCAGTAAAAGACCACATACTACATAATTTCATTTATGTAAAATGTCCTGAGTATGCAAATCTATAATGACAGTAGATTAGTAGTTGTTGCCTAGGGCTAGGGGGAGAGGAAGAGAAAATAGGAGTGACTGCTAATAGGAAAGGGCTTCTTTTTGTGGTGGTGATGAATATGTTCTAAATTTAGAGTGTGGTGATGGTTTGAACAACTCTGTGAATATACTAAAAACAATTGAATTGTACACTGTAAATGGGTGAATTTTATGGTATGTAAATTATCTCCCAAGAGATGCTGGGAAATTAAAAACCAAAGGAAGAAAGCATGAAACAGACTGATTAGGACAGAGCCCCAGAGTGGGGGAAAAAATGGGAATAAGAGTCAAGAGAGTTTAAGGCAAGAGAATGCAAAATCGGAAGCCATCTGGATACCGATGACAGGTGAAACATTAAACTGACTCTTAAATGAGAAATTAAAACAGAGCCCAGAGGGATTCCTACAGTTCCTCTGAGGAAAGTCAGAGAAGGCAAAACCACTGAAAAATAGAAAAAAAAAAAAAAGATAGTATTGTCACAAAGGTCAAAGGAAGAATTTTAAGAAGAGGAGCATTACATTCGGTAATAACTGTCAAAATCATGCTATTAAAATACTCTATTATTAAGCAGATAGAAGTATATATCCACAACAATGGCATTTTAACCCCAAATTGTTAACAATTTTATTCTACCTACTCATGTACTTAAGTAAATTTGAAAAAAGAAAAGAGTGATGAAATCTTTTGGTAGTGAAAAACACACAGTATGAGTTTACTTGCTACTACAAAATAAACACTACTGAACTTAAGCTCAAATACATTATGTCCCAACTGAGCTGATAAGACAGACACACAAGGCATTCAGTTACATACCTAAGTTTAAACATATAAAACTCAATTTCAATAGTTTTGAAATTTCAAATCTAATATGTAACATAATGAAGTATGGTAAAATGTAAAAAGACATCTTTTTCAAACCATTAAGAAATGCCAAACACTGAAGTAAATTTTAAAATCAGTAGAACTCTGCTTTAAATCTTAGTTATATTTAGGTTATATAAAAATCAGACTGACATTAACTGGATGTACTTACTTGTGTGAGCACTTTGAAAATTAAAAATACACATAAAGAGTTAGCATTTAACATGATCACATTTCAAAAATAAATGAATTTATTTAAACAAAACAAAATACCTACAATGTCTTGAGAAAATAAATCCACTGGATAAATGTAGAAAAATACTCCAAATACACATGATTTGGAAATAATATTACATTTTATATTATCCAACTTACTGTTCCTCTCCATTAGGGATTATTGTTTCTACTGAATTTATGGGAGTAATTCTGTCATTAAGTTTGTAAAAACCTTTTTAATTATGGCAGAATATAAATAAACAAATATGGCATCATTAAGGTAAAACCGACAAAAAAAATTCATGAATACTGTGCTCTCACTTTAGACAATGGAGAGGTCCAGGAGACACTACTCGATTGACACTGGCTCCAGCCATGGTGTTCAGCTGAACTTCAGAGATATAAAGTGTCACAGAAGATGATTGCAGCCGTGTTTTTACAACTTCCAGTGGACATGTCAGAATAGCTCCCACCGTACCACCACATCTACAAAAAAAATGCAAAGAACAAAACTTATCTACTTAATTCACAAATTAGTACACATGAGCAGACCTGTGAAACAAATGAACAACTGGGGCTTTGTGAAGGTACTAAAATTTACGATTTTTGATTTTAGAAGACTAAGTAATTTTTTAAATGTTTCACTTATTTGACTGTATACAAACACCTTTAGTAGTTAAAAGTAACTGAGCTTAATATCTACCTAGCAAGAATAATTAGCTGAAGATTCCAAACAGTGGGTGTTACTACTGAAATTTTTTAGTACATCACATCATAGCTGTTCTAGGGCTTTATTCAGTACTCCTTGCCCAGATATTACTTGTGTTGAAACCTAGACCATTATTTGAAGTATATCCTATTTCTCAAACTCCTATCTTATCTTTCAAAATTCAAGAAATGGTCTTGAGAGCAATACGAAATAAACCACTGATGGATAATCATACATGTCCCCTTATTTTAAATATCCAAATACTCAGAGGCATTTCACCTACAAATAAATACAGAATTTGAGTCTCAAAATCTGTAAGGCCCACCATGTGGGAAGCTGTGCAAAGCAGGTAGGCTTAGCTGGAAGAATCCAATTTAAATATAAGGACCGATCACCAAAACAACAACAAAATAAATGCTCTTAAATGATATTATTTAAACTTTTTAAAGGTATATAAGAGACAGGCTGAGTAATTATTCTTTTTAAATGCAAGACTGGAAAATAATTTTCTCTTAAAGCATTAATAGTCACTCAGTGGAGTTTTCAGAACTGTTTTCTAACCAGAGGAAAATCACTCAAGAGACCACTTACTGCACTGAAAGAGAAAAGCAGACTGAGTCAGAAGTAACCTGGATCTCCAAAACAGGTATTAGAGCAAGAAGAAAAACAGCCCACCACAGAAAGACACTAAACAATTCTACATATAGAATTTTTTAAATGTGTATATACAAAAGATATAACAAAAGGAAAGCTGGCCTGAAAACAATACCATTCCAAAAAAAGTTAAGACAAGAAATCATTAATAAGAGTATTTCATATTAATTTAACAGTACATGCCATCAGGAAAATAAAATTGAAACAAACTTTATTCAATAAAAGTGAAAAATTAACGCAACAAATGAAAAACAGAGAACATCCACATGTAAAATAAAGCTTGATTCTTACCTCATATCATATTTTAAAAAGTAACTCAAAGTGGAATATACAGGGCTTCCCTGGTGGCGCAGTGGTTGAGAGTCTGCCTGCTGATTCAGGGGACACGGGTTCGTGTCCCGGTCTGGGAAGATCCCACATGCCGTGGAGCGGCTGGGCCCGTGAGCCAGCCATGGCCGCCGAGCCTGCGTGTCTGGAGCCTGTGCTCCGCAACGGAAGAGGCCACAGCAGTGAGAGGCCCGCATACCGCAAAAAAAAAAAAAAGGACTATACAAAACTTCTAGAAGGAGAAAAATCTTTTTGACTTTGGGTTAGGCACACATTTCTTAGATTGAACAACAAAAAGCAAACGCATGAATCATAAAAGAAAAAAACTGATAAACTGGACTTAACCAAAGTTTAAAAATTCCACACTCTGGAAGAAACTTAAGAAAATGAAAAAACAAACCACAGTCTGAGAGAACTATTTGCAAAACACTTATCTTGTAAATATGCTTATATTCAGAAACAAAACTCAAAAATAAAAACAACTAAAAAAAGATGAAAAGCTACTTCATCAAAGATATATGGATACAAATAAATACAGAAAGATTTTTCAAAATCATTTTTCATCAGGAAAATGCAAATTAAAACCTCACTGAGGGGCTTCCCTGGTGGCACAGTGGTTGAGAATCTGCCTGCTAATGCAGAGGACACGGGTTCGAGCCCTGGTCTGGGGGGATCCCACATGCCACGGAGCAACTAGGCCACAACTACTGAGCCTGCGTATCTAGAGCCTGTGCTCCACAAGAGACGCCACGATAGTGAGAGGCCTGCACACCACGATGAAGAGTGGCCCCGGCGTGCCACAACTAGAGAAAGCCCTCACACAGAAACGAAGACCCAACACAGCATAAACAAATAAATAAACTCCTACCCCCAACATCTTTAAAAATAAAAAACAAACTCAATGAGGTACACTGCACATCTACTAATGGATAAAATTTAAAAGATTGACAATAACAAGTGTTGATACAGAGCAACTAGAAACCTCAAACACTGCTGGTGGGAATGCAAAATGGTAGATTTTTTTGTGTGGGGGTGGGGCACGCTGTGTGGCTTGAAGGATCTTAGTTCCCCAACCAGGGATTGAACCATGGCCCAGCAGTGAAAGTGCAGAGTCCTAACCACTGGAACACCAGGGAATTCCCAAAAAATGGTAGATTTTGGAGAAAAAAAAAAAAGTTACAGTTTGAAAAAAAGTCTGGTGGTTTCTTACAAAGTTAAACATATTGCTGCCATACATCCCTGCAATCCCACTCCTAAGGTGTTGACCTGGGAAAAATCAACACATATAGGCATATTTTAGAGATATTGCAGATTCAGTTCCAGACCATCCCTATACAGTGACTACCACAATGAATTGAGTCACATGAATTTTTTGAGCTTTTAGTGCATATAAAAGTTATGTTTACACTATACTGTAGTATATTAAGTGTGCAATAATAGCATTATGTCTAAAAAAGTACATCTTAATTTTTTAAAATGCTGATCAAACGTAAGTTTTTTGCTTTGAAAAAAACATGTTTCATTTTAAAATTTATTTTATTGACATATAGTTGACTTACAATGTTGTGTTAATTTTTACTGTACAGCAAAGTGATTCAGTCATACATATATATTTACATTCTTTTTCATATTCTTTTACATTATGGTTTATTACAGGATATTGAATACAGTTCCCTGTACTGTAACAGTAGGACCTTGTTGTTTATCCATTCTATATATAATAGCAAATTTATAAGCTTTTGCACAGCAAAGGAAACCATAAACAAAATGAAGACAACCTACAGAAATGGGAGAAAATATGTGCACGTGATGCAACTGACAAGGTATTAATTTCCAAAACGTACAAATAGCTCATACAACTCAATATCAAAAAAAACCTAATCAAAAAATGGGCAGAAGACCTAAATAGACATTTCTCCAAAGAAGACATACAGAGGGCCAACAGGCACATGAAAAGAAGCTCAACATCACTACTTATTAGAGAAATGCAAATCAAAATTACCATGAGGTATCACCTTACACCAGTCAGAATGGCCATCATCAAAAAGTCTACAAATAATACATGCTGGAGAGGGTGTGGAGAACCCTCCTACATTGTTCATGGGAATGTAAATTGGTGCAGCCACTATGGAGATTTCTTAAAAAACTAAAAATAGAGTTACCACATGATCTAGCAATCCCACTCTTGGGCATGTATCTGGAGAAAACTAATTCAAAAAGATACAGGCACCCAATGTTCATAGCAGCACTATTTACAATAGCTAATATATGGAAGCAACCTACATGTCCATAAACAGATGAATGGATAAAGATGTGGTATTATATACACAATGGAATGTTACTCAGCCATGAAAAAAAATGAAATAATGCCATTTGCAGCAACACTGGATGGACCTAGAGATTATCATACTAAGTGAAGGAAGTCAGACAGATAGACAAATATATGATATCACTTCTATGTGGAATCTAAAAAAAATGCTACAAATGAACTTACAATCAAACTTATGGTTACCAAAGGGGAAAGGGAGAAAAGGGGAAAGGGAGAGTGAGGGAGGGATAAATTAGAGTTTGGGATTAGCAGATACAAACCAGTATATATAAAATAAACAACAAGGTCCTACTGTACAGCACAGGGAACTATATTCAGTATCTTGTAATAAACTATAATGGGAAAGAATCTGAAAAGGATATATATAAAAATAACAATCACTTTGCTCAACACCAGAAACTAACACAACATTGTAAATCAACTATACTTCAATTTTAGAAAAAAAGAGAAAAGCATACAATTTAATGTAAGTTTTATGTGGAAAACTTTATAAGAAAACGAAGACCCTAAGAAGTGGCTAAAACTAAGCATTTTTATGCTAGGTTTGATGAAGAATGGAAAATTGTGGGAAAATGTGATAGGACAGAAAAAGGGTATGAACAAAGAAATAAAAATGCTGTTGGGAAAATGGCTCTGATAGACTTGCTCAACACTGGGTTGCCACAAACCTTTAATTTGTTTAAAAAAAAAAAGGCATTATCTTCAAAATACAATAAAGCAAAGAGCAATACAATGTGCTATGCCTGTATATGTCCACACAAAGACCTGACCCTGAACGGTTACAGCATCTTTACTCTTAATAGCCAAAAACTGGAAACAACCAAAATGTCCATCAACTAATGAAGGATAAACAGACTGTGGTCTATTCATACAATGGAATACTGCTCTGTAATAAAAAGCAGCAACCTGGATGACTCTCAAAAACATTATGCTAACTGAAAAAAAACGGCACAAAAGGCTTTCATTTTATAACATTTTCATTTGTATGACATTCTGTAAAAGGCAAAACTAGAACAGAAGTAAGATCAGTGGTCACCAAGAGGCAGCTGAGGTGGGAACAACTGACCACAAAGGGCATGGAGAAATTCCTGGGATAACAGAAATGTCTTATGTTTTGATTATAGTATAGGCATACATCATTTTATTGTGCCTCACAAGTATTGCGTTTTTTTATAAATTGAAGGTCTGTGGCAATGCGTTATTGTTAGATGATGGTTAGCATTTTTTTAGCAATCAAGTATCAATACATTTGGGGCTTTTTTTGTTTTTTTTTAATTGGCAGTGCCTCACGGCTTGCGGGATCTTAGTTCCCCAACCAGGGATCAAACCCATGCCCCCTGCAGTGGAAGCACGGAGTTCTAACCACTGGACAGCCAGGGAATTTCCAGCAATCAAGTACATTTGATCCTTGAATAACCTGGGGGTTAGGGGTGCCGATCCTCTGCACAGTCAAAAATCCACGTATAACTATATAGTCAGCCCTCCTGTATGTGTGGTTCCACATTTGTGGATTCAACCAACCATGGGCTGGGTAGTCCTATGGCATGCATTTATTGAAAAAAACCTGCCTATAAGTGAACCTGTGCAGTTCAAACCCGTGTTGTTCAAGGGTCATCTGTATTTTTATATAAATTTATTCATTTACTTATTTATTTTATTTTTGGCTGCATTGCATCTTTGTTGCTGTGAGTGGGCTTTCTCTAGTTGTGGCGAGCAGGGGCTACTCTTCGTTGGGGTGAGTGGGTTTCTCTCATTGCGGTGGTTTCTCTCATTGCGGTGGATTCTCTTATTGCGGAGCATGGGCTCTAGGCACGTGGGCTTCAGTAGTTGTGGTGCTCGGGCTCAGTAGTTGTGGCACACGGGCTTAGTTGCTTCATGGCACGTGGGATCTTCCCGGACCAGGGATCGAACCTGTGTCCCCTGAATTGGCAAGTGGATTCTTAACCACTGCACCACCAGGGAAGTCCCCGGGTCATATGTATTTTTAAATTAAGGTATATACGTTGTTTTTTTTAGACATAACGCTATTGAACACTTAACAGACTACAGTAAAGTATAGTATAAGCAAACCTTTTATATGTACTGGGAAACCAAAAAATTAGTATTTCTTAAAAATTCCACTTATGACTTTAAATAGGAAATTAAAAAATGTAATCCCCCAAAAGAAAAGATCAAAACCATGATTATATTTTCAGAAATCAAGCGTCAATTGGACAAATAGTAGGGCCATAAAAGATTTGAAACAAAATTAAGCAAGCCAAGGGAGACTTCTACACTCAATGAATAAGAAACTGATGTTTTTAAACAGCTATGAAATAGGCTTAAAAACCTAATTATATATAAGGCCCCAAAAGAATCTTAAAAATAGGAGCCATAGTTTGTTTATGTTAATTGTTGAGGCTAAGTAGTAAGAGATATGGATCATCACTGTATACACTTTAGTATACACTACAGAACTCAAGACAGCCTGCATGGTAGACCACACTGTATTCACACTATAGTAGTGATTTATTTATAGTAACTCATATTTGTTTTTAATTCAAATTTGCCTAGCTTTTTTTTTTTTTTTTTTTTTTTTTGCGGTACACGGGCCTCTCACTGTTGTGGCCTCTCCCATTGCGGAGCACAGGCTCCGGATGCGCAGGTTCAGCGGCCATGGCTCACGAGCCCAGCCGCTCCGCGGCATGTGGGATCTTCCCGGACGGGGGCACGAACCCATGTCCCCCTGCATCGGCAGGCGGACTCTCAACCACTGCGCCACCAGGGAAGACCTGCCTAGCTTTTTGAAAGCTGTTTAATATATTTACTTTGTAAGTTTATTGAACATAAAACCCAACAGACTCCAAATTTGAAATAAACATGCAAATTTATATTCTGTAAAACCTAAAGAATATGTCCTTGGTTTTCACAATGAACATGAATTACTTCCATAATTAAAATAAATATAAACAAACAAAAAGCAAAGTTAGCACATTCACAGCAACGACTACCTATATCATACTCAGTCTTTCCTGGTTCCGAGAGAATAAACACATTACACAAACAAACAACCAACCTACCAGGGAAGAACAGTATCTATGCCTCACAGGCTTGTTGTAAGGATAATATACGATACATGATATAACCCATGACATGACACATAGAAAGTATTCAATAAGCATTAGCTACTGAAGTTGTCAGCATCTATTACTGATTATAGCAACTAAATTTTTTAACAGAACTATTACAAATACTTTATGGCAGACCAGACATATATACTATGATTCCTAAAAAAACCACTTCAATAAATAAAATACATGACAATCTAAACTGTACAGAGCTGTGGGGGGAGGGCAGTGTAAGTGGGTGTATATACAAGCACTTACACTGTCCTGAAGCAGTTTCACATTATAAAATGCAATAGGTATGTAGTACAGGAATGACACTCCAGTGTTTCTCATGCTGCTTTTTTAAAATCTTATTCATTTTAAAGTAATTATTTTGTACACTGAAATCATAATTGATGTAGAGAACAAAACTGCTGTCAAGGGGCTTCCCTGGTGGCGCAGTGGTTGAGAGTCCACCTGCCGATGCAGGGGATGCAGGTTCGTGCCCCCGTCCGGGAAGATCCCACGTGCCGTGGAGTGTCTGGGCCCGTGAGCCATGGCCGCTGAGCCTGCGCGTCCAGGAGCCTGTGCTCCGCAATGACAGGGGCTGCTCCGCAATGAAGAGGGGCCACAACAGTGAAAGGCCCGCAAACAGCAAAAAAAACAAAAAACAAAAAACTGCTGTCAATAAACATTTAAAAATCTCTATGTATGAAAGCAGTTAAAAGTACATTAGATTTATCTCTTCACCATGTCAAAAATCTCACTCCCTAAAGGAAAATGCCACAAGGACAAAGAGAGGAGAAATTAACACGATTTCAAGCAATGAAGCAAATGGGAAGGATTAACTGCCTTGGCAAAGAGGAAGAAAGGCTTGCAGAAGGAAATACCAAAGAGAAGCAAACAGTTTTGCCCTGCTGAACTCCATACAACAGGCCTAATGACTAAGGGCACCAAGTACTCAAGATGGAGATACGGCTAAGAATTTAAAACAGAAGGACTGGCTGACAGGTAATGTAGCAAAGCTAGGATACCCAGGTGGTATTCTCTTCCTCCCCACCATGGGTAAAACTGTATTCCACGGCAGAAGCCTAATTTTCTGAAGAACATGAACTCAAACTGTGAGCTCAGGTTTAATGGGTACAATGGATGCAAAAAACCCAAATCAGGTTACAATAATGCAATCTTTCATAATACTGGAGACAAAGATCTCATAAATTTCTACAAAGAACAAAAGGTCGCATACACAGGAAAAGTCATAATAGCATCACATTACTCAACAACTGCAGAAGATTACTTATTCTAGAATTCTATGCCAAACCTATTAAGCAGATAAAATAAGTTCCCGCTGGTAAGGAGACATGGGGGAAGGGAGCAGGGAAATGTTGGTTTTTATTGTCTTTCAGCAGCTTTTTAAAAAACTATATGTATACATTTCTTTATTTTTAAATAAATGTTTAATCATAATTTTAGCAGTAAGTATCCTTTAAAAACAGCACGGGTTTTTGGTGGTTTTTGTTTTTGTTTTTTTTTTTTTTTGGTCGTACGCGGGCCTCTCACTGCTGTGGCATCTCCCGTTGCGGAGCAAAGGCTCCGGACGCACAGGCCCAGCGGCCATGGCTCACGGGCCCAGCCGTTCCGCGGCATGTGGGATCTTCCCGGACCGGGGCACGAACCCGCGCCCCTGCATCGGCAGGCGGATTCTCAACCACTGCACCACCAGGGAAGCCCAACAGCATGGGTTTTTAACTGGAGAATGTGGTTGATGTTTCTGGGACCCAATGGACTCCATGAAAAAATGATGTATTTGTGCCAGTGTCTTTGACTCAGTACTCCAAAATAAATCCAGAATCTTGACCACCTCTCACCATTTCCACCCTGGTCTAAGCCACAATATTTTGTCGAGGTTACTGGAGTAACCTCCTAATTAGTGTCTCTCTTCTTCTACCCTTACCCCACTCCCTCCAATGTACCTTCAATACATAAGTGACTGTATTAAAATCTTGTCAGATCAAGTCACTCCTCTGCTCAAAACTTTCCAAAGACTTCCTACAGTCATTCAGAATAAAAGCCAAAGTCCTCACAATGGCCTACAATATCTAACACAATCTGATCTTCCCTGATTCCTCCTGATCTCATCTACTATCCACCTTCTCACTCACTCTGTTCCAACCATACTGGCCTCTGCTCTAATTCTAATTATTAGAGTTTAACACACCAAGCATGCTCCTGCAGTATTGGAGGCTAACAATCATCAGTTCGAAGGGAGATCAAAGGATAAAGAGGCCTTCTGATATCCGACTATCCTCAAGTCTCACCGGTTCAACATTCTAAACTTCCTCTTATATTACCCCTCACCATCCCCACTGCAAGTGCCTTAAAGCAGGGCCTCATTTTATTTCTAGCCTTCTAGCTGGTCCTGAGTCCCTCCTGATCCAGTGATGTGGCCAATGTGTCAAGATCAATTGCAAGGTGTCACCAATGTAATCTGCTACTAACAAAAGTACTAAGCTGGGGGCTTCCCTGGTGGCGCAGTGGTTGAGAGTCCGCCTGCCGATGCAGAGGACACGGGTTTGTGCCCTGGTCCGGGAAGATCCCACATGCAGCGGAGCGGCTGGGCTCGTGAGCCATGGCCGCTGAGCCTGCGCGTCCGAAGCCTGTGCTCCGCAAAACAAACAAACAAACAAAAAAAGTACTAACCTGGATGCTTTACTGTTAAAAGAAAAAGATACAATTCAAAGTCTCTCACTCATTTGCTTTAAATGCTTTGATTAGCAAAGAATTCCAAGGAGAGAACAGCCAAGTTTGATAGCAGAAGAGCATATAAATGTGTTATTCTGTAACATCAAAAATCTACAAAGGGGACTTCTCTGGTGGCACAGTGGTTAAGAATCCGCCTGCCAATGCAGGGGACACGGGTTTGAGCCCTGGCCTGGGAAGATCCCACATGCCATGGAGCAACTAAGCCGGTGAGCCACAACTACTGAGTCCTGGGCTCTAGAGCCCGTGGGCCACAACTACTGAGCCTGTGAGCCACAACTACCGAAGCCCATGCGCCTAGAGCCCGTGCTTCACAGCAAGAGAAGCCACCGCAATGAGAAGCCCGTGCACTGCAACTAAGAGTAGCGCCCACTCGCCACAAGTAGAGAAAGCCCGCACACAGCAATGAAGACCCAATGCAGCCAAAATAAATATATAAATAATTTTTTTTAAAAAAAAGATCCTGTTTAAAAAAAGAAAAAAACCTAGAAAGGGGGTTTCTAAGGTTATGAATCAAATAAAACTGTTAAATGCCCTTATACCCTTGGTATATCATCCATGTTAGAAAATCTCAACTATGTATTCTTTGTAAAGCTATTTGGATCAATGCTAATTCTAAAGTTTCAAAGGCAAATGTCACACCTTTTAAAGATATGAGGCCAAGGTTGCTTGGTGAGAGTCAGGTTATCATATAACTGTGCATTGATTTTAGAGAATATTTAAGAATTGTTTAACATGGTTATCACGAAACACCTTTACAAGACATTTAAAACTATTCTATTTTCATGATGTTTGAGAAATCATACAATAAGTAGATCAAGTCACCCCAGGAATTTACTGGAATGTAGACACATTTTTAGCCTATGGTAATTTGGGAGTGTAAACGTCTCAGAACTTTCAAGTGTTGCTTCTACTTGTTTACTGTATATAATGAAGATAAAATTTTTTGACTTGCCAGGAGTTCTAACTACTCAAGGGCTATGGATCCCTTGAGTAAAGCAATGGCTAAAAGCTGCTTAGAATGGAAATTTTTTTTTTTTTTTGAAGCTAGGCACAATGTAACCAAGAAACTGGTTAAAAAAACAAAACAAAAAAATCTGGGAAAACAGATCTTTAAGAAAGAGAAAGTACTCTGAAGGCCCTAAAATACTCTCCCTCACCCAAGTTACAGCAACACAAGAATGAGGAATGTGGGAGGTTGGGGAAGATAGGGAAGGGGAAAAAGAAATTGTTCACTAAGTAAATATGAATAACAAGCAGATCAGTTCAGCCATGATGCCAAGAGTCATAAATCCGTAAGTCAGTGCAGATGCAAAACCTGATCAGCAGGATAGCCCCAAGGGCCTGAACCACTAGATTCAGTTCCCCTGGTTTTAGGGAACTTTACTAGCCACACCTATGGAGGAATTTAAGGTGCCCCAGGTTTCTGCTAAGGAAAGGATGGGTCAAGGAAAAGAAACGGGATTCTAAGACTGTGGCTGTTACACATATATCTTTGATTCTGACCTTTTGAGCATGTATGGATTAGGACACTTGTTTTGAATAAGCAAGGTTAATTTATAAATGGACAAAATCTATTCTGATTGGGTCCACAATATTTGTGTGTATGTGTGTGTACGTATATACACACATGTATATGCAGGTACTTTAGAAATGTATTTCTGTTAACATTAAACAAAACTATTTTGTCAGACACCTGCAGTGTCTAGCTTTGTAAAGCAAAGTGAATAGGTTAAAATATTTTGTCATTTTTCTGCTGCAGGTAACAGTCCCCTGTAATTTCCTAATTAGGGCACTAGTCAAATTAAGAAATACCGCTAAGAAAGAGATTCATTAAAATGTTAGCTATAGGGACTTCCCTAGTGGTCCAGTGGTTAAGAATCCGCCTTCCAATGCAGGGGACAAGGGTTCAATCCCTGGTCAGGGAACTAAGATCCCACAGGCCACGGGGCAACTAAGCCGCGTGCTGCAACTACTGAGCCCACATGCTCCAGAGACCGGACACCACAATTACAGAGAAGCCCATATGCAGCAACGAAGAGACCTCCTGTTGCAACTAAGACCCGACACAGCCAAAATTAGATAAATAAATATTTTTTAAAATTAAAAAAAAAGAAATGTTAGCTATAGAGTTTTGCAATCTCAAAACGTGTAGCCTGTCTCTGTAATTCCATAAAAATCATTATGGAATTGTTACTAAAGATTGTTTTTTCTGATAATATATTTGTAGAGGTTATTTCTTCTGAAGCTTTAACGTTTGGGCAAGAAACAAGTTCTTGAAGAATGAAGGACATAGTCTACATACTCGACAGACTAACTTAGAAGTCAGATATATGAGTGGTTGAAAATAATGGTATTTAGCTGGGGGTTACATGTAGTGTTTCTCATGCAAGAAAAAAATTAACAAGCTAGGCTTATTTGAAATGCTAAAGCAAAATCAAAACACTGATAAACTGAAAAAAAAAAGAAAAGAAAATGTTAACCAACAACTTTGATAAACATGGAAACAGAGGAAAGCCGTTACTATACAGCCCAAGATGTAGATGTATAGTCATTAATGTAAGGAGAAACAATGATATCAGGACTAAAATTCACTATAGAAGCAAAATATGCTGAGGGTATGTGGTAGTTTGAGTAAAAGTAACCCTCCCCACCCAAATTACTGCTTTGTTTCTTTGATCCCCTTTTGCAACAAATCTCAAAATCCTATTTACTGTCTCTAATTTCTCTCCCACTCCCATCAGATTTCCCTCCCCCTGCTCTTCCTTGGAAATTGCTGATCAAGGTAACCAAAGGTCTCCACAATTGTTAAATTCAATAATTAATAGCTCTCAGACCTCATCTTAATGGACAATAACACATGTCCTTCCTAAATAGTGTATATTTGTTTCTTCATTTAACTTTCAGAACACATTTTCTTGCTCACTTTTTAAGTCTACTTTGCTGGTTCCTGCTCTTCTTCTGATCTCTTTTGCTGAAATTTCCTCTCTTCTGCTCTATATTCACTCCCTTAGTGACCTCGTCTAGGATCATGTCATCATCTATGTTCCACTAACTATTAAATGTTATCTCTAGTCCAGAGCTCCTTCCTGGAGTCACCTAATATACCCATCCACCTAAACAACTGGCTTTTTGACTTCTCTACTTCTCAAAATTTTCATCTTAAATGGAACTACATACCGATCTTCCCCCACCCCAACCTTATTCCATCCACAACCTTCCCATCTCAGTTAACAGCAATTCCCTCCCTCTAGGTGCCTGAACTAAAAAAAACCCTGGAGTTATTCTTGACTTTTCTTCACACCCCACATACAGTACATTACAACCTTCTCTGAAGAACCGTTACGTCTCACTTTGATTACTCCAGTAGCCAAATCATTTCCCTACTTCTGGGCCTGCCCTACGTACAGTCTATTCTAAGCATGGTGCAACCAGAATTTGGCTTTAAAACTCCTGCAATCACTCTTCCCATTTCAGAAAAAAGCGAAAGATCTTCAGTGGCCTAACAATGGCCTACTACTCTGGCTATACTTGCCTCATTTCAGTGCTCCTACCCTCCTTAGGGTCTTTTCACTGCCTGTTCCCTCTGAATAGTTAATTCTCGCCTCTCCATGTCTTTGTTCAAAAGTCACCTTCTCAAAAAGACTCCACTATCCTCCTACTTAGAACTACAGTGCACCCCCATTATTCCCCTTTATCCTACTCCACTTTTCCCCAACCATGGCACTGAAACCTTTTAATTAATGATATAATTTACTTAGTGTAACAATTCAACACCCCCTTTCAGATACCTGTGGATATGTTTCAATATTACATTAAAACTGGGCATGTGGTAGGCTCATGAAATTAGTTGCAATATGGAATCTGAACTATACCAATAAACTTTTCATATTGTTACATTAGAATCCATTGTTTTATTTTACATTCTGAATCTTTTACCTATGCACTACTCTATAACATCATGCATTGGTTATTTGAAAAAATATTGGTTCACTGGATTATACAGGTCTTCCAAGTGTAGATATGTTTTGTGATACAATATTTTTAAAATTACATTTTCTATCTATTCAAGATTTCTAGGGACTTCCCTGGTGGTGCAGTGGTTAAGAATCTGCCTGCCAACACAGGGGACATTGGTTCGAGCCCTGGTCCCGGAAGATCCCACAAGCTGCGGAGCAACTAAGCTGTGTGCCACAACTATTGAAGCCCATGTGCCTAGAGCCCATGCTCAGCAATGGGAGAAGCCACAGCAATGAGAAGCCCGCACACCACAATGAAAAGTAGCCCTTGCTCACTGAAACTAGAGAAAGCCCGTGCCCAGCAACAAAGACCCAACGCAGCCATAAATAAATAAATAAACGATTAAAAAAAAAAGATTTCAAAAATTCTAATTTTTGCTTGAAAACTCAAATTTTATCATATGGCAACAAATGTTATCATTTGTTGTGGTTTTCCTTGAACCAACAGGCCCACTTCTTTCATTTTTTGAGAAAATGTCCGGCAAATATTCAAGTCTGAATTGTCATAGTCTCTCTATCAATTGTTCTTTCAAGAGTGGTTCTCATGAAAAAAGAGGCTAGTTCAGATTAAGGCTGAAACAACTGTAGAAATGCTTTACTCATGTTCCCCATTTGCCAAACAGAATATGCAATGAAGATGTGTACTCAAGAGTCAAGATTTTTTTTTTTTTTGGAGGGGTGCGTGCCACGTGGCATGTGGGATCTTAGTTCCTTGACCAGGGACTGAACCCACATTCCCTGCAGTGGAAGCGTGGAGTCTTAACCAGAGGACCACCAGGGAAATCCCAAGAGTCCAGACTTAAAACATTAATTTTTACTGCTTCAAGAACATTGCAAGTGCTAGTGACTACTAGCACAGTCTGGTGATGCTGCCTTGATGTATGCTAAGGTTAACAGCAGCTTCACCACTCATTGCTTTTGTACCATCAGTCCAAATGTCAACACAGTGAAAAGGCAAATAATGTGTTAGTATTTTTATGGGAAGAGCTTTAATGTCTCAGACCACCGAAAAGGTCTTGGAAACTCCCAGGTGTCCCTGACCCACAATGCTACACTAATCCCCTTACAGGAAGTTTGAGAATACATCAGGATAAGCAAATTACCTTAGTCCTGCAATCTATTAGTTAAGAATTAAAATGTATTTTTAAAAAGAAATAAAAGAAGAAAAAGGTTATAAAAATTATGGAAATAAGGCTAATAAAAGAATGTAGACAAAGTCTAAATAAACCACATTATACCTTTAAGTAGTCTACTTCTGCCCTGATTTTACAGGGAAACAGGTGAAGTAATTTAACAAATATTATGACAAAATTTCTACAAAATCAACATTATCTGACACCCAAATGGAGTTTCTTACTGAATAAATGAAAAATAAATGGTTTGATAAATGAATGGATTAATTCCAGGATATAAAAGTAAACCATTTCTTAGATAATCTGAAATTACTAACTATATGTATTAAGCTCTCACTGTCATAGGAGCTAAAAAGGAAGGAAATTCATCCACTTAAATGTTGAAGGTTTATGCCTTCCATTTGAGGCAATCTCTCTCTCAAATGGAAAAAAAACCCAAACTGCCCCTTGGTGGAAATATGCAGCTGACACACAACTAAACAATGTACATCTATCAAAGAATTTAAAAACATACTGCTTATGTCTTCATACACAAACATATAGTGTTATTAAAAGCATAGCTAAAATTAAATCATATTTACACCCTTTTTGGGCAGCTGTGAGTAGCCTCCATAACTCAATCAACCTAACCGATGACCTTACAAACTCTGAATATTAACCCTGACAAAAACATAATGGGACCAAAGGGTGTGTTAAAGAAAGCACGAGTTATGCATGTGAGTCGGTCACCCAGACTCAAGGTCCAGTGCTAGTCTGTTTCAAGTTTCCCTGATTTAATAATATATCTATAAGGCTACTAGAAATCTGAGATCCTGATAAACACATATTTGAATAAATTATAACCATCAAGAAAACAATTCAAAGGCTCCATCTTAAGACAATTATTGTCTAAAGATAAAATGCCACCGTGAAAAGTTATTGGTTCTTGCACAACGGCTAATAAAAAGATCTCTCTCCTTTCCTCTATCTTATTACTGAAGTAAAAAATAAGTTTCCTAACTCCTAATTTACATAATTCTATCATGATAAAAAAAATGAAATCTAGTTTTCTATGAAGAACGTCCAAAAAATGATTGCCTAAATATGCAACTTTGAGCTATACTAGACATCTTCAATTAAGAACAATGTTACCCACAACTCAGTTTGCATTTCCATAATGCTCAGCATACAGACTTCCAGAATATTCCACAGAAATTTCATACAGAAATCTATTCTTAATGATTTCATTTAATATAGAGCTGGGAGGTTCTTCAGAGATTATTTTAACTCTCATTTTACCTGTATGAAAAGCTATTTAATGTTGGGTAAGTAAATTTTTTATACCTTGGTATTTTCCCATATTTTGAAGGGGCTAAAACCAGATGATCTTTACCATCCTTCCTAGTTCTACTGTTTCTCTAAAAAAGGTGAGCCAAGTTTTACTGAAATGACTTATGAGACTACATATAAACATGAAATCCAGATGGGATGCAAAAGAAGAAAATTTATAAGGCTGAGTACCTATCTTGTGTCAGGACCTATAAACAAGTACTTCATTTAATACTCTAAAAAACCTGCATATGCTAGGTTCTTTTTGGGGGGTAGAGGGGCTCCTCAATCTATCTGGGTTTAGATGCTGCAAAAATGCCCTATTACTGTTTTTAAAGAAAACTCTAACCATAAGGGCCTTTCCATGCATTAGTAACAACAACGCGGCTGATGATCCTAATCCAAACTGGGAAGTTAGTGCAATCAAGCTAACATTTCAAATAAATGTGCCCTATTTTTAACAAAACTTGACATCTGAATATTGAATGCAGAGCAATAAAAATGTTAGGACCTAGAATAGGGCCTGAGAGATCATTTAGTACAACTTCCTCATTTTACAGATGAAGATGAATTAAAATCAAAGCGCCTGTCCATTTTTCGCTCAAAATAGTGGCCAGAAGTAGATGTGTGGTCTCCTAACTTTAAAAAATTACCTTATGATCTAATTACAGGAGGGAACCCAAGTATTTGCACAAGACATCTTTACAAGAACATCTACATGGCTAATGGTTTTTAAAAAACGATTTAATTTACCAAGATTATTCTTACGTATCAGAAATATAGAAAGCAAACCCTGACTAAACCCTGTCTCACGAATTAAATGAACAGTATTAAATAAAAGTATTTTAATGCCAGATCAGTGCCTGGCCCATAATTGGTGTACAATAAATGTTTGTTCAATGAATGTGCCAACTCAAGGAAAGTACTGTCATCACTGGCAATAGAGTCTATACGTTTAAACTCCAATCACGCCACTGTGAATAGAATCGCCTATGTATTACTTTAATATTCTTAAAGTAGTCGATTTAAAAACAAACTGTATGCTTTAAAGGGATGCGACTTTATATGGTCATAATGGCAGCGAAGAGCCTCAGCATAATTCACCGTAGCCATTTTTGATAAGACTATGATCCTACAGATAAGAAGTAACTCCTAAATTTAAAACTGCTACGACTCTCCAAATAATTTGGGAAGAACAACCTAAAAAGGAGACTAAACTGGGTGAACAAAAGATGTGTAGCACTCAAGTTGGCAATCAGGGAACTGAGACTTTAAATTTAGTCTTAATCTTGTACACACAGTAACTACTGCCAAAGCTTCTGACCTCTCCCCTACCCCACCACTTTCTCCTTTTAAGCAGACGAAAAGCAGCGGGTGTGCAAGACGCCTGGTTCTCAGGAATAGAATCCGACCCCAGAAGCACTGTCGCTTTGCAGCGCATCTCGCAACCTGGAGAAAGGAAATTTTCCAAGACCTAGAAACCTACAGCTATTGCGGGCGACAGAACCCCAAAGCCTTCCTGTTGGCGCCGGAAGCCCCCAGACAACCCACCGGGGCCGAGAAGGGCCCGGAAATCAGCTGCCAGAGATTCGAGGCGGGGCGTGAGCGACGTGAGGCAGCCCCGCAGCCGGCGCGCCAGGGACTGAAGGAGGAGGAGGCCCGGCGCCCATTTTGTCCTCGGCCTCCGCACTTCCCGCTCCTCCCCCCCACGCCGCCCCGGCCGAGCAACCTACGTGAGGCCTGCAGTTACTGGCCTTCCACGGCCCCGCATCCCCGACGTCCGCTAGGCCGCGGCGCGTGGACTGGGACTGCGTGGATACCAGCCCCGCCGGCCACTCTCTAGGCCTCGCTCCGGTTCCGCGGGCCCAAAGCCTGACGTCCTGCCGGCTTCGCCCTCCCACCCTCCCCGCCTCGGCCTCAGTCCCGTGGGCTCCCTCAGCTCCGCCGGCTCCAGTCCCCTCACCCCTCCCCGCCCGAGCCTCACTCTCCCGGTCCCCGGGCTTGAAGCCCCTTCTCCCTTCTTGCCCGTATCTCAGGCCACGGCCTTCGGCCTCAGCCCAGCGCCCTCAGCCCCAGTCTGCAAGCCTCTCCTGGGACGTACCCTCCGGCAAACAGATGCACCAGCGTGTCCCTCTGGCTCATTCTCTCTCCTGCATGTCCTCCGGGCGCTGAGGCGGGACGCGGATCCGGCCGCCGCGACGGCCGCAGCTTCCGCCCCGGACTGGAGCCGCACGGCGCCCCAGTGACGGCGACGGGAACTGACGGAGACGCGGCTGCAGAAGGCGACCGGCGCGGCCCTCCCGCCGCGCTGCAGCCACGCCGCCTCCCACCCTGACTAGGTTTTCACCACCCGCGTTGGAGGGCAACGCGGCGGCAGCGGGGGCGTGAATATTCCGACCCTCCCCCCCCGCGATATAAACAGAAGCTACCATTGGCCCGCACTGCGTGACGTCAAGCAGCCGGCATTCCTCTTTCACGTGATCGCTGAGGGGTTTCTCAATGGAAGGGGCCGGGAGGCGGGGCTAGAGCGCGTGCCCGGAGGGTAGTGGGTCACCAGGTCCTCGCACTTAGTCTGCCCGCCCGGAGTGCTGCACCCGGTGCCGCCTGGGCTCGCGCAGACAAACGGATTCGAACTTCACGCTCCCGGCCCCGACCACGTGAGAAACGACCTGGATGCCCGGTACGCAAGCGGAGTTGGGACGCGAGCCTGCCCAGTCTCTGATTTACTTTTTTTATACTATTTTTTTTTTAGAGCTGTTTGACGTTCACAACAAAATTGAAAGGGAGGTACAGAAATTTCCCATTGGCCCCTGCTTGATTCACGTTTTAATAATTGGATCTATGACCCAGCATTTATACTTCCTAGTGTTTACCTCAGAGTAGCACTCAGTGCATGGAAAGGCTTGTACAGACACTCGTACAGGATCACAAATAACAGTACGGTGTTTACAGACAATGCTTAGTGTAGTATACTATTAGTGTAGAATAAATATTCTTTATTTTAGAAAGAATAAAGAAAACTGGCATTTACTCATTTTTCTAACCAGCAAGTTTTTTCTTGTACGTATATACAAGAAGGTCAAGGACTGAGGGAAAGAAAATGTTGTATCCCTCTACAACATGATTAAATATTTAAAATTTTTGTTAATTAGTAATTATTTCTAAGGTGCAGAAGTGCAGGAAATAATATAACATAATCTGTATTCATCACCCACAATGAACAAATGTTGATATTTCCCTCCTCTTTGTTTGGTAACTTCCATTTCACCTGCAAGGTCCTCACCACACTTTCCCACCCATGTGGGGTTATCCAGGGCTCACCTTCCTTTCCTTCCAGGGCCATTTCCTTCACGAAGTCCTCCCTGATTGCCTTAGCTCTCTATGCTCCTTACCTGCTCCTAAATTCCCACAAAATGTACAGACTGCATGTCACTGGCAAGTGTGCATCTACTCCACAGTAAATGCTCATCTGTAAAATGGGCATAAGAATACCTACCTCACAAGGCAGTTGTGGGGACTAAACACCTTAAAATTATGTAAAGCACCACAGCAGTGCTGTGTAAGTGCTACCTATGATAATTAGTAATATTATTTTACTGCATTGTATTCTTAATAGCAAAACTGTCAGCAGCTAATATTGCTTGAGCACTTACTAATATGCCAGGCTCTGATCTACAGCATGCTCTTATTAAACTCTCACAACTGCCCTATGAGGCCATTGATATTGTTCCCTCAATTTGTCATGAGGAGACTGAGATTTAGAATAATTGACTTGCCCAAGATTATCCAGTTCATTCAGAAAGAGATTGGATTTGAATCCAGCAGAATCTCTCTGATCCCAGAGCTTCAGTTAGTGAAGTAATAGCTGCACATTAGAGAGGGAAATTTTGAAAAAAACAAACAAATGAAACTCCAAAAAGTAGAAATAAAAATTGACACCCTGGCCATACTTTCCCCCAAACCCTTGTATTAACTTTTGGCGGGGGAGAGGGGGGGTGTTAGTTCTATCTTTTTTTACAGCAGTTTTATTGAGGGATCTTTCACATGCCATAAAATTCAGCTATGTATAGTGTACAGTTTAGTGGTTTTTAGTATATTCTGATGGTTGTAGAGCCATCACCATTACCTAATTCCAGAACACTTTCCTCACCCAAAAAGAAACCCCACACTTGTTATCAGTCACTCCCATTCTCCTCTCGCCCTATCCTCTGCCAACCACTAGTCTACTTTCTGTGGATTTGCCTAATCTGGACTTTTCGTATAAATAGAATTATACAATATGTGGCCTTTTGTGTCTGGTTTCTTTCACTAAGCATACTGTTTTCAAGGTTCATTCATGTTGCAGCACACATCAGTACTTCATTCCCTTTTATGACTGAATAATAGTCTGTCATATGACTATATCACATTTTGTTTATCCATTCTCAACGGATGGCCATTTGGATTGATTCCACTTTTTGGCTGCCATGGATAATCGTGACGTGAATATTTGTGTACAAGTTTTAGCATGCAGATACGTTTTCACTTCTCTTGGGAATATACTTGGGAGTATCATTGCTGGGTCATATGATAATTCAATGTTTAACCTTTGGAGTAACTGCCAGACTGTTTTCTAAAGTGCCTGCACCATTTTAGATGTATTTCATTTAAAACAATGGCTGTAGCTCCATGTTTTTGGCATAGTGAATGCTGTGGTAATTACATTTAATGAAGCTTCTGAAACTGGTAAGGAGGGAGCCCAAGTTCTTACATGGAGTGAATTATTCCCGTAAGAGCAATAGCAATTCATAATGTGACCGTTTACTCTGGAACCTCATTCAGATGGCATCGTGGAAGGAGACTCTGCCCCATGCGCATTCCGTCCGATAGCCCCTGGGGCTGCCCACTGGGGTGTGGTTGCTGAGGCCTTCATTCTTGTGGGGATTCCAGGGTTAGTTGGCTGTCATGTTTGTTGAGGTTCCACTGTACTGTGTCATCTGCCAGCTCTTTTATAATGTTCCTTTCTCATTCCTGTCAGCTAATGTCTTTAAGTGATTCCTTCAAGACCAGCACGAGATGAGGTTTCTTGAGCCCTTGCCCCTTAAACAAACAAGCTTCTAGGTGCTTCTCCAGAGTGATATTAAGGCAGGGTGGGTGGGGCTAAATGACCTTGCTTTAGTGTCAGGCACACCTGTAGGTCTTCCAGACCCCCATTCCTACCGAGGGGTCTTCTGGGAACTGTAGTTTTTAACTGAATGTAGAAAGAGAAACTGATGGCGAAACTGTGGATGGCCACAACTGGTTGCTTGGCTCAAAACAAACAAATAAGCTCATTGTGAAGTAGGGGGGACTGCTACTTTATTTCCTGATTGGTACTAACCTCAAATTTTAATTGCTGCTGAACTGCAGGAGACAATTGTTCTAGACATGGCAGTTGAGGAGGAGGGAGCGATTGGAGGCGGGGGATTGGTTTGGCATGCACTCCTGCACCCCGCACCTCAGGAACGTTATTGCATGTGGATCGGCTGCTTTTGGAAGACTATTGCCCAGAAGAAGTGTTTGGTTTTCACAAGCCAAAGATATTCCAAAGTATAGAGGGCTGCTGTATTTGCAGAGCTAAATCCTCCAGTTCTCCATTCACTGACAGTAAACTCTATGGAAAGGACTTCCAGAGCTGCTTTCGGTTACATGAGACTTGATCAGGAGACATCTGTAATGCCCGTGTCCTGCTGTGAAAAGATGGAAGAAATTACCAGCAGGATAAAAAAACAAACAAACCCAAAAAACAAAACTGGAATCATGTGGTAGATGCAAGGGCAGGACCCAGTCTAAAGACTACACTGAAAGCAGAGAAAGTGAAAACTCTATCTGGAAACAGGATAAAAAGCAACCAGATCAGTAAACTGCCAAAGGAATTTAAACGTCGTAATTCTGATGCTCACAGTACCACCTCAAGTGCCTTTCCAGCTCAATCTCCTTGTTATAGTAACCAGTCAGGTGATGGCTCAGATAAAGAGATAGCTTCTGGCTCTAACAGAATGCCAGTGTTTTCCATTTTGGATCTCACATACTGGATAAGACAGAAAATATGCTGTGGCATTATCTATAAAGGCTGTCTTGGGGAAGTCCTCATCTGACACACACCTATTCAAGTCTTGCTGCAGCAATAAGAAAGCAGCTGCTGAGAAGCTGGAGGAGCAGGGGCCAGAGCCACTGCCTATCTCCACTCAGGAGTGGTGACTGAGGTTTATGTAGAAAGGAAATAAAAAACAATTTAAATTTTGGAAAACAAAGCAACAAAATTATCCTCCTGCTATTCTGCCAAATGATGATTTCTAGAATAGTTGTTTTTTTAATAGAGCTTTTAAAAGAAATTATTTATTTTATTTATCTATTTTTGGCTGCGTTGGGTCTTCATTGCTGTGAGTGGGCTTTCTCTAGTTGTGGCGAGTGGGGTCTACTCTTCATTGCGGTGTGCAGGCTTCTCACTGCAGTGGCTTCTCTTCTTGCGGAGCAGAGGCTCGCATGGACTTAGTTGCTCCAGGGCATGTGGAATCTTCCCGGACCAGGGCTCGAACCCGTGTCCCCTGCCTTGGCAGGCAGATTCTTAACCACTGCGCCACCAGGAAAGTCCTTAGGATAGTTTGAGTGGGTTATTTTTCCTTCAGTTCCACAAACTCTGAAGCCAGTGTCTAGCTTACTAAAAGAACAAAAAAAGTGTACATAATATAGGCTTGGCCAAAACGTTCGTTTGGGTTTTTTCTGTACAATGTCATGGAAAAACCCAAACGAACCTTTTGGCCAACCCAATATTTAAGATGCTGAGTATTTCATAGGAAAGTGAATGCAGCTGTAAAGTGCTTTTAAGTCTTTTTAAAAAATCCCCTTGGGCTTTCCTAGTATCCATTTATTTAAAAAAAATCCCCTTCTAATGAATGAAATTAGGGGAATTTCAGGGGACAGAGATGGGATTTGTTGTATGATAAATGTATGTAGTTTTAGTCTTTCTATATTCAGAAGCAGTGGTTAGAGCATTTTTTTAAGATGGCTGGCTATACTTGTTTTCCTTTGTTATAATAAATTTGTCATAACTCAGTAAACATGGACTTGCCCCTAGAGGTAGTTATTAATAACTCTGAAATATTAAGGTCTTGCCAAGGTTCTGATGATTCAAACCTGTACTACTGAATATTAAGCAGGACAGACTAAGCTCTCTGGTGCGAATATCTTGAAAGAGTAATTTCTAAATATACAGAGGTAACTTAACTGTATATGTTGCATCCTGTGTCACCTCCCTCCATATTGATGTTTTTTGTTTTTTGTTTTTTGCAGTACGCGGGCCTTTCACTGTTGTGGCCTCTCCCGTTGCGGAGCACAGGCTCCGGATGCGCAGGCCCAGCGGCCATGGCTCACGGGCCCAGCCGCTCCGCGGCATGTGGGATCCTCCCGGACCAGGGCACGAACCCGTGTCCCCTGCATCGGCAGGTGAACTCTCAACCATTGCGCCACCAGGGAAGCCCCATATTGATGTTTGATAAAGATTTTTTGGGTTTTGTTTTTATATTTATTGATTAACAAATATTTATTGAGCATTTATGGTGCACTGCTATAAAGTGAATTTTTTTTTTAATTTATTTTACTTCTGGCTGCACTGGGTCTTTGTTGCTGCACTGGGTCTTTGTTGCTGCACTGGGTCTTTCCTGCTGCACCCGGGCTTTTCTCTAGTTGAGGCTAGTGGGGGCTACTCTTTGCTGTGGTGCACTGGCTTCTCTTCTCAGTGCGGTGGCTTCTCTTGTTGCGGAGTGCAGGCTCTAGACGCACGGGCTTCAGTAGTTGTAGCACACGGACTTAGTTGTTCCGTGGCATGTGGGATCTTCCCAGACTAGGGCTTGATGAACCCGTGTCCCCTGCATTCGCAGGCGGATTCTTAACCACTGCACCACCAGGGAAGCCCTGATAAAGATTTTAATTTATAAGAAACTTCTAAAGCAGAAGTTCCTCTTGGGGAAATGTCAAGTCTTTAGGATAAGCAGTCCTATATGAATAGTACCAAAGCATTACCACTTGGTAGAGAACACACTCTATTAAAAATGTTAAATTATCTGAAAAATAAAATGTGCAAGTCTTCAGGATGGCACACGAAAAAACAAAAGTTAATGCTCCTTGGGGCACATTTCTTAGAGGGCTTGCAAGTGTGTAAATTGTTTATGTTACATGACTGGTGACTTCCTTGAAAATCTGCACAATTCACTTTTAGCTCTGGATTACTTCAGTTGACCTTTGTGAAGGTTTTATCTGTGTAGAATGGTTGTTTGACTTGTTTTAACCTATTAGGGCTTCAGGTTTTTGTGGGTTTTTTTCATTTTATATTAAAGTAAAATTCTACTAAAAAATTTTTTTTTCATTGCTATGGGCTGAAGAAAAGTTAATAGCTATTCGTTGGGAAGTGGAGCAGAGATGGACCACCGATGCCATTTTTCCCCCACTTAGCCTTTGTTGGTCTTGTAGGTACAGAAAATTCATATGGGTCCTAGATTGGCAACATTAGTTTTAAATATTTGGGTAAGATTTTTAAAAAAATCTTTGTGTCTTTTTAGCTTTTAGTGGGAGGTTTGGAGAGATTGTTTTATATTCTCAGCCAGATGCCATTAAGTTTTTTTCCTTATTTTGCTTTTAATAAAAAGTAATACATTCAAACAATACAGAAGTGCATGAGTTAGAAATTAAAATCCTCACTTCAGCCTCCCTTCCTAAATCCTACTCCTCAGAGGACATCATTGGTAAGAGTTGGGTAAGCATCCTCCTGGGTACTTGATGCCTTGATGGTAATCATCTCAAAGAGCTTCAGATGTGTACAGTACTCACCATGTGCCAGGCCTTGTTGGAAGCACTTTTCATGTATTTTAGCTGTAGAACCCAATGAAGGACATTTTATAGACGAGGAGACTGAGATGCAGAGGGGTTAGAGGATTTGTCAAGGTGACTCAACTAGCACGTAGCTGAGTTGGGTTGGAAACCTAGGGAGTCGGCCTCCAGAATCTGTACTCTCATCCTCTATTCTACACCATCTCCAATGTTCATTGGTTGAATGAGAATATTAGCTATAGTTTCAAAAAAAAAGAGGGGGTGGGGTGGGGGAGAGGGGGCTTTTGAGAGAACTTAAGGAGATGTGGTGCCTAGAGGACAAAATGTGTACTTATATCTGAGCCCCAGATGGAGTCATGAGGGCAGTGACTCCCAAATGCAGGTTTCATGTCCCATTGAGCCACCTCTCCCATCAGCAACATCAGTTACTCTGTGTCACATTTCAATTCAATCATGGTTAAAGGCTCTCCTTAGATACACAGGTGATAAGCAGAGCTTGCACTGGAAATACATAAGGAACTGATAGAAAATGGATTTCCCCCAGAAAGATTCAGTTAGCTTGTTGGAAACACTGTCCACCGGGGAGCAATTTAGGAATGTGTCCCAGGTGGCTTGGAGAAAAACCCCAAAAAACAAAATAGGACTTTTCCTACCCTCCAGGACAGGAGTATTAGAAGGGTAGTGAGACCTTGCAAAGAAATGCATAGATTTTGTTGAGATAGGGTGTAACACACTTTTGTGTGGACAATGCCTGGGACCTCAACGGTGTGTGGTAATGCAGAAGTTGTGCCCTGCCTCCCATTTAAGAAACCATCTAAGGGCCTTACTAAGGGTCCCTGCTTTTTTTTTTTTTTCTCTGTTTTTTTATTGAAGTATAGTTGTTTTATAATGTTGTGCTAATTTCTGCTGTACAGCAAAGTGATTTAGTTATACACATATATACATTTAAAAAAAAAATAAATTTATTTATTTGTTTTTGGCTGCATTGGGTCTTCGTTGCTGCGCACGGGCTTTCTCTAGTTGGATGAGCGGGGGCCACTCTTCGTTGTGGTGCGCGGGCTTCTCATTGCAGTGGCTTCTCATTGCGGTGGCTTCTCTTGTTGCAGAGCACGGGCTCTAGGTGCGCGGGCTTCAGTAGTTTTGGCTCGCAGGCTCTAGAGTGCAGGCTCAGTAGTTGTGGCGCACGGGCTTAGTTGCTCCATGGCATGTGAGATCCTCCCGGACCAGGGCTTGAACCTGTGTCCCCTGCATTGGCAGGTGGACTCTCAACCACTGTGCTACCAGGGAAGCCCCAGGGTCCCTGCTTTGAAACCCAACTTGCCTGTTGGCATTTGAATCTTGTTTTTAACATTAATGCTTTGTTTTTATCTCAAAGTAATAAAGGCAAAGAAACAACCCAATTCAAAAAAATAGGCAAAGAACTTGAATAGACATTTCTTCAGAGAGAATGAAAAGATGCCCAACATCACTAATCATTAGGGAAATGCAAATCAGAATCACAGTGAGATCCTACTTCACACTGATTAGGATGGCTACTATAAAAACAAAACAAAACAGACAAACAAGATCAGAAAATACCAAGTGTTGGCCAGGAAGTGGAGAAATTGGAACCCTTGTGCATTGCTGGTAGGAAAGTAAAATGGTGCAGCTCCTGTGAAAAACTCTATGGCAGTTTCTTAAAAACTTAAACATAGAATTATCACATGATTTAGTGATTCCACCTCTAAGTAGGTACCCAGAAAAACTGAAAGGAGAGACTCAAACAGATACACTCACATTAATGTTCATAGCAGCACTATTCGAAATAGCAAAAAGGTAGAAACAACCCAAGTGTCCATCATCAGATGAATGGATAAACAAAATATGGTATATACAATGGAATATTTATTCAGCCTTTAAAAAGCAGGGAAATTCTGACACATGCTGCAACGTGGATGAATCTTGAAGATATTATGCTAAAGTGAAATAAGCTGATAAACAACAAATTGTATTGATAGGATTTCACGTATGTGAGATATCTAGAATAGTCAAATTCATAGAGGAGGAAAGTAAACTAGTGGTTCCCAGGTGTTAGGGGAAGGGAGGGAGGAGTGGGGAGTTAGTGTTTAGCGGGTATGAAGTTTCAGCTTGTGATGGTGGAAAAGTTCTGGAGTGGGATAGTATAATGGTTGAACAATAATGTGAATGTACTTAATGCCATGGAATTGTACACTCTGAAATGGTTAAAATGGTAAATTTTATGTTATAGAAATTTTACCAGAATAAAAAAAACACTTCAAGCAATGCATATGGTTGTAAAAAAGTAAATATATAGTATTAGAAAAGTTATAATAACTTCAGACTTCCTACTGATTCCTCAGTCTCCTTATTTTTGCTCCTAGAGGTAGCCACTTTCAACTTTTTACTTTTTCTTTAGTTCCAGATTTCTCAATTATAGCAATTCATGCTGTTTTTCTTGATCTATTAATTTCAGATGTTATCCATTACACTTCACATTATCAGAGATGCAGATTTATCTTTCTTACTCCACCCCTAAACTCCCCATTTTTCCTGCTTCATCTTCCTAATTGTTGTATCATGATTTTTTAGTAAAATTGATAATTATTTATCATCATGGCTATATACATTTTGTCCACTGCAAAGCCAAATGGTGTACATGCTGTTCTTGCACAACTTTTTACTTTTCTTGGTTAACAATTGCCCTTTTTTTCTATTTGCCTAATTTTCTCTACCTGTCCTAATTTTTTCCACATACTACATCATATCTATCTATCAATGGCTAACAATATTATTTTCTCAATGTTTTAAGATCAGTCTGTCAATCCCATTTTCTTCCCCCTCCCTCTGGAGACCTCCCTCCTGGATTCTTCCATCTTCCTGCTCCAGCCTGAACTAGTTATAGTTACTCTCTTGGCTGCACAATTGTCATCCTGGGATTTACATCCCCTTACCTGTTTTCTGGATCTTATGTTTTTTGGTTTTTGGTTTTTGTTCTTCTTCTTTACTTGCTGCTTCATTCTGCTGAAGTACGTTCTTCAGCAGTTGCCAAAGAAGAGTTGCATAGGAGGTATTATTATTAGATTTTGCATGCTTTTATTTTATCTTCATATTTGATAATATGGCTAAGTATGGGATTCTAGATTGAAAATCATTTTCCCTCTGACTTTTTTTTAATCGACTTTAAAAAAATTTATTTATTGGGCTTCCCTGGTGGCGCAGTGGTTGAGAGTCCGCCTGGACGCAGGGGACACAGGCTCGTGCCCCAGTCCGGGAAGATCCCACATGCCGCGGAGCAGCTGGGCCCGTGACCCATGGCCGCTGAGCCTGCGCGTCTGGAGTCTGTGCTCCGCAATGGGAGAGGACACGGCAGTGAGAGGCCCGCGTATCGCAAAAATAAAACAAAATAAAATAATTTATTTATTTTTATTTATTCTCAGCTGTGTTGGGTCCTCGTTGCTGCGTGTGGGGTCCTAGTTGCGGCGAGTTGGGGCTGCTCTTCGTTGCGGTGTGTGGACTTCTCATTTGCAATGGCTTCCCTTGTTGCGGAACACGGGCTCTAGGCACGCGAGCTTCAGTAGTTGTGGCACACAGGCTCAGTAGTTGTGGCTCGTGGGCTCTAGAGCACGGGCTCAGTATTTGTGGTGCACGGGCTTAGGTGCTCTGCGCCATGTGGGATCTTCCTGGACTAGGGCTCGAACCTGTGTCCCCTGCATTGGCAGGTGGATTCTTAACCACTGCACCACCAGGGAAGTTCCCCCACTATGACTTTTGAAGTCACTGCCCCATTGGTTTCTAGCATCCAGAGCTAATATTGAGAAGCTTGACTCCATTTGTAACTCTGGTCTTTCTATAGAACATGTTTTTTGCTATTTTAACCTTTTAGGATCTTTCTTTTATCCCTGGTTTTGGGAAATTTCACCACAAAGTACCATGATGGTGGTGGTCTCTTCATTCATTGTGCTGGGTACCCTATGGGCCTTTTAAGTCTGTAAATGAAAACCTAGAATTCACCCTTGGAGTGTTCTTTAACGGTTTCACGTGTGCTGGTTTGGGTCTTTCAGCCCCCAAAGCCAAAAAGTATAGTTGATTTTTTCTCCCCTGAACAGTACCTGGCAAGAAGTTGGCACTGGGTCAATACCCAGAGTCAATGGCCGAAAGTTAAAAGGATTGACTTCTGGTTTGGCAGCAACGCCGTGCAAAGCAGCACTTGGCAAATATTTGGTGGCGAAGAGAGTGATAACAGTTTTATTTCATAGGTGGCCAATTCCCTTCAGTCTGGGTCCCCCCTCAGGCCCCACCCCAGAACTGCTTCAGCAGCTTTCCACCTTCTCCATCCTTGACCTCAGGCCATGCCCTCTTACCCTGCTTAGTAGTTGGGTGAACAGAAGAGAAACAGAAAACAGGACTGGGAAGTCTCACTGACCTTGGAGTTAGGGTCAAAGGTCAGTGTCGGGGATAGCCCCACAGCCTGTAGTCAGAATTACCTTGGAAAAGCCTTTGAATCTCCCAGAAGTGTGAGGTACTAACAACTTCTTTTACTTTATGTTTCTCTCTGCTCCTCAATTAATCCCTTAATGTCTTCTTTCAGGATGTCCGTGAAACCATAGCCATCCAATTTCTTGGCCACAGCGAAACTGTTTTTCCTTTTTTCATTGATTGGGAAATACTTAAAGTTGTTTTCCCAGCTTTTCCATAATTTTGGCTCTGTAAGACTTTCACTTTCAAGCAAAATGGAGTAACAGGGATCAGAAATATGAAAATCCAGGCAAAATATATAAAACTGTAAACAAAAAGAACAAAGAGCATTGCTCGTCATCCCCTTATACAGAGAATTAAGTCACAGTGCCCGTGTGCCCTGAGGGGAATTCAGGATGGAAAAAGCTGGAAGCATTCTGTGCTTTTGGATGTGCAGTCCCCTAGAGAGTTATTACAGTTTATGCAGTTATTTATTACAGTTATGCAACTTTTATTCAACAAATTTTTATCAGTTAGGGATCTGACACGTTGGTGGATGCTTTCACATGTATTATATCATCCTGTTCTCACAGCACACCTATAGGGTTGGATTTCTTTATTTTTTTTCTACTTATAAGAAAAGGGGGGACTTCCCTGGTGGCACAGTGGTTAAGAATCCGCCTGCCAATGTGGGGAATACGGGTTTGATCCCTGGTCTGGGAAGATCCCACATGCCGCGGAGCAACTAAGCCTGTGCGTCACAACTCCCCTAGCTTGGCACTTAAGGGTGATGTCCCTGTCTACCGCCCCCCTACTCTCCTACCCCTTCCTATAAGCGCAGGTCCCTCTAAGCCAACTGAACTGCTGGCGTTACCCACATTCACACAGTTGCTTCACTCCTCTGGGCTTTCAGAAATGTCCCAACACCTCCCTCCCCTGCTGTGTGCTTGCACAGCTCTGTGCTGGCGCTGGCCTCTCCAGACCGTGCCCCGTCCACCCCGCAGGCTCGTGCACTCCCTGAGAGCCAGGATTCCTGGCCAACTGCAGGCCCCACGCTTCCCCAGGTTGGGAACCGTTTCATATTTGTCTATGTAGCCTCTTGGGCACTTGGCATCGTGGACATTAAATATTTTCCACGTGCCTACCCTGTGCCAGGTAGTGTCCTAGCAGAGCAACGAGACGGACAAGGTGGCAGCTCTCACAGAGTTTATGTTCTGCTTTACAACAGACAATAATACGCTGGTCAACAAATCAAGTAATTTCATGCTGTGGAACTATTTTACCATGAAGAAAATTAAGTGATGGGAAGATGTAGTTTAGACTGAGTGCTGATGGACATACTCTCTGGGGACACGGCTTTTATGTTGACTGCTGAGAAGGATAAAAAAGAACCAGCTGTGTGAAAATGGGGGTTGCATTAGTTCCCTAGGGCTGCCATAAGGAAATACCACAGACTGGGTGGCTTAAACAACAGAAATTTACTTTCTCACAGTTCTGGAGGCTCGAAGTCCACGATCAAGGTTTTGGCAGGTTTGGTTTCTTCTGAGGCGTCTCCTTGGCTTGCAGATGGCCACCTTCTTCTCATCGTGTCCTCATATGAATGTCTCTCAGCCCGTGTGTGTCCCTGTTCTAATCTCCTCTTATAAGGATACCAGTCCGATCGGATTAGGGCCCACCCACATGACCTCATTTTACCTTAATTTCCTCTTCAAAGGCCCTATCTCCAAATCCAGTCACATTCCGAGGTACTGGAGGTTAGGGCTTCAACATAAGCATTTTGGGAGGACACAACTCAGCCTGTAACAGGGGTGAAGTGCATTTCTAGGCATAGCAAGTGAAAAGGCTCTGAGTGAGTTTAAGGAAAAAGGAAGGCGGTGGGGCAGAGCAGAGTGAGCAAGAAAAGACAGGTTGGGGCTTCCCTGGTGGCGCAGTGGTTGAGAGTCCGCCTGCCGATGCAGGGGACGCGGGTTCGTGCCCCGGTCCGGGAAGATCCCACATGCCGCGGAGCGGCTGGGCCCGTGAGCCATGGCCGCCGAGCCTGCGCGTCTGGAGCCTGTGCTCCACAACGGGAGAGGCCACAGCAGTGAGAGGTCCATGTACTGCAAAAAGAAAAACATGAAAAAGAAAAGACAGGTTGGAAATGGAGTTAGATAGGTGGACAGGAGCCAGCTCATGTAGGCACTTGTAGGTCTGTCGACCGGAAAAAAAAAAAAAAGCACAACCTAAAAGTTGAGAATTATGTTTTATTCAGCAGGCTTACTGAGGATTTAAGCCTGGGGATTCAGCCTCTCAGATAGTTCTGAGGAACTGCTCCGAAAAGATAAGGGAGGGGGCAGGATGTGCAGGAGTTCAAACAAACAAAAAACAGGTAGTCAAACATCAAAAGATTACTGCTAATTAAAGAAAACCCCGGACATCTTAATGAATTTAGCACTTTTCTGTGTATGGGAAGATGCAAGAGTCTGGCTCATTGAAATCATTCCTTTGATAGGCACCTTAACCATCTAGGGCCAGTATCCTGTTTTTTTCCATCCTGAATCCCCTCAGGGTACACAACTGGGGGTAGTGGCTGCTGGCTTGATGGCTGCAACATCCTTTGTTTACTGATATGGCAGGCGACTTTTTTGGCTGCATATGCTAAGTGAGAGGAAAACCCACTGGAGGCTTTTTAGCACAGTAGTGCAAGGACCCAGTTTTCTTTTCCTTTTTTTCTTTTGGTTCACAGTCAAATACTGCATTTTATTTGAATAGTCAGTTTCCTATCTTTTATGTAACTTTCCCCTGCCCCATTGCCCCACCCTGCAAACTTACAAATAGAACCACTTGGTTAGGGAAATAATAAAGATACAGACTTTGGAATTAGAAAGATCTGGGTTTGAATTATCCTTCTGCCACTTTGTGATATCAAGCAAGTTAATTAACAGGCTGTGACATTCAGCTATTTCAAATGTAGAATTGAAATATCAATACTCACCTTACATCATGATGATTTCAATTATGCCTCCTAAAGTAATTGCCATAAACTAAGCACACAATCAATATACATTGAATAATTTTCTTACTGAAAGCTATATAGATTATTTTAACACATCAATTGTATTTTATTTCTTTTTTCTCTTAACCAGTTTTTAATTGAAGTATAGTTAATGTACAATGTTGTGTTTGTTTCAGGTGTACAGCAAAGTGATTCAGTTACATATATATTTATTTATGTATTCTTTTTTAGATTCTTTTCCATTATAGGTTATTACAAGATATTGAATATAGTTCCCTGTGCTATACAGTAGGTCCTTGTTGTTTATCTATTTTATATATAGTAGTGTATATCTGTTAAGGGACCCAGTTTTCAATTTCAAAAGATCACCCTGGTAATGTGTGGAGGCTGAGTGGAAGGAGGGCAAGAAAGGAAACAGGAAATGCCTTAGGGGGCTGTTGCAGTTGGTGGCTTGGACTGAGTGCTTTCAGAGGAATAACGAGTAGTCTGGGGTGCCGGGGAGAATAGGTGAATGGGGAGGATGAAGAAGGTCCATGATACCTTTCATTAAAATGTAGGTTTTGTTTGTTTGTTTGTTTTTGTTTTTTTGCAGTACTTGGGCCTCTCACTGTTGTGGCCTCTCCCTTTGCGGAGCACAGGCTCCGGACGCGCAGGCTCAGCGGCCATGGATCACAGCCGCTCCGCGGCATGTGGGATCTTCCCGGACCGGGGCACGAACCTGTGTCCGCTGCATCGGCAGGCGGACTCTCAACCACTGCGCCACCGGGGAAGCCCCTAAAATGTAGTTTTTCAACCAAGATTCATCATTATGGTGAGTAGAAGGTGCTAATTTAAGAACACTTTCCACGAATAGAGCAAAGTCATTCCAATGAGTCTTGGATAATTTGACTGGTGCCACTCATTGAGCCTTGACTATGAGATAGATGGCTTGCTTTACGTGTAGTTTCATCTCATGTTCATGACAACCCCTTGAGGGAATTGCCACCATCATTGTAGAGATGAGGAAACACAAGCTCTAGTGAAACCACAGGTGAGCATCAAAGCTGGAAATGCACCCTCGAACCCCCAGTACCCTGTTTTTCCCCCTGCTCTGGGCCCTCCCAAGGTGCTTTGCTCACTGCTCACTGTGGGGCTCGGAGGAGGGCTGCTGGCTCCTTTACCTTCTCTGAGCCGCTGCGCCCGTCTCAGATCTGCCAGCAAGGGGAGCCTCACAGACTTGCCGCGCAGGCCTTTAATGAGATAGAGCTGCTAAAAAGGAACATTTAGCGGCGTGTTTTATTCATTTGTTTTCTGTGAAATATTAATCATGAGCTCCTGCTAACACAAGGTTTGGGAAGCAGTGAGTAACTTTGACTTAGGGCAATCTTCAAAGTACTGAACCTGGGACGTCCGTGGCAGTCCAGTATTTAAGACTGTGGTTCCACTTCAGGGGACTCAGGTTCCGTCCCTGGTTGGGGAACTATCCCACACCAAAAGAAAAAAAAAACGGAAGTACTGAGACCTCCCCTCATCTCCACCCTCCAAGTTCTGTTTTCCGAGCTGAGCTCTATCTCAAGATCCTCTCTTCTGAAAAGGAAAACAAAATATTCAAAGGGAAAGAAAGGGAGGGAGAAGCCCAGGGTGGGAAGGGCGGCAGCTGGCAATGCTGGGAGAGCAGCAGTCCAGGAGGAGGTGGGGTATGGGACATGGCAAGGTCAAGCTGAAGACCTCCTCTTGCAGCGTGGACCACTGAGAGGGGGACGTGGACATGAGCTTAGGCCACCCTCCACCCCCCCACGTGTTTTTCTGCTTGCTGGGAGGAATGTCAGCAATGGACACCCAATAGAGGTGGTCTTTATTTTTACTCAGCCCACAGCACACACTTGCCACCTTCTCTTCGGGGGTGGGGGGGGCCCAGGGCTAGGAACAGGTCTAATAAACAGTCAACAAGAAGAAGGGAGTGGCCAGTATGTGGGGTGGGTATCCAGTGATTTTCAGAGATGGTACAGCCTCTGCCCTGGGGCATCCTCATCATAATAGTAGTAGCAAAAGGGTCTTTTCCCCCAGGTAGGAGGAAAGGTGTTACTGTGTTTGACCTGCTGATAAAGGAGGTAACTGGATTGCTGCCAGTCTGAGAAAGCAGACAGGTCAGGGAGCTCCCAGGCTCATGGTCTCTGTTCTCAGGGAGCCCTTGATTTGTCCTTGGGCAAATTCCAGCCCAATGTAGTTTCCAATAAAGAACAGGAAATGGTGAACACATGCATGAAAATGATTTAGGTACTTTGTCACATTTGAAGAAGTTTTAGGTAATATATAGGCTACCTGTTTTAAGTAGCCATTAGACACAGACTTTAAAAACCATTCTGTTTTTTAGATCCAAATACATATGAGAATTTGGTATAAAAGTGGCATTGCAGATTAGTGGGGAAAAATGAATTATTCAATAAAACATGTTGGGATTACTAGATTATCCCATTTGCAACAAACAAAACTTGGGCTTCCAATCTCACTCCTTTGATAAAAGTAAATTCCAGATAGATTTAAATACAAAAAAGTAAGCCAAGTCAAGAGAGTGAGAAGACAAACCAGAGTTTGGGAGAAAATATTTGCAAAATACATATCTGATAAAGGACTGTTATCCAAAATATACAAAGAACTCTTCAAACTCAAAAATAAGAAAGTGAACAATCCAATTAAAACATGGGCAAGAGGACTGAACAGACACTTCACCGAAGAAGATATACAGATAGCAAATAAGCATGTTCAACAACTTATGTCATCAGGGAAATGCAAATTAAACAATGAGATACCACTGCACACCTATTAGAATGGTCAAAATCCAAAACACTGGCAATACCAAATGTTGATGAGGATGTGGATCAACAGGAACGCTCATTCATTCCTGATGAAAATGCAGAACGGTACAGCTGAAATAGGAGGGAAGGGGGCAGGGCACAACCTTTGAAAGAATGGCTAGCCGGAGAACATGACATAAACTGATTAGAACCAAATGGGTCCAAGATGGCAGACAAGTCGACTTCCACTAGAACTTGAGCCTCAGTATATGCTCACTGTAACACATCAGCAAGCTAAATGACACACCCACAGGCGCCATGACAGTTCCAAGACTGACCATAAGGATCAAAAAGTGGGTGGTGCCCAATTCCTAGAAATCCCCGCCCCTTCCTGAAATAGCTGGAATACTCCTCCCACTCATTAGCCTATGAAATTACCCACCCGTATAAAAACTGACAACCCCATACCCTGGTGCCTTCCCCACCTTCTGAGATGGCCCGCACTCTGTCTGTGGAGTGTGTTTCTCTCCAAATAAATCTGCTTCCTACCTATTACTTTGTCTCTCGCTGAATTCTTTCTGTGATCATACATCAAGAACCTGAGCTTTGGGACTTTCCTGGTGGTGCAGTGGTTAAGAATCTGCCTGTCAAGGCATGGGACATGGGTTCGATCCCTGGTCTGGGAAGATCCCACATTCCAAGGAGCAACTAAGCCTGCGCGCCACAACTAGTGAGCCTGCGCTCTAGAGCCTGTGAGCCACAACTACTGAGCCCACGTGCCACAACTACTGAAGCCTGTGTGCCTAGAGCCCATGCTCTGCAACAAGAGAAGCCACTGCAATGAGAAGCACGCACACTGCAACAAAGAGTAGTCCCTGCTCACCTCAACTAGAGAAAGCCTGCGTGCAGCAATGAAGACCAAAAGCAGCCAAAAATAAATTAATTAATTAAAAAAAAAAAAAAAAGAAGAACCTGAGCTTCATTAAGTCCTGAAACCAGGTGTGTGTGATCTCATTTGGAAGACTGTGGGTTTTGTCCATGTTCGACTCCTGGCCAAGTGGGTTCAAGTTCCAATCAGGGTTTTGGACAGGTTTGAGTCCCGACATGTGGGTTCTACTCCCAATCTGAGGTGGACGGTTTCACAGCCACTTTGGCTTCCACTTTGGAAGACATTTTGGCAGTTTCTTACAAAACTAAACATATTCTTTACCTACAATCCAGCAAATGTGTTCCTTGGTATTTAAGAGTTGAGAAGTTATGTCCCCACAGAAAAATCGGCACACAGATGTTTATGGCAGCTTTATTCATAATTGCCAACATTTGGAAGCAACCAAGAAGTTCTTTGTAGGTAAATGGATAAATAGACTGTGGTACATCCATACAATGGAATATTATTCAGCACTAAAAAGAAATGAGCCATCAAGCCATGAAAAGACATGGAGGAAGAACCTTAAATACATATTCCGAAGGGAAAAAAGCCAATCTAAAAAGAGTACGTACTGTAGGATTCCAACTACATGACATTCTGGAATAGGCAAAACTATGGAGACAGTAAAAAGATCAGGGGCTGAAGGAGGGAGAGATGAATAGGCAAAGCACAGAGGATTCTTAGGGCAGTGGAACTATTCTCTGATACTATAATGGTGGATACAGGTCATTTGTCAAAATTACACGTTTGCCAAAACCCATAGAATGTACAACCTATGGTAAAACCTAAGGTAAACTATGGACTGTGAGTGACAAAGATGTGTCAGTGTATGTTCATCAGTGGTAACAAGTGTGTCACTCTGGTTGGGGATGTTGACAGTGGGCAGGTTGTACGTGTGTGGAATCAGGGAGCGTATGGAAATTCTCTACTCTCCACTCAGTTTTGCTGTGAACCTAAAACCGCTCTACAAAATAAAGGGTATTAAAAAAACTAAACCATCAGAAACAAAACAAAAAAGCAGAGCCAGGCAGTATTATTCATAATAACCCCAAACTGGAAAAGATGCAGCAGATGAAAGGATAAACGAATTATGGTTTATCCATATAATGAAACACTACTCAACAATACAAAAGAAAGAAAATATGCACAACAACATGGGTAAATCTCACAGATGTTAGTGAAAGAAGCCAGATACAATTCCAATATGACATTCTAGAATAGGCAAGACTAATCTAGAGGGACAGAAAGCAGACACATGATTGCCTGGGTTGAGGCTGGAGGTGGGGATTGACTGTAAAGAGGATGGAGACACAATGGAGGGAATTGAGTGGCTGGAACTCAGTCAGTGAGGTGATGGAAATGCTCTTTACTGCTGATTACTTGGCTGTATATATTTGTCAGAACTCATTGAACTGCATATTTGAAATGGGTGCATTTGTTGTGCGTAAATTATACCTCAATAAAAGTGATTTGAAAATGAAACCATAAAAATGTTAGAAGAAAATGAGAGACTTCCAGAAAGTGAAAGACAAATACCATATGAGTTCAGTTATGTGTGGAATCTAAAATATGGCACAAATGAACCTATCTATGGCACAAATGAACAGACTCACAGACATAGAGAACAGATGAAAAGGGGGAAGGGGGAAGGAGAGGGATGGACTGGGAGTTTGGGGTTGGTAGATGCAAGCTATTACATTTAGAATGGATAAACAACAATGTCCTGCTGTATAGCACAGCGAACTGTATCCAATCTCCTGGAATAAACCATAATGGAAAAGAATATTTTAAAAAATGTATATATGTGTATAACTGAGTCACTTTGCCGTACAGCAGAGATTAGCACAGCATTGTAAATCAACTCTACTTCAATTTAAAAAATTTTTAAAAAGAAGAGAAAATATGAGAGGCTTCAAAAAGTATATAATTTTGTCTTATCTAAATAGGGCATAAAACCTAGATGGCATAGAAGAAAAGACAGACAATTTTTTTTTTTTTTTTTTTGCTGTACACGGGCCTCTCACTGCTGTGGCCTCTCCTGTTGCGGAGCACAGGCTCCGGATGCGCAGGCTCGGCGGCCATGGCTCATGGGCGCAGCCACTCCGCGGCATGTGGGGTCTTCCCAGACCGGGGCACGAACCCGTGTCCCCTGCATCAGCAGGTGGACTCTCAACCACTGCGCCACCAGACAGACAAATTTGATTATAGAGATGAAAATTTTCTGTAGAGCAAAAAAATACCATGTACAAAAGAAAACAAGTGACAAATTGGGGGAAATATTTACAACTTGGTTTCTCTTGTTCTTAAAGAACTTGAACTGAAACAGTATGTAACTATAAACCTGTGTTGTCTCAAAACTGAGCCTGGGTGAGGGATATAAGGGCATGTATGTTTTGAGGAGGACTTGGCTTGCTAGAGGAAATTATACATATATATGTATTTTTGTTCTTATTGGAATAGAGTTGATTTACACTGTTGTGTCAGTTTCAGGTGTACAGCAAAGGGAATCTGTTATACCCACTCTTTTTTTGGATTCTTTTCCCATATAGGCCATTACAGAGTATTGAGTAGAGTTCCCCGTGGGAAATGATTTATATTAACAGGGCTTATCCCATCCCCACCTGAAACTGAGAGATACAACCATAAATTCACCATCCAACTTTGGTCTCAGACTGCCGGTGGGCTGCTGATGTTGCCATTGCTGCTGCTGGTGGTAATGACCTCTCAGTGCTGAGTTTGGTGTATCTGTGCACATCAAGGTTGGATAAGGAGGTACTGGGATCTAGGAAGATTTTTATTCCCAGGACAGCCTCATTCCCCACCCCGTGTCTTGATCAGGATGTAGGAAATATCCCTTTCTTATGAGCTCAAACTGCTTTCCCAAATGAAATTTTTTTTTTTTTTTTTTCCGGTACGCGGGCCTCTCACTGTTGTGGCCTCTCCCGTTGCGGAGCACAGGTTCCGGACGCGCAGGCTCAGCGGCCATGGCTCACGGGCCCAGCCGCTCCGCGGCACGTGGGATCCTCCCGGACCGGGGCACAAACCCGCGTCCCCTGCATCGGCAGGCGGACTCTCAACCACTGCGCCACCAGGGAAGGCCCCCAAATGAAATCTTAAAAAGGAAACAAATGGAAAACTTCTCCTGGGCGCTGCTTCCCTGCTCCACTGCCTTGCATCTAAGCATTGTCTAGGAACCTGGTTTCTGATTAACCAAAGTCTAGTTCCAGATTAGACTGGCTGACCCTGCTGATCTCACATTTGGCCCCAGGCTCCTTTTCTCTGTGGCAGCTCTGTCTGAATCCTAAGTGAAGACCACCTGGCTTCTAGGCCAGGGTCAACTGTGTGGCATAAAGTCCAGGCCTGGTTAGATGCTGTGTCCTGCCCAGAGCTGGCTTCCTGGTCTCAGGCCTTGGGCCCCAAGTCACACACACCCCCACCCCGCCCACTCTGAATGGTATTTCCACTCTAAGGCGTGCTGCGGGGTTGCCTTGATCCCAGCACTGGCCCCTGGCTTCTTGAAGAGGGAAGTCCCTTCCTTGTGTGTCCCTTAGATCCTCTCCTTGCTCTTCAAGCCACTCCCCATTTGCTTTGAAGTTGCTTGTTTTTCTTCTTCAGGCGCTGTCTATGGATCTGAGCTCCCAGAAATCCTTCTAAACCTTCTTGGTTACCTGCTATGTGCCAAGTACTTAGCTGGATGCCGGGATCAGCCCTGCCCTCAAGTTGCTAAACCTCACAGTTTAGTGGAGGTGGTCAGACAAGTAAACAGGCTGTAACAAATCATGGCTGTGATAAAGGGAATTCCGCTCAGGGTGGAGAGGAACAGGGGGAACCTAGAAGGCAGAGAGACTCACCCAGCTAGGGAGATCAGAGGAGATTCCTGCAGGAGGTGATGCTTGAGCCCAGTTCTGAAACGAAGACAGGGAGACATGTCAGGAAGATGCCCCAGGCAGAAAGAATAGCCTTTCTGCTATTCTGCTATTTCATGCTTCTGTAGAAGCATGAAACAGGAGAGTGAGCTTTGGAACATGGAGGTGATGCTGAAAAGTCAGCCTCTGTGCACCAGAGCTGAATCGAATCTTGGAGACAGAGTTTTGGGTGAAGCAGAAAAGAATAGCTTGATTGTTTTGCCAGGCAAAGGGGGACACAGTAGGCTCCTGCCCTTGAAAACTGTGTGTCCAGACCCAGCAGGATTCGGTGAGGAGTTTTATACCAATAGTTCAAGGGTGGGGTTGCTGATAAGATTAGGGTGTGTGCAGGGTCTGCACTCCTTTAATCTGGTCTCAGGTAATCTTTTTTCTTTCTTTTTTGGCCATGCCACATGGCTTGTGGGACCCCAGTTCCCCAACCAGGGACTGAACCCAGGCCCTTGGCAGTGAGTCCTAACCACTGAACCACCAGGGAATTCCCCTCAGGGAATCTTTTTTTTTTTTTTTTTTTTTTTTTTTTTGCCGTATGCGGGCCTCTCTCTGTTGTGGCCTCTCCCGTTGCGGAGCACAGGCTCCGGACGCGCAGGCTCAGCGGCCATGGCTCACGGGCTTAGTTGCTCCGCGGCATGTGGGATCTTCCCGGACCAGGGCACGAACCTGTGTCCCCTGCATCGGCAGGCGGATTCTCAACCACTGCGCCACCAGGGAAGCCCTCAGGGAATCTTTTGATGAGCTTCTCTGGTTACTTTAATCTGGCCAAAGGTGGTCTTCTCTGGAATGAAGAATGCTGACATCTTCCACTTGGGAGTTTTAATTCTATAAAGAGCTTAAAGATACTGTTACGTGTATCCCGTGAGGCAGAACCAGGACCCTGCTCCAAGGCAGCGCTATTATTTCTTGGCTATTCTTTCCTTGTCTCTGCATTCCCTCCCTTCTTTGATTAGCAACTGTTTGAATCTGCCCTTTGGGACTCCGGGAAGGTCCTGGAGGCTGGAGTCTGTTACCTACAAACAAGGAATGGGAAACCCAGAAAGGCTTCTGTGCCCAGGAGCCCCACAGGGTCCTGCTCGGTTTCAGAGGAAGGAGCTCGTTTTCCTCTGTTGGGCTATATTTGTCAGGAGCTTCTCTTCCTTTTGTAAGGCCCATCTTACCCTGGATTAGCTATCTAAGATCTAATATAAAAGTTAGCAACTTAAAACGGCAAATGTTTATCATTGTATACAGTTTCTGCAGTCAGGAATTGGTAGCAGCTTAGCTGGGTGGTCTGACTCAGTATCTCTCACGCAGTCCCAGTGATGCTGTCTCCCAGGCCAGAGTCATCTGAAGGTTTGACTCAGGTTGGAGAATCTGCTTCCAAGCTCGCTCACAAGGCTGTTGTCAAGCTTTGGTTTCTCACCATGTGGTCTCTCCTTACGGATGCTTATAACAAGGTATAACACCATAGTGGACTTCAGTGAGAGAGTGGTAGAGAGGGAAGCCACAGCCTTTTGTAATCTAATCTCAGAAGTCACATCTCGTCACTTTTTTTTTTGGTAAGTGAATATAGCTCCCCATTTGTATTTGCCTTTGAAATGGAAGTCTCTTATTCTTTAGGACATTTTTTTTAAAATTTATTTCTGGCTGCGTTGGGTCTTCATTGCTGCACACAGGCTTTCTCTAGTTGCGGCGAGCGGGGGTTACACTTTGTTGTGGCGTGCGGACTTCTCATTGCAATGGCTTCTCTTGTTGCAGAGCCCAGGCTCTAGGCGCACGGGCTTCAGTAGTTGTGAAACGCGGGCTTCAGTAGTTGTGGCACGCGGGCTTCAGTAGTTGTGATTTGTGGGCTTCAGTAGTTGTGGCTCATGGGCTCTGGAGCGCAAGCTCAGTAGTTGTGGCACACGGGTTCAGTTGCTCCATGGCATGGGGGATCTTCCCAGACCAGGGCTCGAACCCGTGTCCCCTGCATTGGCAGGCAGATTCTTAACCACTGCACCACCAGGGAAGCCCCATCCCATCACTTTTATCACACTCTTCTGATCACACAGAACAACCTTGGTGCAGTATGGGAGGGGACTACATAGGAGTGTGAATCCAGGAGATGGGATCAGTGGGGCCATCTTGGAGGCTGGGTACCACATATCCTATGGCTAAACTGCATTGTATCACCAGTGATCTTAGGCATAGTAACATGTAAACTTAGTTTCCCAGCCATCCATGTGGCTTCATTGAGGCCCCTCGTCTTTACTTGGAATCTCTTAGAAATTTAAGACATTTCCTTGCCTCTTCCTGCTTGGGGAGTGAGGGCTTTCCTTTTGGCCTCCCATCTTTTGTTTCTAGTTTGTGGAAGTTGCTGCTTCTCACCCCACTCCTTGGGGGATTTATCAATAGGACACACTCTGAGACAGATGAATAACCAGATCTTCTCTGACTCAACTAACAAACCATGTCTACCTTTTGAGAGTCTAGGTACAGGCAGCGGGTAGCTTTTCTTGAATCATGTTACTTTGGTTTTACAATTCAAAAATATTAAAAGGTAACGTTCTTCAAGAGAAGAGGACGGCTGCTGTTGCCTACAGCTTGGAGAGGTATATATGTGGTGTGGTGGAAAGAACAGGGGCTTAGGTTGCAGACAAACCTGATTCTATCATTGGACAAAGTCCTTAACCTCTCTGGGCCTGTTTTCTCATCTGTGAAATGGGTTGCTCTGAAGATCAAATGAAATAATTCATGCATAGCTGGCAGTAGCTTGTGCAAATTGGTATTTTATTTATTTACTTTATTTTCTCTATTAATGATACTGGTTTTAGTTTTATCACTACCATCTTCTCTCAAGATCCAACTCAATTTTTACAGCTACTTCAAATCTACCACAGTAATCAAATCAACATTGCCATCTCCCTGTTCTAAACTCAAATAGCATCTGAGTCAGCACTTCATAATTTAATGCTTAATTACCTATCATCTTACATTACTTTCTATTTATTTTGTGTCAGTCCTGTCTTCACAGTTCGATTCTGTCTTTTCCTAATTGCTTGACATTTGTTCAAGATATTGGGTGTTCTTGGGAAGTTGGCTACAAAGTGAATTCCCTGCTTTGAGCTCAGAAGAATTTCATGTGGGGAAGAAAAGGGAAGGAGGAAGGAGGAGCCAAGTAGCTAAGTACAGATATTATCAGGAATCTCTGCATGTAAAGTGTTGTATTTTATTTCACCTGCTATGATTTTGTTGGGTTTCCAAATTAACTGCTAAAACCCTCAGTACAGCTAGCAACCAGCAGGGAAACTATCAAACCAGATTGGATTCATTTCTATTTTTTTTTTTTGGATTCATTTCTTTAAAACAGTGTGAATTAATCTAACTTCTGTAGAGGAAAACAGGCTCTCACCCTTTAAAACTCTGCTTAAAATAAACCAATCTAATATTAATCTGAAAATATCATGTAAACAGTTCTCCCTGCAACACAGAAGTGCTACTATTTAAAAAAAAAAAACCCAAACCTACGTTTCTTTGCCACAGTTAGCAACATATTTATCAATGTGGAGACTGTTTTGCAATAAGGGAAGAATGGTTCCATTAAGGTATCAGCTTTATGGAATCTAGTGGTTGGCTTCAAGTGCTATTTTAGGGCCTTCATGACATGTATAAATGTCTGTTTTGACAGCTCTAGCTTCCTGTTACCAAATGTGAATCAAATTAGTCCTCATTTAAAGAAGGAACTTATTATACAGAGAAAGTCGAATTACAGGGTTTGTTCATTAGTACACACATTCCTTTTATAGAACCTGCTGTTGCAAATGGGAAGGATCTCCAGCACACTGTACATTGTTGGAAGTTTCCGCAGAAGAATAATATTGCTCCGGTAATGACCTAAGCAGCAGGTCATTCTGTGGGTATCTGCTGAAGCCAGGAAAGGGACTGTTCCCCAGAAAAATTCGTAGTCATAAATAAAAAAATTTGCAAGGGTTCCATTGATTGCTTCTAAGAGTCAATGGATCCTTGGTTAAGAAACTCTAGGTCAAGTTGACCAGGGAGTTAGGGGTTTTAGGAGGAGGCTGGGAAGTCAGCGATGGCCCTGAGACTATGGCCGTGTCTCACTGGCTCCGTAGAAGCCAGCATGGAGTGCTCAGGGTGTTTGAACGAGTGAATGAATGAATGAATGAATGGATGGATGGCTGGAAACATGTGAGTACTGATGTCTATTTAAGATCACGACCGAATCAGGTCAGTGACTTTAGGGAGCAAAAGCAGTGTCGGTGATGACCTCTTATATAATCTCTTTTGTCCTTTCTCGTGTTTGCTTGGGATTGCCTGTTGGTAAACAGAGGGGTCATGTTTGCATCTGATCTCTGACCCTGTTTGGAGAGGAGAGAATCCAGACTCAGCCAGAAGGCACACACATTGTCCCTTTGTGGGTCCTGGCTCTCCCCTAGGAACCCCCGTGCCCTAAGGAGCTCAGTCTCCCAGGAGGGCCCACCTTGCAAGGCTCCCCTTTCCATATAGCACTTGGGGCCTGTCTGCACCTTCCTTTTCTTTCTGGCAAGATGCCCACGTCCTTGGTGCCGTGATCTCAGAAGGCAGCCGGGTAAATGAATTCACACCAGCCAATGTGTAACACCTCAGCTCTGTTGCTCAAAGGGGATTACTCTGTAGGGGTGCTAATTTGATTACTGGGACAGGCCGGTGGGAGAGGCATTTGTGAGTGGAGTAGCCCTACCCAGGGTACTGACAGACCTCTCTGCCAATGAGCATCCCTTGAGACCTTGGAGCACAGGGCTGGGTTTGGTTGGGTCCAGGCTCCTCCAGTCACCAACTGTGGGATCTCAGCCAAGTCATGTTAATTTCCTTGAGCTGTAATTCCCTCTTCTCTGAAGTGAGGAAATAACTCTTCCAGGCTCACAGGGTGGATGGGAGGAATAGACCAGTGTGTAAATAGAAAAGAAACTATTGGGCATTTGGCAAATACTTCAATGAATATCATGCATGGACTAGCCTTGTTGGGGAGGGGCCAGGTAAAGTTTGGGGTGTTGTAGAAATGAGTCCAAATAATCCCATTGAAATTCCGGTATCTAGGGGTCAGGTTTGGAGATAAATTTCAGAAGTGATGGAATTCTGTGGGGCTCCCCTACCCCCGCTGCCCCCAGTGGGTCCCAGCCAACACTGGAGGCCCCTCCGAGAACCTCTTCAGGCCTCCTTGATGAGTCCTCCAGGCCTGGGCGCCACACAAGCAAGAGTCCCCATGGGAACAAAGGGTAAGAAGTAGAAGGTGACTTGAGCTTTGCTCCCTTTCCTGTCTGGGAAGTTGCTGGGGAAAGCAGAGGGAGGCTCTATGTGTCTTGGATGTTTGTGAAGGAGATTTGTGAATAAACAACTTGTGTCAATGTCAGGCCACATTAGGTCAGCCGTTTCAGATGTCCAGCACAGAGCCTTGTCGCTGAGAGGCCCCCCAAGAAGGGACAGTGTGAGGGAGGCCATTGCTGACTCACCTGCCAGATTAGGAATGCATCTCATGCATTCCTAATAGCTCTCTTAAGCACTTGTCATAGAGATGCATTTTCTGAGATCAGAAGCACAAGGGAAGAAGCAAGGTGGAGTTCAGTATCAGACAGAGTGCGATGTTGTGGAAATGCTCTGCAGGCAGCTCTTGACGCCGCTGGGGGAGAGAGAGATCTGGAAGCCACCAGTCAGGAGGTGGCAGGTGAAGCTGTGGGAGCTGATAAGCTCTTTGGGCAGGTGTGCTGAGTGACAGGAGGGATGTCTACATCTAATGGGCTGGTGGGAGCCTTTGGCCTGGGTACAGAATTAAGGGGAGATAATTTTAAAACAGTAATAAAAACTGATTAATAGCTTTTTATTATCATGAGTGCAAGTGATTCTCAACAACATCAATGATAAAATTCTTCTTTCTGCTGGGGCAGATGGCTCCCACACCCCATCCTTGGTATGTCACCACCTGTGTCCCCTTGCATTTGTTCATTCCTTGATTGGAGAATGACTTCCCAGATGGCACACCACTCTCCAGGTATGCTCTGACCAAAAACTCGGCTGGTGCTTGCCTGAGATGCTTGAATAGAATTACAACATGGTGATATCTGGAAAAAGGAAGACAAGAACTTCTGGAGATGAAAGAGGTTCCTGCATCTGGAATTTGTTGGAATCCAACAAATTTCCTATGTGCCTAGTTTGATTTGGGTTTTTGTCACCTGCAATAGAAAGAATTCCAGTTATATAAATATCATATCAGTAACTATAGGCACAGGAAACTCCAAAAGCATTTGGTTGTACACAAGGTGTTCTGATTGTCACCTAGTAACTGAGGTAGAGGCTATGGTTTCTAGGTTTTTCCTGGCTTTGGTGACCTCTGTCATCACCAAGCAAACAAACACAGTTGGCAGGTCACAGAGACACCTTTATGTACACACCAGAACTCAGTAGAAAGCTGCTAGGACTCCATCCAAGGCAATTATTTACAGAAGTTCCCAAAGCATATAATTATAGGGCCACAGTGCAGTGCCCTGCACCACGAGGGCAGCTCCCGTGTGTAACCAAGAGTGTTAGACAAGAAAATCACTGAACTGGCTGAATCTGCATTTAGGATAAAAAAAAAAATCAATCAATAAGATAAATAAATATTCCACTGCATAAGCTTAAAGCGAGGAGACCTGAATCAACAGCATTTCACATGAGAAAGCTTTGAATATTTCAAAGAGGCAGAAGAAGCTGTCTTTGGGCTTTGAATTTATGCTACTCCCAACACAAACAAGTAATTGACACCGTGGCTAAAAAAAAAAAGCTGACGTTATATTCCCAAGCAGGCCCTCTCTCATTAGTAGGAAGATGGGTTCAGCACCTTCAGGCTTATAGGGTCCCTGTAGTTCATGATCTCTTAAAGTGAGAGATCCTTTTTTGGCCTAGCAATTCCCTAAAACGGCTGTGAATATGCCTGCTTGGATGATGTATCTATCCCTGAACTAATCACTGCCCAAGGGGATAGGAGGGAGAGACTGACTTGTTTGGATCTCTTGCCCACCCCTGTGGAGTGGGAGGGAACATCCTCCCTGACTGACAGCCCCAAGTAATCCCAGGGGTTGGTAAAAGGTAGTTCCACAAAACGGGGAGACAGGGGTGATGGCAGGTAACAACTGTCCACAGGAATCCTGTGAATTTCAAAACCTCATTTTCTTTCCCACTGCTGCTCCCTTCTTTCCGATCACTTTGTTTAAAAACTTATGAGTTGGAGAGAGTCTGTCATCAATCAGCTTCCCCCTCTAAACTCCCCTAGGCTGGAAGCCTGCAAACTACATTCCCCAGAATCTCTTTCAGCTTGCTTCTGGTAGGATCTTCCAATAGGAGACGTTGGCCAGAGACTGGAAGGTGAGAGAAAGACCCCCCAGTTTCTGGTAGGGCCTCTGGGCACAGTGGGGACAGGAGCTGTGGCCAGCAACCACAGGCTGCTGGGTATGGCAGCCTCAGAAGTGTGCTGTGGGTGACAACAGGGCTCTGGGTGACAACACCATTTTCTCCTTTACGTCTTCAGCTCCAGGGTTAGTATATAGTGGCTCTGCAGTTGCTAATCCTTTGGTGATTTTCCCTCTTTTGCGTCTTTCAATATCTTGTAACCAATTCCTGGTACAGTATTAACACCTTTTTGTTTAAAATATGTTGTGGAGTGGTTTCTGTTTTTCTAATTGTACTAATATAGTCTTCATTTAATTTTGTTATTAGAAATTCTTGTTTTTTTCATTTAAAAAATTTAAAAATTGTGGCAAAATACACAACAGAAAAATCTTATCTTTTTTTTTTTTTTTTTTTTAAACTTTGGCCTTGCCAAGTGGCTTGCCTGGGATCTAAATTCCCTGACTAGGGATTGAACCCGGGCCTCGGCAGTGAAAGCACCAAATCCTAACCACTGGGCCGCCAAGGAACTCCTATATCATTACATTTTTTTTAAGTGTACAGTTTAGTGACATTAAGTACGTTGATATTGTTGTACAGCCATTACCACCATCCATCTCTGCAGCTTTTCCATCATCCCAAACTGAACGTCCCCATTTCCCACTTCACTCAGCCTCTAGCGCCACCATTTCACTTCCTGTCTCTGTGAGTTTGACTCCTCTAGGTACTTCATATAAGTGGGATCATACAGTATTTTGGGACTGTCTTAGCATAATGTCTTCAAGGTCATCTATGTTGTAGCCTATGTCAGAATATCCTTCCTTTTTAAGGCTCAGTAATATTGCATTATATGTACATAACCCATTTTGATTATCCATTCATCTGTTGATGGATACTTGGTTGTATATCAGCTTGCTAAGGCTGCCATAACTAAGTACTACAGACTGGATGGTTTAAACAAGAGAAATTTATTTTCTCACGGTTCTGGAGGCTAGAAGTCCAAGATCAAGGTCTCAACAGGACTGATTTCTTCTGAGGCCTCTCTCCTTGGCTTGTAGATGGCTGTCTTCTTTTTGTATCTTCACATGGCCTTTCCCCTGTGTGTGTATGTTTAATTGCCTTTTTTGTATAAGGACACCAGCCATGTTGGATTAGGGCCCACACTAATGACCTTGTTTAACCTTAATTACCTTTTTAAAGGCCCTATCTCCAAATATAATCACATTCTGAGGTCCTGGGGGTTAGGACTTCCATAAATGAGTTTGGGGGGCAGAATTAACCCCATAACAGGTTGCTTCCACCCTTTGGCTATTCTGAATAATGCCACTATGAACATGTACAGATATTTATTCGAGTCTCTGCTTTCAGTTCTTTTGAGTATATACCCAGAAATGGAATTGCTAGAGCATATCATAACTCTATGTTTAGTTTTTGGAGGAAGTGCCAAATCATGTTTCCCCAGCATCTGTACCATTATACATTCCCACCAGCAATGCACAGGATTCCAGCTTTTCTACATCCTTGCCAACACTTGTTATTTTCTGTTATTATTTTATTTTTATAATAGCCATTCTTATGGATGTGAAGTAGTAGCTCACTGTGGTTTTGATTTGCATTTCCCTAACGATTACTGACGTTGAACATCTTTTCATGTGCTTACTGGCCATTTGTAAGTTTTCTTTGGAGAATGTCTATCAAATCCTTGGCCCACTTTTAGACTTTTTTATTTTTAAAAGAAACCATATACACACTACAGCAATAGTAAGTGAATGAAATGGGGAAAATATTCACCAGTAATCCCTAGATGTGAGATAGCCACACTGGAGCAAACAACTGGTACAATCTTACAGAGTCAGCTATAGCAAGGTGGCACAGCAGGTGGACTCAAGAGCCGCCATTGCCTGGGGTTTGATCTCTGGTTCCTCCACTTACTAGCTATGTGACCTCAGGCAAGTCTCTTAATCTCTTGTGTCTTGGTTTTCCTACTTAAGAAATGGGAGTAATAATACTGCCTACTTCATAGGGTTGTTACAAGGATTAAGTGAGTTGACAATTAGCACAGTGCCAGGTACAAATTCATATAAATTAACTATCAGCATTTATTCTCTGGATCCCAACCTTCTGGGCTGCCTCCACAGCCAGGCTCCATCAGAAACACACTGTTGGTGTTTCTCATTACCCAGTGATCCACCAGGCAAATAGATCTATGTAGTAGATACCATTTTTACATACTAACTTTAATTTTTACCATTACCTTCAACAAAAGTCTAGTGATCCTGAGCTCTGGCTCAGGGATCAGCTGGGAAAGAATCTGGTTCAGATCCCAAATCTCCTCTTCCTATGTGAGCTGGGGCAAGTCACTTCACATCTCTGAGCTTGTTTCTTTCTTTCTTTCTTTTTTTTTTTTTTTTTTTTTTTTTTTTGGCTGCGTTGGGTCTTCGTTGCTGTGTGTTCTCTAGTTGTGGTGGGGTGCGGGGGCTGCTCTTCATTGCGGTGCACGGGCTTCTCATTGTGGTGCTTTTCTTGCTGCAGAGCATGGGCTCTAGGTGCACGGACTTCAGTAGTTGTGGTTCACAGGCTCTAGAGTGCAGGCTCAGTAGTTGTGGTGCACGGGCTTAGTTGATCCGCGGCACGTGGGATCTTCCTGGACCAGGGTGTGAACCCATATTTCCTGCATTGGCAGGCGGATTCTTAACCACTGTGCCAGCAGGGAAGTCTCTGGGCTTCAGTTTCTATATTTGGAAAATGATGAGAGTCATTCCGATTTCACAGGGTCACTGAGGGGTAAGGCCTGTAAAGCACTTAGCACACACAGTGCTTGGCACATAGTACATGCTTAAAAGATATATATTACTATTCTATCCATTTTACAGATGAGGAAACTTGAGTCTTAGAGAGCTAAAGCTATTGCCCAAGGTCACAAACCTGATGTTGAGAGAAGATGGACCAAAATCATGTTCTTTATTGTTTTCTTCAGGTCTGCATACATGAGTTTTGTGCAGTTCCTGTTGTATGATAAGAGTGCAGACATAATTTTGTATTTTTTTAAAATTGCATTAAGGCATGAGTAATTTTCATATTGCTATGGAGATATGAAGACCTGACTATGTAATATTCCACTGAATAATCCAGCATCTTCATGCCCACTATTTCTCCTTCTCTTGGATTATTTCCTCGGGATAAAGTCCCAGAAAGGAATTTGATATGCAAAGGGTGTTAACATTATTTTGATTCTGGATACAGAACATCATGTTGTTTTTCTAAAGAGTTCTGCGATAGTAATTACGTTTGTATGGCTGTAGTTTATTTTCTGGTCTCCTTGAAATAATTGAACATTGATAAATAATGGTGTAGATAAGTAATCTCCAGGCTGAAAAGGAGTGAATAGGTTGGGATTAGATGATAATCCTGTTTGGAAACATGTGACTAAGTAACTCCAGTTACTGGATGTGGGTATGTATTAGTTCTTGTCTACTAGGTGGGGATGCTCACATCATCCAGTTAAGGAGCGTGTATGTTATCCATAACCGACCAGCTCAGTCTCTGGGCATGTGAGGGCATCACCAGGAGGGTATGGCTTGTTTACTGGGTCCTGCTGAGCACTTGGCTCACGTCCAGAAGCGGCCTCTTGTTCTGAAAGGAAGCTGGATCTGAGGTGCAGGTGCCTGAGTGGGAGCCATTCTTCAAATTCTTAACTCAGAGTGTGGAGTCCAGGAGAACAGGGCTGACATCCTTTCTCCTTCACCATTAGTCTTGGGATCTACAGAAAGCTCTGAGAGCCTCTGTTTCTTAATCTGCACGGGGGAAGGGTGATAAGGTAGATAGTAACTATTTAACAAGCCTTCACATGGCTTCACATATATTAAATCGTACCATTCTCAAACGACCCTATGAAGGAGATATTATCACTAATCTCATTTTACAGATGAGGAAACTGAGGTACAGACTGGTTAAATAATTTACAGTCAGTAAGTGGAGGAGCCAGGGTTTGAACCCAGGCTCTTGGGCTCCAGAGCTTCAGACTTCAACACCCCGTCCAATGTTGAGTAATATGGAAGGTTAACAGACCTTAGCTTTAAGGGCTATTGTGAGGATTGGGCATGATGGCACATTGGTCTGTGGCTTCTGGTCTTGCTATTCCGCAGAAATGGTCACTCTTGCTGAATTTATCAGTGACGTCCATATGGCCAAACCTAATAAAAACTTTTCTGTTTTCATTTTCCCTGACCTCTCAATAGCATTAAACCCAGTTGACCATTTCCTCATTCCTTTTTTTTTTAAACTCACAGGCCATGAGGTTGGTTTTTTCCTTGTTCTTTTTGTTTGTTTGTTTGTTTAAACAAATATGCATCAAAATGGTTCAACAAGTAAGGCAAATTCCCCGAATATAAAAGCTGCAATTTGCAGTATACCATATCTAGAACACAGGGGAGGTGAATTAGACAGAAGTGGTAGTCATTCTAATTAAACAATCAGGTGACATCATGACAAGTTGGTTTTTAGCATCAAAACTGTCCATTGAAGTTTCTTTTTTCTTAGTGATCAGAGATCCCATGTTGGCTCCAGCCTCTTTGTTGTGTTTTGTGTGTGATCCATCACAGAATGGGAACTTTTTGGCCTCGAACAATAGCAGTACACAACTTTATCTCCCAAGTCCTCCATGTCAAAAGCATGCACGATCTTGGAGTTTTCTTTCTGGCTGTGAAGGTTTACCATAGATTTGCTGCAATGATCTCTAACATAAAATCTTTTGTAAGCTAGATAACCAACTGCTGCTGTCCCAGCAGTAATGGTAACGGCTGCAGTCCATTCAGCTCAAAGCTGGAGGTTGCATTCATGGCACTGTCACTTCCAAAGTGTGTACACGGGACACCCAGCGCAGACAGCTCGAGTAGCCAGCCGAGTCAAGGTGCGAGAGGCGTCCCCAGGGCACCGATTCCAGGCTGCTCCCTCCTTCTTGAAACACTTATTTCTTTTGGCTTTAGTGACAACCCACTCACAAGGGTTTATTCCTGCTCCTCTTAATGGTTCCTTCTCAGTCTCTTTTTCTCTCTTTTCCTCTTTTAACTGACCTCTAAGTGTTGGTGTGCCCTGGGCTGGTGTCTCTTTTCTTTCCCTGGGAGATCTCACACAGTCCTGTGGTGTAAGATATCATGTGTATTATGTATTTGTTGATGACCCCTGTATTAGCCAGGGTTCAACCATTCAACCAGAACCAGTAGGAATATACAATGTATCAAGAGATTTACTGCAAGGAATTTCTTATGTGACTTTAAAGGCTTGCTAGGTAAGCCCCAAATCTGTAGGTCAGGCTGTCAGGAAGAGCAGGCTGGAACTCTTCCACCTGAGGCCCTCTAGACTGACTGGCCAATAGCCAGCACTAACCACCAGACGTGTGTGGGAAACCATCATAGATCATCTAGTCCCAGACGAGCCACCAAATGATGGCGGCCACCTAAGTGACACCAGGTGAGACTGGTGGATCTTCTGCTAATCGCAGCCCAAATGGCTGCCTTCCAGAATTGTGAGCAAATAAATGGCTGTTTTGTTTTGTTTTGTTTTTTTGCGGTACACGGGCCTCTTGCTGCTGTGGCCTCTCCCGTCGTGGAACACAGGCTCCGGACGCGCAGGCTCAGCGGCCACAGCTCACAGGCCCAGCCGCTCCGCGGCATGTGGGATCTTCCCGGACTGGGGCACGAACCCGTGTCCCCTGCATCGGCAGGCAGACTCCCAACCACTGCACCACCAGGGAAGCCCGATGGCTGTTGTTTTAAGCCACTAAGTTTTGGGTTGCTTTGTTACTCAGCTCTAAATACCTGTTACACTTCATCTACAAGGCTCCATATGCCTTTGGCCAGCTTCTCTATACTTACCTCATACGGTGCCCTCCCTTGATTGTTCTACTCTAGCTCCACTGGCCTCCTCCTGTTCCTGGAATATTCCAAACTCTTTTCTTCCTCCAGGCCTTTGCTTCCTTTGGCAATTGTATGCCAGTTTCATCTTCATCTTTCAGTGTGTATTAAAATACCATTCTTCAGATTAAAGTCAAATACCATGGAGCAGTCTCCCATGACCACCCCTCTATGTAAAGTTGCCTCTGCCAGGCACTCCCATGTTAGGATTTCTTTCCTTACCACGATTTAAAATTATCCTGTTCCTTTATTTGTTGACTTGTTTTACTGGAAGGTAAGCACCTTGATTCTTCTCAACACAGCACTACAGGCTGCCACTATCAATGGATGAGAGTTGGTGCAAAAGATAAACGCTAGCGCCTTTGTAGGCAAAGAGCATGGTTACTCAGTGAGGAAGGCAGAACAGCCCGGAACTCTGACAGGTGGCTTAGGGGCAGCCTGAGGGCGTTCGGTGGGGGAGAACTTCTTCAGTGACTCAGAAGCTGCCTTTAAGTCACACTTCAGCAAGGTTCATCCCTCCCAGGCATCTGGCCCAGAACGCCTTGATCTCTCTTCTTATCAATCCTGCCTCAGTTCTGGGAGTTGCTGTGTATAAATTATCTCAGTCTCAAGGATCGCTCTGGAGACTTGGGATTTTTGAAGAACTACTAACAATGGTTAATGTTTTCATTCACAAATATAAAATGGAATTTAATTAAACAGATTTTCTTCCTCCTGAACTCTTCATACAAATCTTCAGAGATTTATGCTCACTGCTAAAAAAAAAAAAATGTTTTTACTCCTCAAAGTTGGGAGCAAGGGATATAAGAAGAGACATTGTGAGAAAGTTCAAGAAATACTGTTTTATTATCATTTTCTTAGGTTTAAAAAAAAACCCGTAAATTCTAAGAAAAAAAATTCATCAGAAAACTGACCTCCTGGAAACAGCTGTGGGAAAGCTGAATTAAAATGGGTGAAGAAGACAGCTTTATTCCGGATATGAATCTCAATACTTGTCAACACAGGAAATGCATACAATTACTGCAGGGAAATAAGACATGATAGCTTATTTATTTAATTGAGTTGAGAGAATCATAATTTTCTTTAAGCCTCTGAGCAAAATATAATGTATTCTATCACTCAAGAATACTATTCAGAGAAGCCATAGGACAGAAGACTATTTGAATGAGAATGGGGTGGTGGAAGTGGAGGGGAGGGGGAGGGGAGGAGGGTTGCTGATTACTCCTTGTTCTGTGCCTCTCAGATCCATTTTCCTCCCTGCTCTGTGTCCCAGGGTAGGTTCTCTCCAGCCTCTACCCTCTAGCAATCAGGTCGGGTCCAGCCAGTGGAAAACACCAGCAGAGGACTGGAAGATGGAAGGAGAGAGAGGTCAGGGTTACACCTCCTCACTGTGGTTCTGTTCCTCTGAGGCAGTGGGTCTCAAAAAGTGATCAGCATACCAGCAGCATCTTCGTCACCTAGGAGCTTCATAGAAATGCAAGTTCTTGGCCCAACGCCAAACCTTCTGGGGGGCCCAGCAATCTGTATTTGAACAGGCCCTCCAAGGTGATTTTGATGCTCTGTAAAATGTGAGAACCAATGAGGTACAGCCACAGCTTCCGGTGGGCAGAGCTTTCTCTGCAGTCCCAGCTTTTACTAGGCTCCAGTAATTCTGTCCCCTTCTTTTGTCCTTCAGGTCTGGGGTAGGAAGGGTTTCTTGGCACGGCTGATACTCCAGTAGCTCATAACCTCTCGATGATTGCCTTATCCCTGCCTATTATACCTTTGCAAAGTCTCTTTAGTTAAAAGGTTTGAGTGCACTGCCTGTCTCCTGCTATTTGCCTGACTGTTTTGCAGAGGCACCAACTGTGGGCAAAGGCTGGAAAGCTAACTGTCCGTGGATAACAGAGCACAGGCATGTCAGGATAGCAGGGCAGGGAGCGCATGGGAGTGAGCCTCTACTATGTACCAGGCATTCACTCGTTTAAGGCTCACAAACCTCCTAGAGGAAGGTGTCTTCTGTGTTTCACTGATGATCACCTGAGCCAGACCCCAGACTGCACTTCTGTCCTAGACTGGCTGATTCTTCTTCCTGGCCAAGGAGACTCTTCCTGAGAATCCTACCCCTGGAGTCCTCACAGAGGTCACACCTTCACCCCTCAAACCATCATGAAGTTGTTGTTAGGGGCTGGGGGGAGACTGGTAGGCCCCTTAAGAGCTGTGTGATATTGGGCACGTTGCATGGCCTCTCTGAGCCTCAGGTTCCTCAACTGTAAACAGGGATTTTAATGCCTGCTCTGTGGTGTGTTGGGAGGATTGCACCAGGTGACATATGTAGAGCACCTGGAACCACATCTGGAACAGAGTAGGAGCTCTGTAAACCTGAGTGCCTCTGCTTTCCCCACAAAGGTGTGCTGGGGAGAGAACCGGACTGGCTAAGTGAATCAGGTCTCACATTTTAAAAAATATTTTATTGGAGTATAGTTGATTTACAATGCTGTGTTGGTTTCAGGTGTATAGCATAGTGATTCAGTTATACATATACATATATTCATTCTTTTTGAGATTCTTTTCCCATATAGGTTATTATAGAATATTGAATAGAGAACCCTGTGCTATACAGTAGGTCCTTGTTGGTTATCTATTTTATATATAGTAGTGTGTGTATGTTGATCCCAAGCGCCTAATTTATCCCTCTCCACCATGTTTACCCTTTGGTAACCATAAGTTTGTTTTCGAAGTCTGTGAGTCTGTTTCTGTTTTGTAAATAAGTTCATTTATATTATTTTAAAAAATTAGATTCCATATATGAGTGATATCATCTGATATTTGTCTTTCTCTGTCTGACTTAACTTCACTTAGTGTGATCATTTCTAGGTCCATCCATGTTGCTGCAAATGGCATTATTTTGTTCTTTTCTACGGCCAAGTAATATTCCGTTATATATATGTACCACATTTTCTTTATACATTCCTCTGTTGATGGACATTTAGGTTGCTTCCATGTCTTGGCTATAGTAAATAGTGCTGCTTATGAACATTGGGTGCATGTATCTTTTTGAATTAGAGTTTTATCCAGATACATGCCCAAGAGTGGGATTGCTGGATCATGTGGTAACTCTATTTTTAGTTTTTTAAGAAATCTCCATACTGTTCTCCATAGTGGCTGCACCAATTTACATCCCCACCAACAATGTAGGAAGGTCAGGTCACACTTTTTAAATAGATGTTGGTCTGGAAATATCACATCCCCAAGGAAAGGCACTTCCAGCAGGTGGAATCCTCCAGAAGTCAAGAGGACTCGTCTAAGCTCTGAAAAACTTGGTCAGTAATTGAGGCTTGGTGAGAGAGAGGCGGGGCTGACCGTTGGATATGCAGTTTGTTTGTCTTTTAAAGTAAGTTATGCTCTGGAACTTGCCCCCAGTCTGTCTCCTGTGCTCTTCCTGTCTCCTTGACGTGGTGGTGACCAGAGGAGGGCAGTGCCTAAGGGGTATCTGGAGGAAGAGTTCCCTTAATGTGACTTTGCAAGCTTGGCTCTCCCTCTGCCTGGAACTATCTCTATCCTTACCCAGGCCAACTCCTGCTAACCCCTATTCTCTGCTCACACACCGTCCTTCGGACCTGTTCCCTGGCTGCAGACATTCTAGGCAGAGTTAGCTGCCCCTCTTCCACAACACCCAGTCCCATGTGTTCCTCAATTGCCACAGTTGCCATGGGTGTGGGGTCTGATTCTTCTCCAGGCACAGGCGTTTGTCTTGCTCACTTGCATTCCGGGTCTAGCCCAGGACCTGGTCCACGGTGGGGCTCAGGGCTCCCAGATGATCAGTGGTGCATTTAGGAACAGCCTGGGAGAGCGCTTGCCTCAGGCCTGATCCGTCTCCCATTCTTCCCTGGTTAAAGCACATACACATGTATTTCTTCCACGAATGTCGGTAGAGTATATGCTGGGTTCCATTCTGGATGCTGGAGATGCAGGAGTGGATTGGATGCAGCTCTCCTGGAGCCTGCAGGCTAATAGGGAGGACGACTGTACACTAGGTAATACTGATACACAGCAGAAGCCCTCAGTGGCCCAAGAGAGGTGCCAAGCTACGGGGATTAGAGGAAGAAGGAGTGACTCCCTCTTGGGCTCAGGGAAGACCTCACGCACAGGTGCTCTGTTGGCTTCCCGATAACAGAATATCTTCCCAGCAGTTATAGCATGCTTCTAATATCGCAATAGCTGCTGTGGTGAGGTGGGGTGATCACAGACACACCTAACCCGTGGTGTCTGGTCTCTTTGCTTACCTAACTATGGGTCTCAGTCTTGTGTCACGACTTCTTTAAAAACAATGACCCTAGCCAGCCCAGGAGATGTTCTAGAAATCTAAAACAGATGGGTTTTAGAAATCAAAATGTTTTAGAAATCTCAGTCAAATGAGGACCCATTTGAATGGCCCAGCGATTGAGGGACCTGCTGGCAAGGTCAGGGATTTAGCTAAACACCCTGCCAAGCCCAGGACAGTCTGGCTCAGTGAAAAATGGTTGCAGATTGTACATGACTCTCACGTGCCCTGCCTGACACTCAAGTAGGTGGAAAATTTGTTTATAATGCTCTGAGCCTAAAACCTAATCCTGTTTTATATGTAAACACAAAAGTATTTTCTGCTCAATTTTAATGAACACTGAATTTTCCAGGGGTGCAACTACTGTGTAAACCAAAGAACAATGTACTTTATTTTGTTTGGAATTTTGCCAAGGGTTGTTCAAGGGGTTGGAAATCATGTCACCAGTGGCAGCACTGTCAAATCTGATGCCCAGTTCAACTTTCCTTTATCCGTCTGCATTTATAGCTGTTGCATTCGTATTGATTTAAACCTTATTTTTAAATGCCAAAAATAAAGAGAAAAGAGTTGACAATATATATGCTTTAAAGCAACCATAACAGAGATTATACCCAGTGCTGAGGTGAGGTGGGCGGGTGGTGGGATGATAAGTAACTTGAGGACGGGAGTTCTTTTAGGTACAGAGGTCGAGGAATCCTTTCTGCGGAGGGGATATGAGGTGAAAAGTGAAGCATGCCAGAGCCAGCCGTGCAAAGGCCCTGAGGTGGAAATAGCTGGGCATGTCTTAGGAACTGTCAGAACCCCCAGGTAACTGGAGTACAGGTGAGCAAAGGGGAGCAAGGGCGGAGAGCATCAGGGATTGAGGCTTGAGAAGCGAAAAAGGGCCTTGAAACTTCAGTAAGGATTTTATTCTCTGAAAGTCACTGAGGGGTGTGAAGCAGGGGATGACCTGGCCGAAGTTATCTGTTAAAAAGATGAAGCTGCTGGGAAGGTTCAAGGTGAGCCTGGAATATTTTGCAGTGCCAGAAAACAAAGAAGGCAGTCAACATGAAGACATTACACATGTCATTTTCCTGTTGTCTGGAAAGCTTAAAGGGAGAGAATAAGTGCTCTGTAAATATTTAATGATGCCCTGTGTGGGTAGGAACTAATCACAGAGAACAATGCATGGCAGTTCTGTATTGTGGATTTGTGTAGAGCTGCACTGTTCAATACAGTGTCACTAGCCATATGTGACTATTAAGCACTTAAAATGTGACTAGTGCAACTGAGGAACTGAATTTTAATTTTATTTGATTTCAATTTACATTTAAAACCTAAAACTTGGCTCAGTTATTAGAAAATGTTTAGGTGTGTTGAGAATAATTTGATAGCTCACTAATAATTTTATATTGATTACATGTTGAATTGGTAATACTATAGATATATTGGATCAAGTAAGAGACTTTATTAATATTACCAGTTCTTTTTACTTTTTAAAATGAAGCTACTAGAAAATTAAAAATTATATTCTGGCTTACATTATTATTTTTTATTTTTATTTTATTTTTTTCTTGGCTGCACCGCCAGGCTTGCAGGATCTTAGTTCCCTGACCAGGGATTGAACCCGGGCCCTGGCAGTGAAAGCATGCCCAGTCCTAACCACTGGACCACCAGGGAATTCCCTCTTTATTGTTTTTTTAAAGTTTGTCTACCCTTAGTTGTTTTTTTTTAATTGAAATATAGTAGGGTTACAGTTTTGTGTTAATTTCAGGTGTACAGCAAAATGATTCAGTTATACATACATATATATCTATTTTTTTTCAGATTCTTTTCCCTTATAGGTTATTACCTGGCTTACATTATATTTCTAAGAGACAGAGCTGCTCTAGATGTTTTAACGATGAACCCTCAATGCTGTTTTCAACCATAAAAATCATTGCACGGACAAGGAACTGTAGCGACTTCCACTGTTGAGATTTAATGTTCCAATTAAGTGGAGGCTATAAATGAGTTTAATGGGAAAAATAAAGGCAGACCCTGGCTTGGGTATTGATGAAGTTAGAGGGTAACATGCCAACTTCTCCTTCCTCTTTGTCCTTAAATGCCTTCCCTGCCTTTGTGTAGCGTTTCTTTTCTAAGGAAAGGGGGCAAGGTTCTGCAGTTCGCCCAGTCAGAACTTCCGGTCTCCCTTTTCCTGGTCCCCTTCCTGCCCTTCCTTCTCAGGGATTCACACCCCTTTACCCTCCATATCACCCATCTCCTCTGGAGAAACGGGATAGAAATTTAACTCTAAAGCAGGCAACCTTTCTTTGTAAAGGGTCGGAGTAAATAATTGAGGCCTTGTGGCCATAGTCTCTGAGGCAATCCTTCAATTCTGCAGTCGCAGAGTGAAAATAGCCACACACAATGTGTAAACAAATGCGCTGGGCTGTGTTCCAATAAAATTCAATTTATGGATACTGAAATTAGAATTTCATATAATTTTCCCATGTCATGAAATAGTCTTCTTTTGATTTTTTCCTAACTCTTTCAAAATGTAAAATCCATTCTAGACTCAAGGGCCATACGAAAAGAGCCTGGCAGGATTGGCCCTTGGGTCCTGGTTTGCGGACCCCACCCTAAAGTATAAGTGAAGACTCAGTGTAGTGAACTATCCCTTTGGGGAATATTGGGGCCAGAAGGATCTTTTCATTCCTTCACCATACAGCTCAGTCCCAGCCAATTGTAAGTACTCAGGACTCTACCTGAGTGACTGAAATTTCAGGAGCCCTATCAAGGTCGGGAGGTTAAAAACTGTAGATCATCAGAGGACCTGGACGGCTGGAGGGACTTCTGTGCAGTAATCACTCTCAGCGACAGTTCCCTGCTCTGAGTCCTGCCTGTACTCTAAAGGGCCTGCTTTGGCCCTGGTCTGGCTTCAACCTCCCCAAGGGATGAAGAATCTACAGGGCAATGGAGACATGCCTATTTGGAGACTCACCCCTTCCTCCATGCTTCAGGTACTTGGGACCCCATAACTCCCTGCCCAGATGACCTCAAGTCCGCTTTTATGCTGGTGTGGCCTCTTCTCTGGGCCCATTCTCCTGTGCAGAGACCACACTGCCAATGTGCTCACACTCGGGCCAAGGGATGGCTGAGCAGCTGCTGTCTGCACAGCGTGCAGCGGAGCTTGGAAGCGCGGACTAGGGCTGTGTGTGCTGCGGTGAGCAGGGGCAGGGGCTGGGCCTGGGACAGAGGGCCAGGGATGGCTTCTTCTGTCTGGCTGTGTTAGGCATAGAATTCTAAATGTAAACCTGACTAGGTAATTATGATGGTATATTTGTCATGGCCGCAGGATAAGCGATATTTGAATGAACAGTTTGTTAGTTTGACTTACAACTTAAATATTTAGACATATAGTCTTTGGGCCTCCATTTATATCCTCACGCTAAACTCTAACAAATGTTAGGGTAGGCCTGCTTCCACAGTTGAGTTAACTTTGAAATGGAGGTGGAGGGCGGGTGGGAGTCAGTGGTGTGGTAAAGCTGACTTGTTCTGGCTGCTGAGAGCCCATTGTGTGCTTTTATTCCCAACTCCATGTTCAGTGACGCCATGTTGGTAGCTTGAAGTTGGTCAAGGTAGGAGTGTTTAAGCCATGGAAATGGCAATGCCATGAATCAGAGTTTTTGGCTTTTTTGTTTGTTTTGAGAACTGGTTGCTAAGCATTTACCAGCACACCACATGCTGTGTAACTGGCCATTGTTTGTGACAGAGGCTAGCTTGTCCCCTCCTTGCCCCGTAGAGAGTCCTCATTTACTATATATGAAGAGAGAAGACCTGGAGAGATTTTCAAGAGACACGTTCAGCAGAAAAGTGTGATTGAAGCTTACTGAATCATTCACTCATTTGTAAGAATTTCTGAAATAAACCAAGTTTCTGGTTGTCCCGAGCCACATGCTTACATAACGCCAAGGTCTGATCCTTAGAGCAGCATGTGTATAGAGAGGCCCCACTTTAGACTGTGGCTGCTGATTTTGATCAGCTCTAGCAAGACGTGAACATTCCCAGCCTCATACCTTACGTTTGCAGAATACCTCTCAATTCAGATAAACATGTAACGTTTTCATGGTGAAAATTCATATGCACATGGTTAATCCCTAGATTCCTTTCCCTGAAAGTACTAGTAGTAGCAAAAGCTATGGGTTTCTCCTCTTATTTTCCATGCCTGCCCTCTGCTGGTGAATTGAGAGAAATACAGGTAATTCCCATGAATGCCGTCGATTCTGGAAGACAGGTTTGCAAACTCAGCTACCTGCTGGGCCAGTGTAGCAGAATGAAGATGGCAGGGTGTGAGACGGATGGGGAGTTGTGGGGTGTACTGGAGAACTCAGGGCCCGTCTAAAAGGGAATGACCCTACTCACTCTGGGTGGAAGGCTACTCCTACGATTACGAGTCTAGAAAGAGGTCATAGCCTAGGAGCCTACAGATGTCTTTTGTTTGGCCTTCACAGTGTTGATCCGTGCAGTGTTTCAAAATAGTTGCGTACATTAAAATTGTTTTATTTCCAGAATTTTGGTAAATATCTGAATGTTTGGGGTTAAAATCAAAAGCAAATGGGGACCAGTCTTGAAGTTTCCCTGAGCAGACAAAACCAAGCTTAGTCATTAATTTAGCTTAATTACCAGTTACTATGAAGACACTGCCTTCTCACTGTATGAGCTGTTTTGTAACGTTGTACCCCTGAGCCTCATTCCAGGTTTGGCTTAAGTGCTCCCAGTTTGCAAACTGTCTTTTTGATGTTGTGCACAATTTTTTTTTTTTACTAATTACTACTTCTGTGATTCATAGGTCTTGTTTTGCATATTTATGAACCTTTACCATGGGCAACCCCAAGTTCACACTGCCACATGGCAATAATTGGGTGATATAAAAACTATTAGAGAAATTTTGAAAATGGCAACTGACATTAAAGAGCAAGTTATTGTAATTTTCCCAAAGCAAGAATTATCTCGGGCTTCCCTGGTGGCGCAGTGGTTGAGAGTCCCCCTGCCGATGCAGGGGACACGGGTTCGTGCCCCGGTCCGGGAGGATCCCGCATGCTGCGGAGTGGCTGGGCCCGTGAGCCATGGCCGCTGAGCCTGTGCGTCCGGAGCCTGTGCTCCGCAACGAGAGAGGCCACAATGGTGAGAGGCCCGCGTACCGCAAAAAAAAAAAAAAAAAAAAAAAAAAAGAATTATCCCTACAACATCCCTGACAGACGTGGCCATATGTTTTATGCTTTAGCAATTCCAGAAATAGGGAATCCATTATTTTTCATTTGCTTTTAATTTTTTATTGTAAGACATTTCATACAAACAAAACCACGTGCACACACACACACACACACATGCACACACACACTATAAGGTAAGTAGTATAATAAAATAAACAGCCTCCTCTCCACCATCTATCTTAAGAAATAGAACATTACCAATGCTTTTGAAAGCTACCTGTGTTCTATCCTTGTTGAATCCTCTCTCTCCCCACTGAGGGTAAATACCATTTGTTTTCCTTACCATTCCCTTGCTAAACTTAGTTATTCTGAGAATAATTCTAATAATTTGTTTATTGTCACTTTGGGTTTTTCTAGGTAGAGAATTATTTCATTTGAGAAAATTAACTGTTATTTGTTCTTTTCCAATCCTTGTATCTCATTTCTTTTTCTTGAATTTTTGTACTGATTAGGTTCTCTGATTCAGCATTGCTGAGAAGTGGTAATAGTAGGGGAATCCTTGTTTTATTCCTGATTTTTAAAAATGTTTGTTTAGTTGCTAACTATAATGTTTGCTGTAGGTTTTGATAGGCACACTTAGTTAAGTAAATTCCCTTCTATTCCTAATTTGCTAAGAATAGCAATTATGAATGGGTGTTGACCCTGATCAAATGAACCTTTTCTGCAACTATTAAGGTGATAGTATGTTTATCTTTAACTTTTTATTGTGTAACGTACACAAAATTAGAGAGAATGTTATAATGAATCCTCATGACCCATCATCCAAATTCAACAGTGATCAATTTCCTGCCATTCTTGTACCATATCCTCCCCCACTTCTTTTTTTTTGAGTATTTGAAAGTAATTCCCAGGCATCATGTCATTTAATCTGTAAGTACAATAATGTGTACCTCTAACAGGTAAGAATTTTTAAGAAGCATAGCCACAACACCCATGATTATTCCCCCACCCCCGTAATAATAATTCTTTAATATTATCTAATATCCAGTGTGAGTTCAGTTTTTCCTGATTTTCCAAATTATTGTATTTTTGGGGATTGGTTTATTTGAACCAGGATGCAAAAAGGTGAACACATTTCATTTCATTAGTGTGTTTCTTAAATCTCTTTTAGGCTGTAAATTTTTTCTCTTCTTTTTAAAAATGCTATTTATTTGGTGAAACTAAATCATTTGTACTATAGGGTGTCTTGCCTTCTGTATTTCTCTGATTTAATTTTGAACTGTTATTTACATGTTATTCCATCCCATGTGTTTCTGAAAACTAATAATTAGAAGCAGAGACTTGATTAGAGTGAGGATCTTCCTTTTCTTATTTCTTTTTAAAAAATGTTTAAAATTTTAAAATATTTACTTAGCAAAATTTCTCTATAGGTGGTGCCGTGTACTTCCTATTTTGTCAGATCAGGAGATACATAATATCCGATTGTCTCACTTTTAGTGATCTTAATACTTATCACCTGGTTCAGATGGCATCAGCCTAACCCATCTGTTACAGCCTCCCATTCACCTTTCACACCATGCTTTTGGCAGCCATTGTTGATCATTATCGCTGTGATTTCATTAGAGATTGCAAAATAGTCATTTTCTAAGTCATTAACTCTTCCTACATTTGTCATTTGTGATTTTTCTGTAAAGAAGAATTTAATCAATTATTTGTTTACCATGAAAAAGAGTCTGAATGGGAAAGGCAAGATTCTTTTTAAGTGTCAATTTTGGAATGAGTTGACATCCTAGCAACCTCCAAAGACATCCAATAGTGGCTTTATAAAATTATCATTACAAATCAATGTATTTTTATATATTTGTTGCGTTTTTTTAAAGTATACTTTTGTATATTTGGTGTTTCAATCTATTGAAATAATAATTATTGTTATTTTTAAATTGAAGTATAGTTGAATTACAATATTGTGTTAGTTTTAGGTACACAGTAAAGTGATTCATTTATACATATGCATACGCATATTTTTTTCAGATTATTTTCCATTGTAGGTAATATTATAAGATATTGAATATAATTCCCTGTGCTATACAGTAAAGCCTTGTTGCTTATCTGTTTTATGTATAGTGGTGTGTATATGTTAATCCCAAACTCCTGATTTATCCCTCCCCTCGTCACTTTCCCCCTTGGTAACCATAAGTTTGTTTTCTATGTCTGTGAGTCTGTTTCTGTTTTGTATGTATTGATAGATTCATTTGCATTAGTTTTTAGATTCTACATATTTGTGATATCATATTTGTCTTTCTCTGTATGACTTACTTCACTAAGTATACTATTCGCTAGGTCCGTCCATGTTGCTGCAAATAGCAATATTTCATTCTTCATTATTATTTTTGATGCTTAAATTTTCCCATCTTTGGCCAGCAGGAGCTTCTTTAAGCTGTTCCAGTGTACTACTGAGATGCCCCCAGTAGCCTTTGATGTGTTCCTTGATTTCTGTTACGACAAGATGTACCAGGATCTTTTTGTATATTTCCTTCCCCGGATGTGGCAAAATTTGTCCAAAGAGCCCTGGTTCCTTTTAAAGGGTAATAATATTTATACACCATAATCTTGGGCATAGGGCTGTATTTATTGATTCTACTCTTTTCAGAATAACCATACCAATATTACAACAGACAATAAGACCCCTGAATGCAGCTTTGATGCCTTTTGATCTTTTTTTTTTTAAACCCTGTGATCTCTCCTACTAGGGTGTACAGTCAAAATACTGTGTTTAAAGTCACTTGAGGGACTTCCCTGGTGGTCCAGTGCTTAAGACCCCGTACTTCCAAGGCAGGGGGGCCCAGGTTCCATCGCTGGTCTGGGAACTAGATCCCACATGCACGTCACAGCTAAGAGCCCGCCTGCTGCAACAAAGATCCCAAGTGCAGCAACTAAGACCCGGCGCAGACAGATAAATAAATATTTTTAAAAAAGAAAGAAAAGAAAGGATCACACCTGAAACTTACACGATATTGTAAGTCAACTATACTTCAATAAAAATAAAGTCACTTGAAATAATTCTGTGTAGTTATGCTACCAGACTGACAAAGAATCAGATTCTTTTGTTTGTTTTAGTTTTAATTTTTAGGGGTTGCTTTTTATTTTTTGATTCAATTTTGTGTTTTATTTATGCAAATATTTATATGATTCCAAAGTCAAACCATTGTTAAAAAAGAAAATCCAACTGAGTAAATTTTGAAGATCTTATAGGCTTTATTCAACGATTCATGAATCAGGCAGCATCTCCTCTAGCAGACAGAAAGGAGCTCCAAGAAGCTGTACAAAATGAAAGACTTTTATAGGCAGAAGGGAGCAGGAACAAGGAAGTTATACTAGTCAACAAAGTGGGTTGGTTATTGCAAGGTTACTTTCCTTTAGGGGATGACAGGGGTCTGTCAGGCAGATTACCTAACTAGTGCTGAATAGGCAATTTCTGATTGGTTTAAGACGCTATTTCTGGTAGAGTCAAACTCGTAATTAAGTCTTGGTTTGGTGACATGGAGCTTAGCATAAGCAACCCTATTTTAGTCCTGTTTTCTTCCTTTTAATACCATAATACAAAGTACATTCAGCGAACTCTAGCTTCTACCTTATCCCAGGCCATCTGTTCTCTTCCTCCCCTTTTATATGACCGTTTATTTTTAGGATTTGGTTTATCTGTTCTTTGCTGCAATGACCTCTGACACTAACCACCAAGAGTTAGGCCAGACTTCATGGGTTAAGAGCACAGTGCTCTACAGACTCACTTCAGACACCAGCCAAAGCTAGGGGGTTTGCAGGGATCCCTCGCTTCTGAATAACTGGCTATAGATTTGGGAGTTCTCATGACCCAAACAGGTTTGATAATTTGGTAGTGACTCACAAAGCTCAGGAAAGTTTTATAGTTACAATTACAGTTTTATTATTGCAAAAGGGATACAAGTCAGAACCAGTCAAAAGAAGAGATGCATAGCGTGAGGTCTGGGAGGGTCCCCAGTGGGAAGCTTGCTGTGTCCTCTCCCTGTGGCATCAGGACAAGTCACCCTCCCAGCACACTCATGTGTACTGATATGCATAGAGTGTTGTCAACCAGGGAAGCTCACTCGAGGTATCAGTACATTTTATTGGTTTTTTAATTGGGATTTCATTATGTAGGCATGATTAATTGAATCATTAGCCATATGACTGAATTCAATCTCTAGTCCCCCCTCCCTGGAGATCTGGTTGCTATCACCTGGTACAAAGCCTCAACCCTCTAATCACATGGTGGTTCTTCCTGGGTAGCCAGCCCCCATACTGAGTCATTTACTTAGACAAACTACCTAGTGGCCCACTGTCAGGGAGGAAAACATTTTCCTCTACCCTTCTCGGTTCTTCTGACTTGTGTAAGAATTAAATTGACAATGAGGTGGATTAACAGGAGAAAATCAAACAAAAGTTTAATAACAGGTATACATGAGAGAGACCCAAGAAAACAGAGTAACTCACCAAAGCCCTCACCTTAAATACCATCTTCAGCTAAAGACAAAAGAGGATGTTAGGGGTAGTAGTTTGGGACCTCAAAGGGGAGAAAGGGAATTCCCATGGATAGGGAAAAGTAAATGTTTGGTAAACAAATGTTTGCTGGGCCATGCAGAGACAATGGGTACAGAGTGGACTCATCTCTCGGTCTTGCTGGGTCTCCCCCATCACAGCTAGCCCATATTCTTTGGAAATATTTCTGGCCGGATAGCTCTATTCTGGGAACTGGCCTTTTATCTAAACTCCTTTAGGCAGTTAAAAGGATGGCAACAAGACTAACTTCCTGAGTCTTCTGTTTTTTAAAAACAATCAGCCAAATTAATCCTCATGCCCAAGAGACACATTTTGGGGCAACAAAGTTTGCTCCCCTACTGCTACCATGAGTCATGTTAGCATAAGCTCTGGGGTGGTCTGAAGAACCATCATGAATAACAAAGACATTCCTAGCACTCAGGAATCTCTCAGGGTTCAGAGGCTGACTCCCAGGAATGGGAGACAATGGCCAGCCAGATCCTTGATTATATAGGAACTGCTTATTCAGTTTTGAATATGTAAATTATACTTTTTCTTTAATGTGTTAATTTAATTGAGTACATTAATGCCTTTTCTAACATTAAGCATACTTTGAATTCCTAGGATAAACTCAACTTGGTAATGAATATATTTTTCATGGGTTGCTGGATTCAGTTTGCCCATATTTTATTTATGATTTTTTATCTATGTTAGTTAACCTTGATTATTTTATCAATGTATGCTTTTAAAAGAAATTTGTATTGGGGTATAATTGATTTACAATGTTGGTTAGTTTCAGGTATACAGCAAAGTGAATCTGTTATACAAATACATATATCTACTCTTTTAAAAATTCTTTTCCCTTATAGGCTATTACAGAGTATTGAGTAGAGTTCCTGTGCTATACAGTAGGTCCTTATTAGTTATCTATTTTATATATAGTAGTGTGTATATGTCAATCCCAATCTTCCAATTTATCTCTACATCCCCCTACCCCCCAGTAACCATAAGTTTATTTTCTACATCTGTAACTCTATTTTGGTTTTGTAGATAAGTTCATTTGTAGCCTTTTTTTAGATTCCACATATAAGTGATATCATATGATATTTGTCTTTGACTTACTTCATTTATATGAGAATCTCTAGGTCCATCCATGTTGCTGCAAATGGCATTATTTTGTTCTTTTTTATGGCTGAGTAATATTCCATTGTATATATGTACCACATCTTCTTTATCCATTCCTCTGTTGATGGACATTTAGGTTGCTTCCATGTCCTGGCTATTGTGAATAGTGCTTCAATGAACATTGGGGTGCATGTATCTTTTCCACTTATGGTTTCCTCTGGATATATGCCCAGGAGTGGGATTTCTGGATCATACGGTAGCTTTATTTTTAGTTTTTTAAGGAACCTCCATACTGTTTTCCATAGTGGCTGTACCAGTTTGCATTCCCACCAATAGTGTAGGAGAGTTCCCTTTCCTTCACACCCTCTCCAGCATTTATTGTTTGTAGACTTTTTGATGATGGCCATTCTGACCAGTGTGAGGTGATACCTCATTGTAGTTTTAATAATTAGGGATGTTGAGCATCTTTTCATGTGCTTTTTAACCATCTGTATGTCTTCTTTGGAGAGATGTCTATTTAGATCTTTTGCCTATTTTTTTTGGGGGGGTGGCTTATTTTTAATTATGCAGATATTTTTATCCAATGCCAAAGAGGCTTGGAGACAACTTTAACAGCCAAGTGTCCAAAATGCAGTGATATATGCTCAGAGAAACTAGGCAGGGGGAGGTTTTTAGGAAAACCCAGACACTCGGCTGTGAGCACAGGAAAAGCAGAGGCCTGAGTCTCTGTGTAGTTTCCTAGTAGTAAATGTTGTTTGTTGGATCGGTTTTTCTTTCCAACACTGTGACAGGAGCTTAAGGATGGAGGACAACACTGACCTCAGGGGAAACAAAAACAAGCCTCATTTTCCAGGACCGTAAGACCCACCGTGTCTCTCCGGGGGGTCCTCTCCCAGGGCCTCGCGTCAGCCTGGTCCTCAAGGTGGGTAGAGAGACTGCAGGCGTGATGGGGGATCACCTGAAAGGCAGCTTCTTGGGGAAATCCTTTTAAAGAAGTGTGTGTCGGGATTCCCTGGTGGCGCAGTGGTTGAGAGTCCGCCTGCCGGTGCAGGGAACGCGGGTTCGTGCCCCGGTACGGGAGGATCCCACATGCCGCGGAGCGGCTGGGCCCGTGAGCCATGGCCACTGAGCCTGTGTGTCCGGAGCCTGTGCTCCGCAACGGGAGAGGCCACAACAGTGAGAGGCCCGCGTACCACAAAAAAAAAAAAAAGTGTGTGTCATAGCCCAGGGGTTCCAGTAACATCCACCCAGTTCAGAATGTCTCTGCTGGCTGGGCCTCTTAGGAGGAGAGGGATGGAGGAAGGCATAAAAATGCCTCAGCAGACTTTCCCTCGGGAGTGGACGCTCCAGGGCGGCTGCACCTTCATGAGCTCTGAGACCCCGTTGCTGGGGGACAGCCCTTCTGGGGGAAAACTTGAGAAATGTGGTCCTCACGCCCAGCTCACTCTGTAGTGGAGCGGGGTGCGTGGAGCTCAGAGAGGAGCAGAGGCTTTTCCAGCGTCGCTCAGACGGTGGACAGGGCACTGAGGGCTCCTGTGCAGCCTCCGTCCCTGGGGCCCTTGTTGCCTCATACAGGAAGATGGTCTGACTTCTGCAGAACCTGTCATTAGGTCATCTGGTCCAGGACTTTCCAAAACGGAGGACAGTGAGCTCCTGGTGGCCTGGGTCCTGGTGGCCTTGGCCAGCGAGCAGAGCAGCTGTGCCAGCTCACAGCCTGGAGCCAGGCCTGGGGCCAAAGCCTCATTTCCATGCCCCACACGCCGGGTCTCTGCCACCGGCATCCCCGGACTCCCGGGGCCTCAGTCGGCAGCCCCGCCTCTTCCGGCTCTTCTACTCATTTTTTGATTGGGTTGTTTGTTATTTTCATATCGAGCTGCATGAGCTATTTGTATATTTTGGTGATTAATCCCTTGTCAGTTGCTTCATTTGCAAATATTTTCTCCCATTCTGAGGGTTTTCTTTTCATTTTGTTTATGTTTCCTTTGCTGTGCAAAAGCTTTTAAGTTTAATTAGGTCCTATTTGTTTATTTTTGCTTTTATTTTCATTATTCTAGGAGTGGATAGAAAAACATCTTGCTGCAATTTATGTCAGAGTGTGTTCTTCCTATGTTTTCCTCTAAAAGTTTTATAGTATCCAGCCTTACATTTAGGTCTTTAATCTATTTTGAGTTAATTTTTGTGTGTGGTGTTAGGGTGTGTTCTTTCATTCTTTTACATGTAGCTGTCCAGTTTTCCCAGCACCGCTTATTGAAGAGGCTGTCTTTTCTCCATTGTATATTCTTGCCTCCTTTGTCATAGATTAGGTGACCATAGTGCATGGGTTTATCTCTGGACTTTTTATCCTGTTCCATTGATCTAGATTTCTGATTTTGTGCCGGTACCATATTGTATTGATGACTGTAGCTTTCTAGTATAATCTGAAGCCAGGGAGCCTGATTCCTCCAGCTCCGTTTTTCTTTCTCAGGATTGCTTTGGCTATTCATGGTCTTTTGTGTTTCATCAATGTATGCTTTTGATGTCAAGGTTATAATAGCTTCAAAGAACAAAAATGGGAGTTTGAAATATTGGTGGAACTCACCTGTAAGTCCATCTAGTCTGGCTGATATTTAACTGTGGAGAAAATTTTAAACTACTGCCTGAGTTCCTTTAATGATTATAAATCTATTTAAATTTTCAGCTGAGTCAGTTTTATCAGGTTAGATTTTTCTGGAAATTTATTCATTTATTTATATTTAAAATTTTACTGATATAATATTGTTCACGATACTTTCTTATTCCTTTATTCTTAAAGTTTAAATTTTTATTTTGAAATAAGTTCAGACTTACAGAATCATTGTAAGAAATGTACTAAAGAACTATATTCTTTACTTAGATTTTCCCACTGTTAATATTTTGCCATATTTGCTATATCATTCCCCCTGCCCCTGTGTTAAAAAACACAATTCAACTAAGTAATTTTGAAGATCTAATTGACTTTATTCAGTGGTTTGTGAATTGGGCAGCATCCCATCTAGTAAATAGAAGGGTACTCTGAGGGGCTGTACAAAATAGAAGGTTTTTACAAGTAGAAGGAGGGAGGGGCAACGAGGCTATTAACAAAAGAAAACAGAGGATTGTTTCAGGCCAGGTCACCTTCTTTGTGGGGAATGGCGAGGGTCTATCATACATTTTACCTCCACTTCCTTTGGAGGGGTGGAGGGGTAACACAGGACAGATTACCTCATTGGTGGTGACCAGAAAAAATCCCAGACTGGTGGATTAAGACAACATCCTTGGGGGGAAGGTCAAAACCACAGTTAGGTCAGGTATTAAATGTAGATTTGGTATCATGAGCTTTAGCACAATTGATGCCATTTTAGTCCTGTGGTTTTCTCTTTAACACACTCTCTCTCTATTTTTTCTTTTTTTCTCTTGAATCATTTGAGACTAAGTTGCAGATAATCATGCCTCTTCGTACCTTAGTACTTCAGTATTTATTTTCTAAGAATAAGGGTACTCTTTTACATAACTATAGGGAACTTAATGAATTCAGGAAATTTAATATTTAGCGAACTGTTAGACAATCTGGCATTATCTAATATACAGTTCATATTCCACTTTTGCTAGTTGTCCCAATAATGTCTTCTGTAGTGAAAGGGTACAGAGTCTGTCACCCCCAAATACACCTTTTTGGCATAAAGATCTTTTTTTTTTTTTTTTTTTTTTTTTTTTTTTTTTTTTTTTTTTTGCGGTATGCAGGCCTCTCACTGTTGTGGCCTCTCCCGTTGCGGAGCACAGGCTCCGGACGCGCAGGCCTAGCGGCCATGGCTCACGGGCTTAGTTGCTCTGCGGCATGTGGGATCTTCCCGGACCAGGGCACGAACCCGTGTCTCCTGCATCGGCAGGCGGATTCTCAACCACTGCGCCACCAGGGAAGCCAAGATCATTTTTAAGCTGATTATTTTTAAGAAACAGCAGACATAGGAAAGCTCTGAAAACTGAGTAGAAGTTACCCTTTTGTAAGAGACATTTACAGTGATAAGGGAAATCTCGATTTGTAAGGGCATCTATCTCCCTGTCTTTACCAGGAAGAGAAGGGTGACTGTAAATCTCAGGAAACTTATCAACGGAGAAAGCAACGTTGTAAATCTGTGTAACAACTTTATTCTTGTCTACTATGCTTTTCCTGGTCACCCCCCATATCTAGCCTCTCCCCTCCCCTGCCCCAATATCTTCTTTTGTCTGTAGCTAGAGATTTAAGGTGGTGGCTTGGGATATTTCTCTGGGGAGTTACTCAGTTTTCCTGGAGGTCTCCCATGTATACAGGAGGTACACATGTTATTAAACTTCTGTTTTTGCCTGTCAATCTGTCTCTTACTACAGAGGGTCTTAGCCAAGAACCTAGGAGGGTAGAGAGGAAAATATTTTTTCCTCCCTAGTGTTATTTTTTTTCTGGTTCATGACCCAGTTCAAGGTTACGTGTATTTGTCATTGCTCTTAGATTTCCTTCAATCTCGAATAGTTCCTCAGAGATTCCTTGGCCCTTTTTTTTTTTTTTTTTTTTAATTTTAAATATTTATTTATTTACTTGGATGCGTCAGGACTTAGTTGCGGTGGGCAGGCTTTTAGTTGCGTACATGGGATCTAGTTCCCTGATCCGAGATGGAACCTGGGCCCGCTGCATTGGGAGCACGGAGCCTTAACCACTGGACCATCAGGGAAGTCCCTCCTTGGTCCTTTGTGACATTTACATTTTGGAGAGGACAGGATGGTTGTTCTGTAGAAGTGTCTTATGTTGAACTTGTCTCGCGTTCCTCATGGTTAGATTTGAGTTTTGCATTTCTTTGTAGGAGCACTACAAAATATTGTTTGCTTCTCAGTGCATAAGTCATCATCACAAGTCAGTCGATGATGGTTTGTTATGCCAACTTTGATCACTTGGTTAAGGTGATGTCCAACAGTTTTTCTCCACTGTAAAGTTACTATGTTACTTTCTGTATTAAATAAGTAATTTGTGGGAGGTACTTTGAAATGATGGAACCATCCTATTCCTCATCAAACTTTCACACATGAGTTTTAGCAGCCATTATTGATTCTTGCCTGCATCAATCATTATGATGATGGTTGCAAAACAGTAATTTTTCTAGCACCTTCATTCCTTCTTTATTTATTGGTTGGCATTCTCTTTAAGGAAGAGTTCTTTCTTCTCCTCCCGTTATTTAATCTTAGTCCTTTCAAATCTCATCAGCATCCATAGTTTTGTCTTCTTTTTAATTTGCAATATTGTTTATTTGTTCTTTCTCCTTTACTGGTCCAATATTGCCAGAATTTTGTGTATTTTATTAGACTTTTCAAAGAACCAACTTTTTGATTTGTTGACTGCCTTAGGTTTGGTCGCCCCAGAAGCAGACGATCTGTGGCTTTCAGATAATGGTGCTGTCCCACTTAAGGCCAACCCATAACTGGAATATGTATCTTTTCTAGTAAAGATGAATTGTTGCCTCCTCCAGGCTAGAAGAGATCTAAGATAACGAACTTGACACCAAATGGCTGCTTATGTCCTTGAGAGATTGCACCGTATTGGGGGCACAGCACTGCTCTGTACTGCTGATGGGAAGGCATTCAGCAGCAGTGGTAGCTAGATCAGCCTTGGTGAGAAGCAGCCCATCATGTCAAGCTACCATGACTAATCCATTCATTCATGAAACTTTTTGCAAGACTGAGGTGCCTCAGGCTCACTGCCATTCACTGGATGAGTCACCCTGTCCACCTGCTTATTCAGTGCTTCTTCTGCTGCCCTCACACTTTCTGGAGAGCATTGATGTGGGACAGAAAGACCCACACACTGTGTGCCCATTCCATACTCCATCCACACGCCTCTTCCACCCTCAGACATCCTTGTTTCCAGTCTTCCAATCTTGATCCTTCCAAGCCCTTGACCGAGCAGACGAACCATTTGCCATTACCTGCAAGCCTGTGTGTATCATTACTTCAGGCCATCACTTCCCCCACACAAAGTGGATGACCGATTTACTTTAAACACTGCCCACTTGGGAGGCTTTTTCCTCACCACTCTTTTTCAGGGCCATTCTCTGTAGCAGCAGCCCATCTTTAGTTCACACCAACATATTTTGCCGACCTAACTACTATCAGACCTTCTATTTTTTTCTTCCTCTGTCAGCTGGTTGTAGAGAGATCCCCAGGGGCCACTGGTGTGGGCTGATGGTAAGGCATCAGGGCAAGAGAGGGCAGGGTATGTTGGACCTGGACCACCTACTCAATACAGTTTTCTTATTTCCTCCATACCTGCTTGAGCCTCACCCCAAATGTATTATTTTCATTGTGTGACAGATCGAAATTTCGCCTGTCTCAGCTTATGATTTGGTGGGTCTGACAACTGCCCCAGTTTATGATGTTCTATGGTCAGACCTTCAGTTTCCCTCAGGGTCCAGTACTGAGCCAGAAGCTGTCTTCTGAATGGCCCTGCTCCAGAACCTTAGGGGTCTGGGCTGCAACTCTCATCCAGGGTCTTGCCAGAGACTCCACAGAGTGTCCTTAACTACCACAGATGCCTCTAGCATCACTGGACCCGCCAGACCATATGCCTGAGCATTAGGGCTGCTTGTGCTATAGTCTGAGTCCACCGCAAATCTCCCTCTTGCTCTGGCCCCACTCAGAACTGGCAGCCTTCCATGTTACCTGCAAGGTGTTCAGGCAGTATTCCCAAGTGCACTATATGCTATTTCCAAAACCCCAAACAAGAGTTGCGTTTCTTCCTTAGAGGCAGGTGGCGCCAAGTGCAGTAACACGTCCTTTATTTTGGAGAGCGTGTTTGGCATATTCTAGACCATGGGCTCCAAAAAACTTCACTAGATAGGGAGGCCTATCTAGATAGGCCTATCCTATAGGTCTAACCTATAGGTTAGATAAACCCTAACCTGTGTTAGGGTTTATCTGCCCCTCCCTGGCATACATGCTTATTTCCAGGATGTTCAGAGTACTTGTCACTTCCTAGTCTCCATGTCCAAATAATGTGAAGTCATAAATATAGTGGACCAATCTTGGAATGTCAGGATGATCAAGATTCCTTCAAGTTACATTGTGACGGAGCAGGAGAGTTAGTACAGCTCAAGAGCAAGACTGTAAATGTGCACCGCTGTCCATTCCAGGTGAATGGGAAGTGATTTGATCATCCTTCCTGATGGGGCCAGATCAGTAGACGCATTCCAAGTACCAGAGGCTGTGTTCATCTGTTCTGTCAATAATAAAGATACTGTATCTGGCGTAGAAGCTGCAAATGTGGCTACCTGTAGTTCAGTTTATAGTAGTCTACCATCCCCTTCTATTATCCATCTGGTTTTGCAGGGATTGCAGTTAATTAAAAGGGGTGTATGTATCTTGAAGTCTTTGAGAATGGCACTAATGTCTGTCATTCTGCCTGGCATTTTGGGGCCCTGGTCTCAGTGTCACCTCACAACTTGTATATAATAACACTGTAAAGGTCTGCGTATTTTGCTCACTCCGGTGTACAGCTACTCTGATAAATGGATGGAGGTCCCTTTGGGGGAAGAATTGGGAGAAATGCTACTATACTTTGTGAAAATTAATAAAAGGAAACCTCAACTAAACGTGGAGTTGGGAAGGTCTGGAGAGGGAGCTCTCATGCCCTATCATGCCCGTCATCCGTTACCCCAAACAGGAAGACTTCAGTTACTTACGCCAACAGGAAGAGTGGTACCTTGCACTACCAAGCAGGTAGTGCAACTACTTTACTCCCACAATAAGAGGAAGGAAGACTTCTTTCTTGCCCAGCCGCAAGCCCCAATGGAAAACGCCACAGTTCAGCCAATGAGAAGCCGTACTCACATGAACTTTTACTTTCCTCCAATGAACTTTCATTTTTCTCCCCCTTACTGATGACTTCTTCTCCTTGTCCCAAAAACCTGTTATGTGTAACTCCTTGGAGTACCTCTCTGTCTGCCAGATGAGACTTTGCCTGATTCATGAGTCGTTTAAGGGAGCCAATTAGATCTTCAAAGTTACTCAGTTAAATTTTGTTTTTTAACAGCCTGTTGTGCAGACTTGTATGGGATCTGGTCTCCCCTTTTTATAGACAGCCTCTGGGTTTGAGCAGCATCTGCCTTCTGCTAACTGGCTCTTGCTCAGTTTTGGTTATACAGTTATCCGTTGGTACCTGCAAAGGATTGGTTCCAGGACCCATGTGGATAACAAAATCCATGGATACCCAAGTCCCTTACAGTCGGCTTTTCATATCTGTAGATTTTGCATCCATGGAAAGGGAGGGTTGACTGTGTGAATGAGTCACAGATCCTTGTTATTAGTGGTTTTCTTACTTTGTTACTTACTATAACAAAGCCAAAAATTAGTTACTTATCTCTCCTCCTAAACTTACTTAAACATGAATCACTTTCATTCCACTTCCATCTAATTTTGTTTGGTATTTTAAATCTATTTTGTATTATTATGTGAACTCCACAAATTATACATTATTTATTATTCTTTTATATAATTGATACTTGTTTAGATTTACTCATATATTTTTAAATTTCTTTGCTCACCATTTCTTCCAGCATAGCAGACCTTCCTTCTGGGATCACTTTCCTTTTTTTGCTGATATTTATTTATTTAACTTTCCTCCTTCCTAAAGTGCGTTGTTTGGAACTATTTTTGTGAAGATCTATTGGGAATGAATTATCACCATTTTTATTTGTCTGACAACACCTTCACTGCCTTTTTTTCTTTTCATGAGCTTTTATATTGAATGATAACATAGAGACAGTGAAGTGCACAGTATTAAGTATACAGCTCGATGAATTGTTTCCAAGGGAAGACACCCATCCAGCTCCCCAGAAGCCTCTCTCCCGTACTCTTCCTCTGTTATCCACCCCAAAGGTAACCACTTTTCTCACTTCTATCACCACCTGTTCTTTTTTTTTTTTTATTTTTATTTTTTTAAATTTTTTTTTAAAATTTTTTTAATTTTTTTGCGGTATGCGGGCCTCTCACTGCTGTGGCCTCTCCCTTTGCGGAGCACAGGCTCCGGACGCGCAGGCCCAGCGGCCACGGCTCACGGGCCCAGCCGCTCCGCGGCACGTGGGATCTTCCCGGACCAGGGCACGAACCCGTGTCTCCTGCATCGGCAGGCGGACTCTCAACCACTGCGCCACCAGGGAAGCCCACACCATCTGTTCTTAAATTTTATATAAATGGGATCAAACATTAGGTAATGTTTTGTTTCTGGTCTCCTTTAAACACTATGTCTGAGAATCAGCCATGTCATGGGTAGCAGTGGTTCATTCTCTCTTTCTATTCTTTTATTCTTTGTCCCCTGAACATTCAGCTGTTTCTCTTGAGTTGCTATTTTACTCAAGTTGGTCAATGCCTGTCTTTGGGGTTTTTTTTTTTGGCCTTGCCGCACGGCTTTCGGCATCTTAGTTCTCCGACCAGGGATCAAACCTGGGCCCACAGCGGTGAAAGCGCGGAGTCCTAACCACTGGACTACCAGGGAAGTCCTGGTCAACGCCCATCTTAAGACATGGCTGCAGGCTCCACATGTGGTCTGACTAACCCAGAGAAGAGGGAGGTATTTTGGTTTTTTTGGGAGGAGGAGTCAGGAGGCCGTGGAGTCGGGCAGCCTAGGCTCCAATTTCAGCGATGCGACAGAGTGAGTTACTTAACTTTACTAAGCCTCAGGCCCCTGGTTTATAAAATCGAAACTACAAGGGATCTGTCTTATTAATCCCAATGTCCTCAGTGCCTGGCATTGTGTCCGACACATAGTAGGTGCTCAGTAAGTGCTAGTGGACTATATGAACGAATGAGGTAATAGTACCTATTATGCAGGGGTTGTGAGGTTTAGCAAAAATACATGTCAAATGCCTAACAGAGGAGCTAGGGCACCGGAGGTTCTCAACCAAAGGCAGGTATTCTTGTCAAAAAATGATTGCCTAGCCCAAGGTGCTTGTGGCTTTCTACATTTTCCAGGATGGGAAAGAGCATAAACCATCATTTTGGGTTCTGATGGATCACCAGGCTTAAACTGTCACACAGTACACATTTACCATGGAGTCCCACTCTACATAGGATTGCGAAGCACTGCACTATCCCAGTATGGTAGCCACCGGTCACATATACCTACTTAAATTTAAATCAATTAAAATAAAAATTCAGTTACTCAGTCACAATTGCCATACTTCAAATGCTCAGTAGCCACAGGTAGCCAGTGGCTGGCATTTCAGACAGTGCTTATCTAGAACATTCCATCATTGCTTGAAGTTCTGTTACATCATTGCATGAGGTTCTGTTGGATAGAACTGGCCTAGAGTCCACGGTGGCAGAAAGCAATGTGATAGAGTGTGGGCAGAACCATAAATTAGGAGGCTGAAATACAAATGTGACGTGACAAGCTTCTGAACTTCAGAAAATGGAGAGGAAGGACAAGTCCTTGGGACATTTTGGATGAAGAATGGACAGGACTTTGAGGCAGGGTGGGGAAGGCAGATAGCACACAGGCTCTGGAGCTTGGCAGGGTTGAAATCCTGGCTCTTAACATCTCCAAGCCCAGTTTCTCATCTGTAAAATGGGAGTAAAAAAAGAAAAAGGGAGTAATAGTATCTACCTCACAAGGTGGTTGAGAGCATTAAATTAGGGTGAATGGATTAAGTAGAAAGGCTCAGCACAGGGAGAGTCATAAGTAGGGCACAATAGATGGTAGTTGCACTAATATTAGGGTTCTAGTTTCAGGGCTGGGGGAAGTGGTGTTGACTGACAGAAACATCTCTCACTGCACGTTTCCTTTCAGGACTCTCTCCCCTTCTCCCAGAAACTCTGGTGCCCTCTTTCTCCAGAGGGCCCAGTGCTATAGGTCTCTGTATGGTCTCCCTGGCAAGGCCCCAACCATTGGACTCTTGTCCTGTCAATATCAAACTTCCCTGTTTTGGGTTACACTCCCACATCTGCAAGATGACTTAAGATAATGGAGTCAAGTTTTAGGTTGGAAAAGACCAAAATGGTCATGTATCTCCCCCTCTCCCCTAAATCTGATGTTCGAAGCCAGTCTACTGTACGATTATCCACCATAATTCTAATCGTCACGTCCATACTGGAAGGTCTTCTGTTTGCTAGGACTGTGCCAGCCCCTCTATATGTGAGTTGTCTGTCACATGGCTGCATATTGTCCCATTTTCCCAGAGGAGGACACTGGAGTTCAGTGAGATGCAGAGACTCTCTTGTTACCTCCTCAGAGGGTAAGACATTGAAGATTTCTTGTTTGGTCATTCCTCTGTTGGTTGTTTTGCTGTTTACCTGGGGTTAGTCAGATGTCAGCATGCTTCACAGGAAGCATGGCAAGAGGGAGATCCTTTTCCAGGAGGTAGCAAGGCTGAGGATGGAGGCCACAGGGCAGAGGGGGCAGCCGACCTCCTGGAGTCTGTAGGAAAGAGAGCAGGGGGTGGTCCTGCCTGGGGTGCGGTTGTGGGACTGTGGGTGTTCCCTCGTGTCTTGGACCTAAAGGAGGAAGCCAATCTTTCCAGCAGAGGCAGTGGAGGTGGTAGCTATAGGTCACATGCTGGTTTTCCTCCACCCTAACTCCAACTGCTGTTATATTTCTCTTTACACAATTCATATCTTTTATTCCCCTCACAACTGCGAGTAAGATATTATTTCCATTTTATAGATATTAAAAACAAAGCTCAGAGAAATGAAGTGATTTTTGCACATCATAAATGGGTGATTCACCCAAACGTTCCAACAGATCCTTTAAAAACGTATTAACAGGCACAGGGAAATTCCTTGAAGAATTTGGGTGAATCAGCTGCATTGAAGAAATCTTGCCAGCAGGTGGCGACACAAAACCAATAACTCGGGATCCAAATCCGTGCTGTCCAGAGGACGGAATGGTACTCGCTGCTGTGTCCTTTGCAGGATGGGTGTCTGGCTTCATCTTGTGACTTATGGGCTACTGGATTCTCCAACTCTGCTACCTCGGGGCTCACCTTGGTTTCCTAAGGCCCTCAGGACAAAGTCCCCACGCCTTAGCCCTGCTCAGACCCTTCTGGTCTGGTGAGTGAGTTCCTGCTTCTTTTGCCCTTCTCTGCTCCCTGCCTTCTGGCTTGATGCTCCTCAGGCACCTTGCTTTCCACATTCCAGGCCTTTGTTTCTGCTGGTCACTCTGCCTGGAAGACCGCTTCTGCCCTCCCCCATCTGGTTCATTCCTTCTCATCCTTGGGGACTCAGCACAAGGCTCTCCCACAGGAGACCCACTCTGCCTGCTCCTCCCCGACCCACCCAGGGCCGGTGGGGCTCCTTCACCGTAATCTGCCTGTAACAGCACGGGTGGCCCCAGGTCCTACCTACTCTTTTCTGCTTGGCTCCTTCCTCCTAGACAGTGCCCTTACGGATAGGCGATGTGTCCTATCCATCTCAGGTTATTCCTAGTGCCAGGCATGGAGGAGGTGCAGAAAAACATTGTTGCTGAATGAATGAACAAATGGATGTTTATGGAGAGGGCCAGTGACCTGTCCGGGGGCATTCCGTCCCAGGGCTTTTGTGGAGCCCCAGAGGGCCGAGTCTCTTGTAGTCACGGACAGCCATCACCGGGAGGGCGGCTCACCCTGGCCTGCAAGGTAGGGTATTTGTGTTTTCCGTGTGGGGCATTTCTTGCTTCATCTCAACAGCCTTTTTGATTCTCCTTAAATACCTCCAAGGAAGTATGCATCTTCTCAAGACGCAAAGAAGAGTAATTTAAATAAGTGGAAGGAAGATGCATTTTAATTGTATTATTATACTAATTTATGTCTCCTGCTTCCCTCGAAGAAGTGCTTTTTCACAGTGCGGAAGCCCATTAGGGCTGAGAGTTGAAACATTGTTTCAGATGGCTGCTGAGAGACTGTGGGCTTTGTTTTAATAGCTCTCGAAGCAGGTGGGTAAACAGGCCTGTTTCATTCCCTCTACAAGGCCAGATGGCGACTGAGGACTCAGGGACCCCTGCTGCAGTGTCTGCACTCCCAGCACCGTGTCTGGCACACGGTAGGTGTCCAGGAAGAATCTGCTTAGTGGGTTCATGAATGAACAGTAGGGGTGGGGCTGGACGCAAGAGTCAGGGGGGACACAGGGTGGTTGGGTCTCTTCCTGATGAAGTCCCGCGAGATCTGGTTGTAGGGAGGGGAGGCAACATCTCATGTCTGCTGGACTCCTGCTTGCCGCTCGGTGCGGAGCGCCACTGCGCACGCTTCCTGGGGTGAGCCTAGTTCCCAGATCAGCGAGTTGAGGCGCAGATGGGTTAAGTACCTTGCTCAGATCTCAGCGTCAGAGAGGGGCAGAGTCAGGATGAGGAGCCGGCCTGGTGATGCCAGCGTTCAGGCTCTTCCCTCCCCCAAGTCAGGCTCTTTTAAAGGATAGCTACCTCACGTGGAGCGCCTGCAATATGCAAGCACTCAATGAGGCGTCTCTCTATATTATCCTAGTATCTGGTACATAGACAGCGTCAGGTAATGGCTGCAGTCACTGTGAATAAGGATCCTCACAAAATCCTTCTGAAGGAGGCATTGTGATTTCCCCGGTGTCATAAAATGCAGATCCTGGGTCGGTAGTTTTGGGGCGCCCCCTGAGATTCTGCATGTCTAACAAGCTGGATCATGCGGGTCCGTGTTGCACCCTGAGTGGAGGGATGTAGAGAACAGAGCTGAGGTAAAGACACCCCACTGTCTAGAGCTCAGCTGCCTCCTCACATTCTCCAGCCTCTAGGCCCCCAAGTCAGGTCCCCCAACCCTGTGGGCAGACCTCTGGGACTGTGTTCTCACGGCCAGGACGCTCTGCATGGGGCCAGCTGGGGCCAGCTCAGGGTGCCCAGGTCAGGCCTACCCTCCCTGGAGTGGACTCCAGGGCCCTCTCAGCTGTGAGCACCACTGCTCCAGACCAGGTCCGTCCATCTGCCCAGCCTCCTTCTCTGTTTTTGTCTGGTGCTTGTCTTCCATTATGTCACCATTTTTAGTTTGTTTTTGGTAACCACTTCATTGATATGTAATTTACGTACCATTATAATTTACCCATTTAAAGAGTACAAGTCAATGGGTTTTATTTTATTTTTAAAAAATATTTATTTATTTATTTGGTTGCACCGGCTCTTACTTGCGGCTCACAGGCTCCTTAGTTGTGGTTCGCCAGCTCCTTAGTTGTGACATGTGAACTCTTAGTTGTGGAATGCATGTGGGATCTATTTTCCTGACCAGGGATCGAACCCAGGCCTCCTGCATTGGGGAGCATGGAGCCTTATCCACTGTGCCACCAGGGAAGTAGTATATTCACAGAGTTGTGCAACCATTACCACAATTAATTTTAGAACATTTTCATCATCCCGTAAAGAAACCGGACACCTTGCAGTCATTCCCTTCCAACCCTCCCAGCCCTAAGGAACTACTATTCTGCTTTCTACCTGTATGGATTTACCTATTCTGGACATTTCATATAAGTGGAATTGTATATGGTTTTTTGTGACTGGCTTCTTTCACTTAGCATAATGTTTTCAAGATTCACCCACGTTGTAGCATCAGTATTTCACTCCTTTTTATGGCTGAATAATATTCCATTGTATGGATGTATCACAAATATCAGTTAAATATCAGTTGGGGTTTTTCCACTTTTTAGTTATTATGAATAATGCTGCTATAAACATTTGCATTCAAGTTTTTATGTGGACATGTTTTCATTCTCTTGGGTATAATATACCTAGGAGTGGAATTTCCAGGTCAAGTGATAATGCTGTGTTTAATTTTTTGACAAACTGCCACACTGATTTCCAAAATGGCTCCACCATTTTACATTCCCCCCAGAAATGAACGAAGGTTCTGATTTTTCTAAATTCTTGCCAACACTTGCTATGATATGACTTTTGGATTCTAATCATCCTAGTGGTGTGAAGTAGATGTCACAGCATCTCAACCATTGGGGTGTCAAAATAACTTTTTCTGGTACCTGCCCTTCAGCTGTGCTATGTTGACCTCCCGTTCTTTCCAGATGGCAGTAGCTGTCACCTCATCAACCTCTGGACCAGAGATACAGCTCTTCAGCTACTTCTAGTTATTAGAAGAGTCTCATTCCAGTATTAAAGACTCAATCCTATTTGCTCAAAAAATGCAACCTCATGTCTGATTCAAAACTCTCCCTCCCAGAGCTCCGCCTCTAAATGTTATTTTGGGGGTGTGACATGGCTGTCTTCAGTCATCATACTCTTCTCTTCCTTTCTGTTCTATGTTCTGGCTTCTCTTGTGGGATAATAAGAGGGTACCTGTCTCCTCATCTGGCGCAGAGACTGCAGGTCTCTGGTGGTCAGTGCTGCTACTCCAGTCAATGCACCTGGTTCATTTATTTTTTAAACATCTTTATTGGAGTATAATTGCTTTACAATGATGTGTTAGTTTCTGCTGTATAACAAAGTGAATTGGCTGTACATATACATATCCACATATCTCCTCCCTCTTGTGTCTCCCTCCCTCCCACCCTCCCTGTCCCACCCCTCTAGGTGGTCACAAAGCACCGAGATAATCTCCCTGTGCTATGCGGCTGCTTCCCACCAGCTATCTATTTTACATTTGCTAGTGTATCTATGTCCATGCCACTCTCTCACTTCCTCCCAGCTTACCCTTCCCCCACCCCGTGTCCTCAAGTCCATTCTCTACATCTGCATCTTTATTCCTGTCCTGCCCCTAGGTTCTTCAGAACTTTTTTTTTTTTTTTTAAGATTCCGTATAGATGTGTTAGCACATGGTGTTTGTTTTTATTCTTCTGACTTACTTCATTCTGTATGACAGACTCTAGGTCCATCCACCTCACTACAAATAACTCAATTTTGTTTCTTTTTATGGCTGAGTAATATTCCATCGTATGTATGTACCACATCTTCTTTATCTGTTCATCTGTCGATGGACACTTAGGTTGCTTCCATGTCCTGGCTATTGTAAATAGAGCTGCAATGAACATTGTGGTACATGACTCTTTCTGAATTATGTTTTTCTCAGTGTATATGCCCAGTAGTGGGATGACTGGGTCATATGGTAGTTCTATTTTTAGTTTTTTAAGGAACCTCCATACTGTACTCCATAGTGGCTGTATCAATTTACATTCCCACCAACAATGCAAGAGGGTTCCCTTTTCTCCACACCCTCTCCAGCATTTATTGTTTGTAGATTTTTTGATGATGGCCATTCTGACCGGTATGAGGTGATACCTCATTGTAGTTTTTTTTTTTTTTTTTTTTTTTTTTTGCGGTATGCGGGCCTCTCACTGTTGTGGCCTCTCCCGTTGCGGAGCACAGGCTCCGGACGCGCAGGCCTGGTGGCCATGGCTCACGGGCTTAGTTGCTCCACGGCATGTGGGATCTTCCCGGACCAGGGCACGAACCCGTGTCTCCTGCATCGGCAGGCGGATTCTCAACCACTGCGCCACCAGGGAAGCCCCTCATTGTAGTTTTGATTTGCATTTCTCTAATGATTAGTGATGTTGAGCATCATTTCATGTGTTTGCTGGCAATCTGTATATATTCTTTGGAGAAATGTCTATTTAGGTCTTCTGCCCATTTTTGGATTGGGTTGTTTGTTTCTTTGATATTAAGCTGCATCTGCTGCTTGTATATTTTGGAGATTAATCCTTTGTCAGTTGCGTCATTTGAAAATATTTTCTCCTATTCTGAGGGTTGTCTTTTCGTCTTGTTTATGGTTTCCTTTGCTGTGCAAAAGCTTTTAAGTTTCATTAAGTCCCATTTTGTTTATTTTTGTTTTTATTTCCATTTCTCTAGGAGGTAGGTCAAAAAGGATCTTGCTGTGATTTATTTCATAGAGTGTTCTACCTATGTTTTCCTCTAAGAGTTTGATGGTGTCTGGCCTTACATTTGGGTCTTTAATCCATTTTGAGTTAATTTTTTTGTATGGTGTTAGGGAGTGTTTGAATTTCATTCGTTTACATGTAGCTGTCCAGTTTTCCCAGCACCACTTATCGAAGAGGCTGTCTTTTCTCCATTGTATATTCTTGCCTCCTTTATCAAAGATAAGGTGACCATATTATGTGGGCTTATCTCTGGGCTTTCTATCCTGTTCCATTGATCTATATTTCTGTTTTTGTGCCAGTACCATACTGTCTTGATTACTGTAGCTGTGTAGTATAGTCTGAAGTCAGGGAACCTGCTTCCTCCAGCTCCATTTTTCTCTCTCAAGATTGCTTTGGCTCTTTGGGGTCTTTTGTGTTTCCATACAAATTGCGAAATTTTTTCTTCTAGTTCTGTGAAACATGCCGTTGGTAGTTTGATAGGGGTTGCATTGAATCTGCAGATTGCTTTGGGTAGTAGAGTCATTTTCACAGTTTTGATTTTTCCAATCTAAGAACATGGTATATCTTTCCAACTGTTTGTATCATCTTTCATTTTTTTCATCAATGTCTTACAGTTTTCTGCATACAGGGCTTTTGTCTCCTTAGGGAGGTTTGTTCCTATGTATTTTATTCTTTTTGTTGCAGTGGTAAATGGGAGTGTTTCCTTAATTTCTCTTTCAGATTTTTCATCATTAGTGTATAGGAATGCAAGAGATTTCTGTGCATTAATTTTGTATCCTGCTACTTTACCATATTCATTGATTAGCTCTAGTTTTCTGATGGCATCTTTAGGATTCTCTGTGTATAGTATCCTGTCATCTGCAAACAGTGACAGCTTTACTTCTTCTTTTCTGATTTGGCTTCCCTTTATTTCTTTTTCTTTTCTGATTGCTGTGGCTATAACTTCCAAAACTATGTTAAATAATAGTGGTGAGAGTTGGGCAACCTTGTCTTTTTCCTGATGGTAGTGGAAATGGTTTCAGTTTTTCACCATTGAGAATGATGTTGGCTGTGGGTTTGTCATATATGGCCTTTATTATGTTGAGGTAAGTTCCCTCTATGCCTACTTCTTACTTCCTGTTCTGTGGGGCAGGGATGAGGAGGACTTCTAATGCACCTGGCTGGGGTGAGGAAGAGCTGCTTCTCAGGAAGCTCAGACAGGGCACACAGTCCATGACCTCCATGGTTGTAAATTCGAATGACATTCAAATGAAAATGCATGGACAGCATTTCTGAGTTGCAGGTCAGGAGTGGAAGCAGACCCAAAACGTGGGCACAAGGGATTGAGAAAGCTCTCCAGATCAGCTCCAGCACACTTATCCTGCACTTTCTCAACACTTGCACACCCAGCCTGGATGGGATCGGTTTACATTTGCTGTTTCCTATGCCATTTCTCAGGGACCCAACACAGTGGCTGAGAGCCCTGCGACTCGATTCACACTGCCTGGCTTCAAATCACTACTCTTAACTTTACTAGCTGTGGACCTGGAGAGAGTCCCTGAACATTTCTAAGCTTTGGGGTCCTCCTCTGTAAAATGAGAATATTAATACTGTCTGCCTCATAGGCTTGGGGGGACTGAAAAAAGACAATGCGTGTGTGTCTTAGTCTGTTAGGCTGTTATAGTAGAATACCGTAGACTGGGTGGCTTATAAACAACAGAAATGTATTTCTCACAGTTCTGGAGTCTTGAAGTCCAAGATCAAAGTGTTGGCAGATTAGGTGTTTGCTGAGCGCTCTTACTGGTTCACAGGTGGCCATTTCTTGCTGTCCTCACATGGTGGGAGGAGTGAGGGAGTTCTCTGGGGTCTCTTTTAAGGACACTAATCCCAGTCATGAGGGCTCAACCATCATGACCTAATCAACTCCCAAAGGCCCACCCTCCTAATACTATCACACTGGGGGTTGGGATTTAACATTTGAATTTGGGAGGAAGCAAATATTCAGTAGCAATGTGTCTTATGTGGAGTCTGTACAAATTAAGAACTCCATTTCTCCTCCCCCAACGGAAAAACAATTTGCTCTCAATAATAATTTAACATGTGAATTTAAAGCACTGCCTTCTCTAATTGCAGAATGAAAACTTATTTATTGATGTAGAGGAAACTGGTCACCAGTGGAGGAAAGAGGCCACTTGGAGAAGTGTGTCAGTTACCCTCAGAATCTCCTCACCCTGGCAACTTGTCTACCTCTCCCTTCAATGCACAAAGTGGGCCCTCCACCCATGACCTCTGCCCGATCACATGGACACAAGATGGAAGCGGGATGCAAAAGGAGATCTGGTGCCTGAAGGTGCCTGGTCTAGAGCTATATTACAAAATTCAAATCTAGCCTGATTCCGGTGATTTAATAGTAACAAGTAGGAAATATTTTTAAAAGCTCTGCATTGTGTTAGACCTAGATAATAGTGGAAGCACTTTTAATTTTGTTTAAGTGTACTATAAACTTCTTCAGAAGGGAAGTCAAATTATAATTGCCCATTGCAAAAATGAAGACTGCTGGGATTTTATGTTTTGAAAAACCCCAAAGAGGCAGGAAAAGAATTTTAAAATGTTCATTTTGAGTTACATCTCAAATTTATGTCATAAATATAATTAATCAACTGAGTACCTCCTACTCGTACTGCTTTATGACATTCCACAATTTTCTTAAACAAGTGTCACACTTAGACATCTATACAAATAGCGGACTGTCATTTAGATGAGTGAAGATTAGCTCTGTAACATAAAAATAACACACGAAAGGGAATCTGGCACCTAAATACAGAGCAGAGGTGGTTATGGTTTGTCTTACTTGGCGCTTTCACCCGTTAATCAACCAACTAACCAAAAGCTCTTTCCTTAGTTCAAACCTTGAATATTCAGTTTTCTTATCATTTTACAGACAGCATCTTACTTTTAAAAGTACTTCTGGGTCCTAGGTAATGGTTCCATTGTTTTCTTTTAGTAAGAACTGATTTTCTTATTTGCAAATGAAACAACTAACAAAGGATTAATCTCCAGAATTTACAAGCATCTCTTGCATCTCAATACCAAAAAAACAAACAACACAATCCAAAAATGGGCAGAAGACCTAAATAGACAGTTCCCCAAAGAAGATATACAGATTGCCAACAAACACATGAAAGGATGCTCAACATCACTAATCATTAGAGAAATGCAAATCAAAACTACGAGGTATCATCTCACACTGGTCAGAATGGCCATCATCAAAAAATCTATAGGGCCTCCCTGGTGGCGCAGTGGTTGAGAGCCCGCCTGCCAATGCAGGGGACACGGCTTCGTGCCCCGATCTGGGAGGATCCCACATGCCGCGGAGCGGCTGGGCCCGTGAGCCATGGTCGCTGAGCCTGGGCGTCCGGAGCCTGTGCTCCGCAACGGGAGAGGTCACAGCAGTGAGAGGCCCGCGTACCGAAAAAAAAAAAAAAAAAGGTCTACAAACAATAAATGCTGGAGAGGGTGTGGAGAAAAGGGAAGCCTCTTGCACTGTTGGTGGGAATGTAAATTGATACAGCCACTATGGAGAACAGTATGGAGGTTCCTTAAAAAACTAAAAGTAGAACTGCCATATGACCCAGCAATCCCACTGGGCATATACCCTGAGAAAACCATAATTCAAAAGAGTCATGTACCAAAATGTTCATTGCGGCTCTATTTACAATAGCCAGGACATGGAAGCAACCAAAGTGTCCACTGACAGATGAATGTATAAAGAAGATGTGGCACATATATACGATGGAATATTAACCATAAAAAGGAATGAAATTGAGTTATTTGTAGTGAGGTGGATGGACCTAGAGTCTGTCATACAGAGTGAAGTAAGTCAGAAAGAAAAACAAATACCATATGGTAACACATATATGTGGAATCTAAAAAAAAAAGGTTCTGAAGAACCTAGGAGCAGGACAGGAATAAAGATGCAGACATAGAGAATGGACTTGAGGACACGGGGAGGGGGAAGGGTAAGCTGGGACGAAGTGAGAGAGTGGCCTGGACATATACACACTACCAAATGTAAAACAGATAGCTAGTGGGAAGCAGCCGCATAGCACAGGGAGATCAGCTCGGTGCTTTGTGACCACCTAGAGGGGTGGGATAGGGAGGGTGGAAGGGAGACGGAAGAGGGAGGAGATATGGGGATATATGTATACATATAGCTGATTCACTTTGTGATGCAGCAGAAACTAACACATCATTGTAAAGCAATTATACTCCAATAAAGATGTTTAAAAAAAAAACTGGTGTTCTTACTAAAAAATCAGGGAGAGAGAAGTTCTCATTTATTGCATCTGCCTTGGCCTAGTTTCATCTCAGCAAGCCATAACAAGCTCTCAACAACCAGCAGGCAGCCTGACTCTGTTCCAGAATCTGGGAGAGGTCATCAGGTCAGGCTGTCAAGGATTTTGGTTGCTTTTCAACTAAGCGCTAGAGTCTCAGATGTCTCAGTGACAAGACGAACAGTGCCTCCTGAATCCCCAGTCCTCTGTGGTATATCCAGATGCCCACCCACCTGCATTGCTTGGGGTAGCAGGCTTCTTTGCCATTTTCATTCTGCCAGAGGGCAGGAAATTAGGAATCATGCCCCAGTCTGTTGCCTGGGGTCTGTCTCCCCCCACCCCCGCATACCTCATCTTACCAGCTCCTTCTTAGCAACGCCTGGCTCTTTTTTATTTTTTTAACTTTATTTTTGGCTGCTTTGGGTCTTCCTTGCCGTGTACGGGCTTTCTCTAGTTGTGGCGAGCGGGGGCTACTGCTACTCTTTGTTGCAGTGCATGGGCTTCTCATTGCAGTGGCTTCTCTTGTTGTGGAGCACGGGCTCTAGGTGCACAGGCTTCAGTAGTTGTGGCTCATGGGTTCTAGAGCACAGGCTCAGTAGTTGTGGCGCACGGGCTTAGTTGCTCTGTGGCATGTGGGATCTTCCCGGACCAGGGCTCAAACCAGTGTCCTCTGCATTGGCAGGTGGATTCTTAACCACTGTGCCACCAGGGAAGTCCCCCTGGCTCTTACTTGCCTATTCTTACTTGCTTTTCTTTCTCTTCTCCTTGAAATGACTTGGCTTGATCCTGAGTTGCCCCTACCCCACTCACGTGTCTGCTTATTTTCTCTGAAGGCACACCCCTTTACCGTGATATGGTTAATTATCAGTGTCTGGCCTGGAATGGGACAGGTTCGCCAAATGGACAATGTTAATAATCATCACATATTTCATGTATGGAGCATTTTTGTGCTCCCTCTTTGTACACACACACACATTTAATTTTAAATATAATATAAATATATGAAAAAAATAATAAGCATAATTGCTTTTTGAATCTTTTGTATCCGTTTAATTTCCTTCATCTTTAGTAGTTTTTTCAGTTTTTTTTTCAATTTGGGTCTGAAGTGGTAAACTCAGTCCTTATTTGTTTGAAATAACTTCACTGGGCTATGCTAGCCTAGCCGAAATTAGTATAGGTTGATGAGTGTATTCTCTCAGTACTTAAAAGATATTTTCCTATGGTCTTCTGCCCTTCTCTGATGCTATTGTTGAGGTGTACCAGTTTAATTAATATTATTTTGTAGGAAATCTGTTATTGTGAAGTCTACACCAGTCTAATTGTTACTATTTTGTTGAAAGTTTGCCCTTTAGCTGCTTGTAAGATTTCCTTGGCTGTTCTATAGTTTTGCTATGATGTGTCTAGGTTTAGATTTACTTATTTTCCTCATACTCATTATGGTTCCTAAATCTGAGAAGCTATGCCTTCATCAATTCTGGAATTCTCAGCCACTATTTCTTATAACTTTTTCAAATATTACCTTTCTCATTTACTCTATCTTCTTCTGGAAAGTTTATTAGATATAGGTGAACATTCTTGTTCTATCCTCAGCTCTTTTAAATACTCTTTCATATTTTTACACCTTTTTATCTATTTGTGCCTTGTCTGTGGAATTTCTTCAAGTTCATCTTCCAGTTCATTATTTCTCTGTACAGCTTTGTCTAGCACTATTTTACTAAACCTGTCTTAAGTTTTTTAAACATTATTTCAATGGTTGAACTTTAAAAAAATCTTCATTGAGATATAGTTCACATACCATACAATTCACCCAATTAAATTATACAATTCAGTGGTTTTTGTTATAAATGGCTGAATTTTTAACGTCCAAGAATTCCGTTTGTTTATTTTAAAAATTTGCCTGATTTAAAAAAATATATAATGCCTTGTTTCTTATGATTACACTTCATTTATTTTGGGTTATTATTTTAAACACGTTTATTTATGGTCTCTATTGTCCTATTATCTGAGGCTCTTATGAGTATTCTATATGTTTGCTGACTCACTCAAGGTAGGTTTCTTCCTCATTTGCTTTTTTTTTTTGTAGTACGCGGGCCTCTCACCGCCGCGGCCCCTCCCGTTGCGGAGCACAGGCTCCGGACACGCAGGCTCAGCGGCCATGGCTCACGGGCCCGGCCACTCCGCGGCATGTGGGATCTTCTCAGACCAGGGCATGAACCCGTGTCCCCTGTATTGGCAGGCGGACTCTCAACCACTGCCCCACCAGGGAAGCCCCTCATTTGCTTTTTAATTTTAAACTTATGTTCAGTGGACATTTATCTATTGGAATCATCCACAACATGGGATAAAATTGTGTCCTTCTGCAATGATTTTTCATTCACTTCTGTCAGGGGCTCTAGGGATATTACCAGCTTGTAATAGATTTCTGTGCTAATTCATCAGCTTGGGGCTTTCTGGGGTATGCTGATAGTGTAAATTTTAACTTTAAAGCTATGTGAGGTATGGGGCTGTGATCATAAGTTCCCAGGGGAGGATTTTTTTTTTCCCCCACACAGCTTGCAGACTGGTGTCTTTTTTTTCTCCCTGTATTTATGGGTAGATTTTTTCCTAGTCTACACTGTCACCAAGAATATAGTCCTTTGATGGTCCTGGCCTCATGTGGGCTTCTAAGCATCATTTTCTTACTTTGATTAGGTTGATGGTCTCATCTCACAGTGTCCCCAAGTGAGCATTAAAACCCAAGCCCTGCATATTTCCACCAGGACACATATACAGGAGTGTTCATATCAGCTTCATTCATCAAGTTCCAAACTGGAAACAACCCAAATGCCCATCAACAGTAGAATTGCTAAATAAATAGTGGATTTTTTTAAACCATGGAATACTACACAGTAATGAAAAGAGCAAATTGCTGATAGATGTGATAACATGGATGAATGAAATAGACATACTATTGAATTTAAAAAACTAGACAAAAAATGAATAGCCAATGTGCAATTCCATTCTTACAAAAATCCAGAACAGGAAAAGCTGATCTTTGGTGATGAGTCAGAATAGTGGTTACACTTGAGGGGAGATTTTTTTTTTTTTTTTTTTTTTTTTTTGCAGTACTCAGGCCTCTCACTGCTGTGGCCTCTCCCGTTGCAGAGCACAGGCTCCGGACGCACAGGCCCAGCGGCCACGGCTCATGGGCCCAGCCGCTTCGCGGCATGTGGGATCCTCCCGGACCGAGGCACGAACCCGTGTCCCCTGCATCAGCAGGCGGACTCTCAACCACTGCGCCACCAGGGAAGCCCGAGGGGAGATACTGATGAGGGGGTATGCGGGAGCCTTTTGTGAAAATATTCTAGATCCTGATCTGGGTGGTGGTTACATGGCACATTTTACTATATGCTGATTATACCTCAATAAAAAAAGTAAACAAACAAAAGCTAAGATCCTCCAGAGCAGTCATAAGGTAGCTAACATGTTTGTCTCTCTGCTTTGGAGTTCCTTTGTATTTCTGGGCCGGGGAGATTAACATTTCTTTTTTTTGTGAGTTCAGCTGAGAAGGTAAAAGAATATTTGTGATAACGTTGCCCAGAATCCCTGCTGTTTCTTTGAGGATGGCTCACAAGAGTCCATCATATTGCAGATCAAGAAGTCTTAGGTCTCCTTCTGTCTTAAATCACTTTTGCATGCATGTAGCAGGTGCATCCAGTGTAATACGACATATTTTTAGCATAGTTGTTTCTCTACCTAGGTGTTCGTGACAAATCACGTTGAGGCAGATTTGTGTTCAGGAAGAGCCCCTGGTGTGGGCCCTTTTAATTATGTAAGTGTAAGTCCCCCAGGACTTGGTAGAAGGACAGAAGAGGGCCTGATGTGGCCTAATGGAGATGAACCCTATCAATGATTCTTGTATTCAGAGCTGATTTGAGAAGAAGGGTGTGCAAATTTGCAGAGGGGTCAAGGAGTCTCCCGTGGAGAAGGCATGGAGATTCTGATTGCCTCCACTGAAATGTTCAGCTGTACCAGACCTTCTCTGATGGATTGGGGATGATCTAGTCTGAGGTCTTCCAGTAAGAAAATGGCATCCTGTGGAGAGTCTGGACAGGTGACCTAGGCTGAAAACTGGGGTCTCAAGAATCATGGAGGGACCATATGTGACACAGGATGCAGCTGGGGCAAGAAGCCCTTGATGACCCAGCCCCCTTTCCACTAGACTTATAATTGAGGCACCCTGGCTGTGCATGTGAGTGTAACCTGCATGACTGCAACATGAGAACCAAGCATGAGACCCCCATGGCCTGTCCAGTGAACTGGAACAATGACAGCATCACCTCTGCAGTGGACCAGTTGTTAACAGCAATACTGCAAGGCAGAAACACACAGTGACTGATGACAACTCAGGCTTCCTTGTGGACAGGTCAGACTTTCCAGTTCTCACTACACCTGGCCTTCAGAAGTGGAACTGAACCCCTTAAGTTGAATAAACTGTAGAGCATGAAAAGTGAACGTACTCAACTTCCCTTGCAGCTAGGGGTGGTCATGTGATCTAGTTCTAGCCAATAGGATGTAGGCAGAATTCCCATTTCAAGTGAAAAGAAAAACATCTCTTTTCCCTTTGCTCTTTCTCCTTCTTTCCTGGGGCACAGAAGCTTTCCTGTGACCACAAGAATGAGTCATAAACTAAGGATGCTGAGCCAGGAGCCTGGATCCTTGAGGACATCCTTGAGCAGTGGTCCAGCCCTGCGCTGCCTAACTCTGCATTTCTTATTATGGGAGGGAAATATACCCCATTTGTGTATGCCACAGTTAGTTGAATTTCCAATGTTTACAGTGGAACCCACTTTTAAGTGTTACTAGGGAGAGACCCAAGAGGGCAGACACTGTATTGCTTAGGGCTTGCAACTGCTCGAGTGATGAATTGGAAAAATGAAAGAAATGCGCTCATGTTTGTAGCCTCAGCTGGTGCTGTGGATTGTGTGGATTTAGGCATTATCTCATCATTCCCCAAATAGGACTATGACAGAAGCAAGGCAGGTGCGAGCCACACTTGATACCCTTGGCGACTGAAGCCCAGAGATAGTCAGTGAGGGATTTTCTAATTATGAAAGTAATGCAGGTTCATTGTACAAACAGTGGAAAATATAGAAAAGTGTAAAGAAGATATTACTTGAAATACAGCCCCCTCCAACATTTTGATGCATTCCATCCTGGTCCTTTTCCTTTGTGCAAGCACACACCCATACTCACACTTTTTGATTTTTCATTGTTTTCTTAAGTGACTTTCCAAAGGTTGCATGGCTCGCCAGTGTGGAAACCAGGATGCACGCTGGGGTTATGGTGTGCAGGACTAAGAACAATCATTTTGTTTAGTAGATAGTAGCCTGCAGTGTAACTTATTAGCTTTTTCTCTTCAAAGAATAAGAAGAGAGAGGATGCAGAGAAGGCCTGGAAAGGCCAGAGTCTTTTCTCCCACTTTAAGGAGGAGCTGACTGAGGTATACCGTACTTAGTGTAGAGCCTGGTGCACTTCAGATACTTAATGTTCGTTGAGTAAATGTTGAATGAGTTCTGCATGTGTAGGCACTCTGATGACTTATAAAATCCATCCATTTGTTTATTCATTCAGCACATATTTATTGAGCACCTGCTATGTGCCTATCTGTGAACAACGACAAAAATCCTTTCCCTCATGGTGCTTACCTTACAGGGAAATGAATGAATAAATTAAGGACTCAGTGAATTGAGATGAGTAGGAGTTGTTGCTTGGATACCAGTTGCTATAGACTGAATGTGTGTTGCAACCTAATCCCCAGTGTGATGGCTTAGGAGATGCAGTTTTGGGGAGGTAATTAGGTCAGGAGGATGGAGCCTTCATGAATGGGATTAGTGCCCTTATAAGAGGAACCCCAGAGTTCTCTCCTGATCTTTCTACCCTGTGAGGACACAGTGAGAAAAGGCTGTCTCTGAACCAGGAAGAGGGCCTTCAGCAGATGGCAAATCTGCTGGCATCTTGATTTGGGACTTCCCAGCCTCCAAAACTGTGAGAAATAGATGTTTTTTGTTTAAGCCACTTAGTCTGTGGTAGTTTGTTATAGCAGCCCAAATGGACTAAGACACCAAGATTCCAAGAATGTTTTCTTTCTGACCTTTGAAAAAGGAATAGTTGTAGAACTTTAGAATGACAGATATAGAACAGACCTTGGGGAACATCTAGTCCCACGGAATATACTTCTTGAAGCCTGAGAACACAGTGTTCAACTAAGAACTTACTACAGACAGCCAACTTATAAAGCAGATAAAAGAAGCACTTCTTTGTATCTCTCTCCAATTCCTTAAAGATGTTCTTTGCTTTTGAATCTCTGTCCAGTTGCCATTTCACTTCTCCACTTCCCTCACAAAACTTGAAAGGATGTGTATACATGCTGTCTCCATGCTCTATGCTCCCACTTGCTCTCCAACCACCCCTGTCCAGGTGTCACCCTTATCCTCCATCAAAACTTCTCTTGGCAAAGTTCTCCAGTGCCTCCGTCTCGCCAGATTAAATGGCACTCTTCTGTCCACCTTGTACTTGACCTCTCAGCAGCTCTGACATGCTGCTTCCTCTTCCTTGAAACATTCTCCCCTTTGGTGTCTATGGAATCATTCTCTCCTGGTTTCCCTCCTATTTGTCTGATCATCTTCTTCCATCTCTTTTGTTGGCTCTCCTCTTCCACCTCTGCATTTTGTTTCTTTGTTTGTTTTTGGCTGCATTCGGTCTTTGTTGCTGTGCATGGGCTTTCTCTAGTTGTGGCGAGCGGGGACTACTCTTCATTGCGGTGTGCAGGCTTCTCATTGTGGTGGCTTCTCCTGTTGCAGAGCATGGACTCTAGGCGTGGGCTTCAGTAGTTGTGGCTCGTGGGCCCTGGAGTACAAGCTCAGTAGTTGTGGCACACGGGCTTAGCTGCTCCGAGGCATGTGGGATTTTCCTGGACCACGGATTGAACCTGTGACCCTGCATTGGCAGGCAGATTCTTATCCACTGCACCACCAGGGAAGTCCCCACCTCTATGTTTTGAATTTCCCATGAGTCAGTCTTGGACCTTCTTCTCACTTATCCCCATAGCCACTCCAAGTAATCTCATTGATGCCCTCACTTTTAAATATCTTCTATATTTTGATATATTCTAGATTTCTATCACCAGCCCAAATTTCTAATGAATCCCATACTTAAATATTCAAATGCCTGCTTAACATTTTGATATCTCCTAGTCAACTCAAAATTACTCAAAGCTGAGTTCTCCATCTCCACCATATTCAAATGTCTTAACTCCAGTTTGCCCTCTCTGCATAAACGACCCCACCATTCAGCCACACGTGCAGTCCAGGGAATTCCCTGTGACTCTTCTCTGTCCTTCAAACCACACAGCCAACCCTACAAGCCCTGCCTCTTTCCTCCTCCCAAATGTATTTCTCATCTTTCCAGTTTTTTCCACTGCCACGACTGTAGTTTCAGCCACATCAACTTTTGCTGGATTATTGCAATCACAGCCTCTTTTCCAATCTCTCTATTTCCACTCTTTTAAAATACAAATCATTTCATAGTACTCTGAGGCTTAAAGATCCTTTCATGGCCTTGCAGTGCCTCAGAGTAAAATCTGAACTCCTTTCCAGGGCCTAGCACGGCCCTGTGTGCTTGCACTCTGCTGACTCTCCGCGGGCAGATCTTTCCACTCTCACTTTGCCCGCTGGGCTGCAGCCACATGGGACTTCTTTTAGTCTCCCATGTGGGGCAGGGTCTTTCCCGTTTCCGGACCTCTGCACTCAGAGCTCCTCCCTGAGCCTGGAACCGTCTTCCCTTCACTCTTTCTGTAGCTCTTTTTTGGTCTTGATCACAGCTTAATGGCCTCTCCTCTGAGTTCTCTCTAAACATTCTACCCAAATAGCTGCCTAATTTTCTTTATCACTTCACCCTGTTGGTTTTCTTCATGTCACAATTAGCAGCTATTTGTCTGTTTACCTGTTTATTGTCTGCTTCTCTCACTAGGTTGTATGCCCACGAGGTCTGTTTTGGTTACTGTAATGTATCTGATGCAATATATACTCATTGAATCAGTAATAATGGATGAGGTCCAAGCCAGATGGTTGGCCTTCTGGCCTCCTCAGTTTGCTGTAGCCTTCCTATCGGTGACTGGAGAGGCTACTGTTTTGGTTTCCCAGTACCCGATCCTCTTATTTCGACTAGAAACACACCCAGGTGGGAGTGGGTGCAGCATGTTGACCCAGCTGGGCCAGCAATGGTTCTCCATGACATGGCCATAGTTGCAGCCTAGGAATGGGCATGCAACCCAAGCCTGGTCAACCAGAGTTCTTCTCCAAGGTTCTGCTGAGGCTGGCAGGAAAGACTCTTCCCTCATTAGCTGTGAGGCTATAAGGATGTTTGCTGGGAGCTGCTGAGGCAGCGGGCCTGAGAGAACAAAGCCAGAGAGGGGGAGACAAGAGGCAGAGAGTGGGGGTGTCCTGATGGTGTCCCCATCACGGGCAGCTCACTGAGCATGCTCCAGTCCTGCAATGACCACGTCTGTTAGCTCATTTCCCGTCCTTGACACACAAGCTCACGGGAATCATGAATACTGAGGAGAGCAAGCTTCTTCTGGATGAATGTTAATACTTTCTATTTCCATTATTATCATTTTTTTTTTCCTTTGAGCTGCCGGGAGACTTCCTTCTTCATTACCCGTGTAACACAGAGAGCTTGTATGCTGCAGGCTTTGATCTAAAACTGTTTAAAGTGAAACAGCTGCTTTTGCCGAGCAATCTCACCCCAGGTCCCCGGAGAACATGATTGGGTAATGAAATGCAAATGGTTGGACCAGGGCTCTGGGGTGGAGGATGCCCTGCCTGCCTCAGCAAACATTGGCTGTCTAAATCCTGCTCAAGACTTCTCCAGACCGTCTTTCCCATCCCCAGCTGTTCCAAGCATCTGAGAACTTCCACATGAACCTGAATTTTTTTCCCCTGGTCGCTACCTGTGTTTAATGCTCCACTGGCATCTCACTTCCCTGTGTCCATCCCTTGGCGCTGGCTCAGGAGTGCCAGTGCCTCCCAGGCCCCTGGTGATTGACGCTCCCATGACTTACATCATCTGAGCTCCAGTTCCTCATCCTCTCTCACCGGTCATTCAGTCTCAGCAGGCTTATGTCCCATGGAGCACTACCAGGTCTAAAGGGAGAGTCATTCTTCCACTTCCCCAGTTCCTTGTCCAGCCTCTTCATTCCTTGCAGCACCCCATCCTTATGCCCTGATCCCAGGCTCTGACCTTCAGACTCATCTTGAGCCTTCTCTTTAACTTGCTCTGCAGATCCAGGCAGCCACCGGTCCTGGTGATATGTTGATTGATGGTGTCATCCAACCCAATTACCCAGGACTCTCTGTCGGGTCTTGTGTAGGTGCCGGGGAGATAGAAAATAGAGCTGCCATCTCTCGGTCTATTGCTTAGACCACTGAAGCAGAACAGCTGTGCCCCTCGCCCAAGGACAGATTAAAGCTCCCCAAACTGCATTTTTGTGTGTATCACTCCTCTGGCAAAAATGCCATCATGGCTCTCTGTTGTGCACAGAATGAAGTCCAACTTTAGAGCTGGCAGTACGGCACCCCCGTGAAGCTATTGTGCACCTGAAATGTGTCCACTCTGAATTGAGATGTGCAGTAAGTGTACAATCCATACAGAATTTCACAGACTTATTTAGTGCAGAAGAGAAAAATAAGACTAGGATGTGCCTCATTAGGTTTTTAATTAATTACACGTTGAAATTATAATATTTTGGATACATGGAGTTTTTAAATTAATAAATTTTGCTTAAAAATTTTAATGGGGCTATTTGAAACTCTAAAATTAATTATGTGGCTTGCGTTGTATTTCTGTTGTCAGCCCAGGTCTAGAATATGAAGTTTCCCATAATCTGACTCCTAATGACTTAACATATTATCTCCTGTTATCCTCACAATAGGCAGAGGTGGTTTGTGTTTTTACACCGTTTTACTGATGAAGAGACTGAGGTCGAGAAAGGAATGGGGGACTAGATAGATGGATGTGAAGGTCAGCCTCAGGAGAGCCCCGTGTAGCGTCACATCCACGATGCCTGCAGGCCATTGTCCTGATCTTTCCTGTCTGCCATTCCCCAGTGGACAAGGTAGGGAACACGGAGAGTAAAATCATGAAAGCCCTGACTGGACAGACCTGGTGCTGGAGGACTGACTGCAATTATTTACACAGAATCACATGTTAGCTGAGCTCAAGAAGAGCTCTAGTTGAGGTTCATCATTGTGGGTACCACTTGGTTGGTCTCCCACCGCGAGTGGCCACCATGGTGAACAGAAGAAGTAAGCTTTGGTCTTAACCCAAGTTGGAGGTCTCTCTCTGGTGACTGATTTCTTGGGCTTTGGAGGTTGCTCCTTGTTTTAGAAGTTGGTGGGTAAGCAGCTGAGCTGGTCAAGAGTGGCCCCTGGGGCTGCAGGAATCGAGGGGAAGCAGGACCATGCAGCTTGGGAGAACCTCCTGACACGCAGAGGACTTGCTGGTGCCAACCAGCTGTTGGGAGGTGCAGCTGGGATTCCAACCTCAGCGCCTATGCTGGTTCTAACTACCGCACTGCACTGCCTCCCAGAGGACACTTCCCACTTTCTGTGAAACTCTGGTGTCAAGGATACTTCCGTGTACTTCGTGGGGCTCTGTGTACCACATCAGGGAGCTGAAATTTAACTGGAAGACACAAGGAGAAGTTGGAGAGGTCTGAGCAGGGAGTCAGATAGGGAGATCGATAGCCAGGGTCTAAACAAGAAATGAAACACGACTGCAACATGGATCGAATAGGCCTGCCAAAGGCCCATTTGCATGATGCCTTTGGAGACTGTTGAACAAATTCATCTAAGGGAAGAAGGAGCCAGGCATGATGAGCTGGACCCTTGGTTTCTGGAAGAGTAATTTCTGTGCGTCGAGGTCTTTCTCACTCATACCAGGGGAGATGACGTGCCCGGCAAGCCTGCTTGTTTAGAGTTAGTTGGCAGATTTCCAACAAAGGATGGCTGGCAGGTGCCTGGGGGATGTGTGTGGGGCAGCAGTGGTTTCGGCCAGCAGTCAGCTGGCATTGGGGAACATACATGATATAGCCCGTGGAAGGACCAGCCCTGGTCAAGGGGAACTGCAGGGAACTGGAGTTCCCATGTGAGCAGGCTGTGGGTGACAGGAGCCAGTGATGTCTGAGGCATTTCTGTTCATGTGGCTCCATCTGTCCCCATAGGCCTGGGGAATTTAGGGATTTTGAGCTTCCTGTGCTTGGAGCACCCTTTATTGATCCCTGGGGGCTGGTGGGAAGGGAGCATGGCTCAGTGTCTGGTGGCTGATTTCTTCTAGAACCCCCTGGAGGGATTCCTGATTCTTGTGGACCACGGTATCCCTAGGAGTTACTCAGGGAGCCTTTCAGGGCCTTTTCCCCATTCTCTGATCACAGGGCAGCTTCTCAGCTTTGACAGATACGTGTATTCAAGGAACCCCCTCTTCGGAAGTAATCTTCTCATTTGTCTTGTGTCAGAGGCCCTGGTTCCATCTGTAGATGTGAGCTCCTTTGTGGCACACCTCCCAGGAATAGATAAATGGTAGTCTGGGGCAAACAGCTTCATGGTTAACTGAGTGTAACTTTTCTTTTAATTTTTGATTTTTTGCATCTGAGACAAAAATGGAGTGGCATGGGGCAGTGCAGCCTCAGTGATGTGCTTCTCTGTTCTTTTCGTTAAGGAGGCTCCTATCCAATCTCTCATCCACCCAATCACTTACTCCAAACACTTTGGCTTATCTAAGGGGTGAGTGGAGAGCTGGTAAAGCTGCTTACTCTTCTTTAGTCAGCCTTTGAATTAGAAACATCAAGAGCAGACAGAGATCTCTGAGATCCTCTGGTTCTGTATCCATGTTGTATAGATGGGGAACCAGAGGTTCTGGGAGGGGATGGGGCTTATATAATGGAGAGCTGCTAGCAGAGGGGCTGGGTCCAGGGTCCAGGTGGGTGATCACTGGCTCCCTACATAAGCATTTGGCTCATGGAAGGATATCTGGGCCCTATCTGCCCTGCCGTAGTGAGTCCTGTTCCTGCATTTCATTTGACTCTTGTCACTAGGGCTAGCGTCACAGTGACATGGGAAAGGCTCCAGACATCAAGAGAACTGGGTTCCAGACCTGTCTCCATCTCTCCAGGCTGGGTGGCCTGGGGCACACTGTCTGATACCAGCCCTGTACTTTTTTTTTTTTTTTTTTTTTTTTTTTGCGGTACACGGGCCTCTCACTGCCGTGGCCTCTCCCATTGCGGAGCACAGGCTCCGGACGCGCAGGCTCAGCGGCCACGGCTCACGGGCCCAGCCTCTCTGTGGCATGTGGGATCCTCCCGGACCGGGGCACGAACCCGCGTCCCCTGCACCGGCAGGCGGACTCTCAACCACTGCGCCACCAGGGAAGCCCCAGCCCTGTACTTTTGCTATCACTTCACTGAGTTTGGATAAGGTGCCTCTTGAGCATGAAACACAAAAACTCCCAAATGATCCAAAGTCTGAGTGCATTACTTAATACATGCTGCCTTAGTTTGGTCTGCTGTAACAAAGTACCATAGGCTGTATGGCTTAAACAACAGACGCTTATTTCTCACAGCTCTGGAATCTAGGACATCCAAGATCAAGGTGCCGGCAGATTTGGTTCCTGGCTTGCAGGCAGCCGTGTCCTCACATGGTGGAGAGTTCTGGTCTCTCTTCTTCTTATAAAGACACTAATCCCATCATGGGGGCTCCACCCTTACGACCTCATTTAAACTTAATTACCCTCCAAAGGCCACACCTCCAAATACCATCACGCTGGGGATTCGATTTCAACATATGAATTTTGAGGAATACAAACACTTAGTCCATAGCACATGCATTTATAAGGTGATTGTTAAGACCCACTGTGTGCTCAGCACGAGAAATATGGAGATGAAAGACATACTCCCTCTCCGCAGGGAGCTTCCAGGTGAACAGGTGAGAGCCATGGAAATAGCATCATCTAACTTGGGCAATTTGTGGGTTTCCCGAGCCCAGCTGGGGGACAAGGAAGAAGACATGATGCCTGCGAATGACATCTGAGGGGCCAGAAAACTAGACTCAGAAACTCTCTCCTCCTCCATGCTGGCCAAGGGCTCTGAGATGCACACTGGGAATTCATTTCTCTCTCTTTCAGAGATAACAGGGAAAATGCGAATACTGAGGGGACATTTTAGTTTTTTCGCAGCCATCACTGTTATGACCAGTAGGTGAGCACCTGGAAGCAGTAGGTGGAAGGGAGCGTTTGAAGAGGGGCTGGGGCTGGGGGTAGGGCAGAGAGGGGAGACTGGAGACAGGAAGACACCACTGGCTGCCTGCCTTGCTGGGAGAGCAGGTGCTTCTTCACCCACATTTATGGGTCAGATGGTCTCCCCCACATGTTCCCCCCTTCTCTCCTCTCTCATTTACAGACCTTTTCTATGGAAGGAAGTCATTTGTTGAAAAGAATCTATGGTGTGGGTTCACCCATTCCTCATGCCTTGTCATTAAGCTCCACCATTGTTACCCTCAAATGATTTTAACTTTGTTCTGTGAACTCTCAATCCTATTTTCTCTTCCCCTTGAGGATTATCTCTAGCCAGTGTTAAATAAAGCTCGCTCATGGGGCCACCTGCTGTGACATGGTAGCAAAATTATTCTCAGTATTAGTCTGAGTCATGGAATTGAGAACATGAGATTGTTAAAAAAAAAAATCATTATTTTGAGATTTGAATTATGGTTGGGTTTCATGTGCATTCCAAGGGCATTTCAGGGGATAGTGCTAAATATATATGAATCAGGTCTACTGCACATTTATGTTTTTTAGGTCAGTTATATACTGATTTAATATTTTTATCTACGTGATCTGTTGTAGATTGAGAGAGGAACTAAAATTTCCTTACCATTTTTTAAACCTGTTTCTCCTCGCAGGTGCTATAATTACTGTTTTTTGACCGCTGCTTCTATGTGTGTTGTTGTATTGATATTCATGACTGCTATATATTCACTGTGAATTGTGTGCTTTAGCCTTATAAACAGTGCCTTTCTTTGTATTGTTTAATGCCTCATGCTCTGATCTTAACCTTGTCCAATATTTAGGTTATGCCCTCTGCCTTTTTTCTTGTTGTTTGCTTTTATCTGTTATACCTTGGCCCATTCTTTTATTTTCAACTTTTCTGAATCATTTTGTTTTTTGTGTATAACTTAGGCTTTAGCTTTGCTTTGTGATCTTATCTGAAATATATTTATAAACAGATAAGTCCATTTACATTTGTTAATATGACAAATATTAATATTTGACCTTGGTGTGGCATATTATTTTATGTTTCTCTTATGTGGTTTATCAGCAAGTTGTTACAAAATGAATTTTCTTTGTTTGAAAAGATGATTTGCAGTTCTGATATTCAGCAGGTTTTGTATTTTTGTTCTCATAGTTACCTCTATAATTGTAGCTTTGTATAATATTGTGAGTGCTCTATTTCTCTAGACAGAATTGATTAGTTCTTTTGTATGAATAATGATAAAATTAATATGCTTCATGCTCCATACCCTCTCTTCCATCACCCACATTTAGTTAGCTTAGTGTTGACCATTGTCTTGTAAAGTTGTTTACACATACTCCTTATTTGCTTTGTCAGCTTTGTATCATATTCTTTGGCTCCCCTATTACAAATGCAACAAGTTGCAAACTTGCCCTACTTTTCATCTTCCCTACCCCTTCCCCTTTCTATTTTTTATTACTTGTATCGTTTATACATTGTTAAGGCATATAACATTTAAATTCTGTCACCTCAACCTCCAGCTTTGTTTAATTAATTAATTAATTTTTAATTTTTATTGAGGAATAATTGACATATAGCATTGTATTAGTTTCAGGTGTACAACATAATGATTCATTATTTGTATATGTTGCACAATGATCACCACACTCAGTCTAGTTAACATTCGATGTTTAATCTTAATTTTGTGATTGTGGTACAGGGTACCCTTCACTTGACTTTTTGCTATAGTTTGTTTCCTCCATTATCTCCTGGCTGGCTGATGGTTGATCTCTTGTAGATTCCTCAAGAAAGGTTCATGGGACAATATTACATAAGTTTGAAAATTTCAAAACTGTTAGTTTTGTTTGCTTTTGGAAGGACATTCTTTGCTGGGTATAAAATCCGTGGCACACAAGTCACTTTCTCTTTCTTGTAGATGTGTTAACTACATTATCTTCTTGTTTTGAACGTTGGTTTGGATAAATCTGAGACATGCCTGAATTTCCCCCTATTTAGTGGCTGATCTCTTTACCTGGATGCCCAGAAGATTCCTTCCCTCTTTCCCTTCCTTCATCTCCTGCTCCCTCACTTTCCCCTTCTGCCCTCCTGTCTCTCCCTCATATCTCAGCCATGAGATACGTCTCATGGCTGACTGTTCTCATTCAATTTTCCCTGGTCCATGGTGTACCCTTCTAATATACAGAGTTGAGTCTTCTTTTATTTATTCGGTTTCATCGTTTCTGTTTTCTTCCTTATGGACTCTGATTTTGTATATGTTGGATCTCCTTTGCCTGTTGTAGGTTATCATTTTCTTTCTAATCCCCTTTAATGCCATCTTTATTTCATTTAATCTTGGTTGCATTTCTTTTATCTGTCCTTTATATCCTTTAATGTCTTTTCTACAATGTATAGTCTCCCTTGTAAACTTTCCAATTTTGTTTTAATTTTTCTGATGGCTTTAAAAAAATTTTTTTTTTAAATTTTTTAAAGAACTTTTGGCTGTGTTGGGTCTTCGTTGCTGTGTGCGGGCTTTCTCTAGTTGTGGTGGGCGGGGGCTACTTTTTGTTGTGGTGCGTGGGCTTCTCATTGCGGTGGCTTCTCTTGTTGCAGAGCATGGGCTGTAGGCATGTGGGCTTCAGTAGTTATGGTGCGTGGGCTCAGTAGTTGTGTCTTGCAGGCTCTAGAGCACAGGCTCAGTAGTTGTGGTGCACGGGCTTAGCTGCTCCACAGCATGTGAGATCTTCCCAGACCAGGGATTGAACCTGTGTCCCCTGCGTTGGCAGGCAGGTTCTTTTTCTTTTTTTTTTTTTTTTTTTTTTTTTTTTTTTTTTTTGCGGTACGCGGGCCTCTCACTGCTGTGGCCTCTCCTGTTGCGGAGCACAGGCTCCGGACGCGCAGGCCCAGTGGCCATGGCTCACGGGCCCAGCCGCTCCGCTGCACGTGGGATCCTCCCAGACCGGGGCACGAGCCCGCGTCCCCTGTATCGGCAGACGGACTCTCAACCACTGCGCCACCAGGGAAGCCCGGCAGGCAGGTTCTTAACCACTGTGCTACCAGGGAAGCCCGGTAGGCGGACTCTTAAACACTGCGCCGCTAGGGAAGTCCCACTGATGGCTTTTTAAACTTTCTGTCAATCCCTTTACAGAGTTCTGCTTGCTCACAGTTCATTTCCTCCTGTTTTCTTACTACAACTTCCCTGAATTCTGTCATTTCTATTTTGTGATATTCTTTTAGAGGGATGGTTGCTTTATTAATTTTTAAGTATCATGGTGAAATATTTATGTACTTTTTTTGCTTTATAGCAACATTTTTTTGAATGAATGTTGTTCACCTGTTGGTAAATTTTGCTGTTCTTCAAGTTTTTACCTTACAATAACTTTGTATAGATGAGATAATGCCTATTCACCTTAAAAAAATCGCTTGTCATTAAATGTGCTGAATTTTTTAGTTCCAGCTCTTTACATACAGTGCCTGATGTAATGCATCATAAATCAAAGCTTTCTTTGCTTTTCCCGAAAAGGACTGATTGCTGGAAATATGGTTTAACTGTGTCATCCTCTGTGTGGCCTTACTTCCTCTGTTTCTCTGAACCCCAGGGGGACGACTCCTGTGCTTTCTGCTTCCCTCGGTCCCTGCACCTTGCTGCAAATAGGGTGGTAGCTTACACACTTCATGGTGAGTTGCCTGCGTTCAAGAGTTTTATTTCTACTGGCACTTTTAAGATCTGCCGTCATTAAGTTCTCTCACAACTCAATTTTTCTTTTTTCCCCTTCCTTCCCATGTGGTTTCTGTCTGATTCAGTTGCTTTTGTCAACCCTTAAGCATATTTTGGAGTCTGCAGATTATATTTGGTTTCTAGTTTCACTGCGAATGGAGTCTGTGGACGTATTTTCTTCAGTTCTTCTTGCTGGACAATAAGCTGAAATGGGCAGCCATGTTCATACCAGAAGCCCCTACAATGACTTTATTTATTTATTTATTTATTATTGAAGTATAGGTGATTTACAATGTTGTGTTAGTTTCAGGTATACAGCAAAGTGATCCAGTTATATATAGTGATTCAGTTATATATATATATATGTATATATGTTTATATATATAAAGACTATATAAATATATTCTTTTTTCAGATTCTTTTCCCACAAAGGTTATTATAAAACATTGAGTATAGTTCCTTGTGCTATGCAGTAGGTCCTTGTTTTTTATCTATTTACAATGACTTTAAGGTTATCTTCCATTCTAGGTTTTCCTTGTTTTGAAACACTGGAGAACTGAGGTCTCTGAGTCCTTGGAAGAGTCCCTGCCTCTGCCCCTGACTTAATAATGAAGGAGATTACAGATTTTTTAAAAAACCTCATATCCTTGGCTATCCAGAAATTTAAGGAATATGTCTTTTAGCTAAATCTGAGTTAAAACGTTAAGATGGTGCAGTGGTTGCGAGTCCGCCTGCCGATGCAGGGGGCACGGGATCGAGCCCCGGTCTGGGAGGATCCCACATGCCGCGGAGCGACTGGGTCCATGAGCCACAGCTGCTGAGCCTGCGCGTCCAGAGCCTGTGCTCCGCAACGAGAGGCCACAATGGTGAGGGGCCCACGCACTGTGATGAAGAGTGGCCCCTGCTCGCTGCAACTGGAGAAGGCCCTCTGACAGAAACAAAGACCCAACACAGCCAAAAATAAATAAAAAACAAACAAACAAACAAAAACCAAAAAAACTTTAAGCACTAGAATTTTCCACTTGAACCATTTTGGAAGGAAATAGTTCTAAATACTAACGTATTTCTTACTTTCTTGGAGCTTGAAGAATCTACTCTACATAAGTGATTGGATACTAGGGGTTATTATGACTATATTGTACTAAAACACAGTTATTTCATTGTAGAAGTAGAGGGTGTTGGCTTCTGTAAGAAGAGACTCCAAAATGTAAGATTGAAGTTTCTTGTCATATATAGCTTTTCCCCCTTTTTTTCTGGTGAGTATATTTTCTATAGGTGCCTTTCTTGTACCTTTGTGTTTGCCTGTTACGGTCCTCTTTTGAATTTGATGAAGGCTCAGCATTCAGACAACAAGGATTGATGGAATTATATATATAGTAAAAGTAAATACACTTTGGATGTGACATGAGGGACTCTCCCATGAGGAAAGTGCACAGACCTGGTAATATCTGCTTTAGTTGCTTGGGAATCTGTTGTTTCTTGGATCTCAGCTGCCCCATTCCTCTTTGGAGCACCCTGCCTAAAAGAAGAGAATTCACCTGGCAGTAACTCATCAAAATGGCAGGTAGGAAAGTGAAGAATGCACTTCAGCGAGGTAGGCAGGTGCTGTAGGCTGCATGGAGAAGGTCATTTGACTAGATTACACTAGGTAGGTTGCGTGTGTAGCCACTGCTAGAACCAAAGTTAGTTTGCTGATGTTTGGCAGAGAATAGAACAAAAGGGAAAGTAAGCTGAATCGTTACATTTCGGACACATCACATGTTTCTGTGGCTTTGATTTTATACATCATGCTTCATGATATTATTGTAACCGAACATTGTAACTCTGATTTAAAATGCCACCGCTGTATAGTCTCTTCTCTCTGGAAATATCATGGAAAGTCTAAGGAAAACATTTGCCACTGCATTCCGTTGCCTTGCAGGGAAGGGTGTCTGTGTTCTTAGTGCCCTGTTGTCCCAGCATTGGGGGAGGGGCAGATGTTTGTTATGCAGGTCAAGTGCACAGGGAAGGTTCTAAAGTTGTTAAGTGTAAGCTGCAAGATTCTAAGATTAATTGGGCTTCACTTTCCAGTGAGATTCGTGTATTATAAATCATAGAGGCATATTCCATCAATCTGGCACCTGGATGCAGGTGCCAGATATGATAACCCCTAACTCAGCAGAAATGTACCTTTCGTCCATTATGGCATCTCTCCTGGAATGAGTTGTGTGCTCCTCAGATAGGGCCAGGGCCACAGACAGCATTTTAAAGACATCTTTGAGATCACTTCCTTCTTTTACAACCGGGAAGTCATTTCTATGGCTCCTTGGTTTTATTCTACAATAACTTTAAAAGAGACAGATTTAAAGAAGTATTTTCTGGGTACTTAGTTTTGTCCGGCCCTTGGGTAAGTTCTCTGGGGTTTCAAAATAAAGATATAATATGATCTCTACCCTAGATGAGCCTACCGTTTAGTTGGGGAGAAAAGCCATATTAATTCTGATTATGTGATGTTAATGCTAATTGCTACTGTTTATTTAGCACTTACTATATGCATACCAGTCAAATATACTAAGAAATGATTCATAGACTGTATTTCAAAATAAACGCTGACAAGGTCAGAAAAAGGAGAGATACGTATTGGCTGGATTAACTGTGAAGGTCCCTAGAGGAGGCAGGCCTGTGCTGGGTCTTGTCCACAGGAAGGCTTTAGTGAGAGGAGACAGGCTACATTTCTCAGTGTGAGGGTACAGATTGCAAGAGATAAGTAAGGTTAGGTAGGCAGTGAGGAGTACAGGAGGAGGCTTGCAGGTGGCCAGCAGAACCACAGAATGTGCAAGAGTCTCTTGCTCCGCACCTCTTCAGAATGACAGATGGAGAAGTGAATGCACTACAGCTAGATAGACAGGTAGGCTACACAAAGATCATTTGACCAGATTATGCCCGCTAGGTTGTGTGTGTAGACACTGGTGGGACCAAAGTTAGTTTGCTGACATTTGGCAGGGATATTAAATACGTCTTCCTCCCTTCCTCCCTCTCCTCTCCCTCCTTTCCATCCTCCTTTCTTTCTTTCTTTCTTTTTTTTTTTTTTTTTTTGCGGTACACGGGCCTCTCACTGTTGTGGCCTCTCCCGTTGCGGAGCACAGGCTCCAGACGCGCAGGCTCAGCGGCCATGGCTCACGGGCCCAGCCTCTCAGCGGCATGTGGGATCTTCCTGGACCGGGGCACGAACCCATGTCCCCTGCATCGGCAGGCGGACTCTCAATCACTGCGCCACCAGGGAAGCCCCATCCTCCTTTCTTATTATGAACATTTCAAGCTTATGGATCTGTCTCTGCTCCTTTAATCATCGTCTTTGATTCTCAGCTCAGTTCCCTTAGCTACAATGTCATGGCCACACACTGTTCATTCTACTTCATTCATTTTCCCCCTCAACAAGCCCTTATTGAGAATTCTGTGTGCATCTTCAGGAAATAGACAATCTTACAAGGAAGACAATTAAGACACAATTACGGTATGTTGTGAGGAATACCTTAAAATGAGAAACATAGGATGCCGTGGGAGCAGATAGCAAGAGAACTTGATTTTATTAAGAGGAGGAGGGTGTCGGAATGGAAGTGACATAGAAGTTGAGAACTAAAAGTGTGAGTGGAGATGTTCGAAACTCTCCTGTTGCGGATACCCCTGTCTGATCTGGGGAGCTGCCAGGCACTTAAGGTTCTTGGTTGCCTTTGGCTGCCGCCACCATCACACACAGGAAATGAATTAATTTATTCAATCAATACATAGCTCTTGAACAGTTCTGTGGTCTAAACAGTGTCCTGGGCTCTGTAAACCAAACAGCTGTAAACAAAACGAGCAAAGCACCTGATCTCATAGAGCTTACATTCCAGTAAGGATGAGCAGACCATGAATAAATAAATAAATAAATATAATATTTGGGGTGTTATGGAAAAAAATGAAACAGAGTAAGACGATAGAGTGTATGTTCTTGTATGCGTGTGGTAGTATGTACTATTTTAAATAGGGTGGTCTGGGCTTCTCTGTTAAGGGATATTGGAGCAAAAACCGATGAAGGAGTGAGTCACATAGCTATCTGGGTGGTGGGGTGCAGCGGGGAGGGGACAGCATTCTCGTCCGAGGGAGCCACTAGGGCAAAGGCTCTCTGGAAGATGTGTGCTAGGATTGTCCAGGAAACTGTAGAAAGGCCAGGTGGCTAGAGCTCTACGAAGAGAGTGGAGATGGACGAGGTTGTGGAGGTCCCTGTGAGCCTGATAAAGTAGGGTCTTGCCCCATATAAGATTTACATTTAAGAGGATTACTTTGGCTTTGGTATGGTGGAAGGAGAGGTAGAGGGAGTGGAAGCCAGGAGATCATTTAGGAGCCTATTGTAATGGTCCAGGCAGGAGATGCTGGCAGCTTGCTGGGGTGCAAGAGGGAGAGGTGGCTGGATTCTGAGTATACCTAAAGGGTAGAACGGACAGGTTGCTGATGATTTGGTTGGGGGAATGAGAGAAGAAAGGGATCAATGATGACCCAAAGGATTTTGGTAGACTGGATTTGCCATTGACTGAGATGGGAAAGACCATGCGAAGAGCAGGTTTTGGGAAGCAAAGATATATTAAGTTTGTTATGCCTGGCAATCATCCAAGTGGAGATTTTTTTTTTTTTTTTTTTTTGCAGTACGCGGGCCTCTCACTGTCGTGGCCTCTCCCGTTGCGGAGCACAGGCTCCGGACGCGCAGGCTCAGTGGCCGTGGCTCACGGGCCCAGCCGCTCCGCGGCACGTGGGATCTTCCCGCACCGGGGCACGAACCCGCGTCCCCTGCATCGGCAGGCGGACTCTCAACCACTGCGCCACCAGGGAAGCCCCCAAGTGGAGATTTTCTGTAGGCAGATCGTTTCACAGTTTCAAGGGAGAGTTTGGTACATTGTCATAGAGATCGATTGTGTGATCTCAACCCATGAGATAGGTTGAGATCATCAAGTGGGTGAGCCTAGAGAGAGAAGAAATGAGGTCTGAGAGCTGAGCCTTGGTGGGGGGCACAGGCTGTCTTGTGTAGAGGTTGGGAAGATAAGAAAGATCCCACAAGAGATGGAGAGGAAGCAGCTGATGAGGTAGAAAAGTCAAGGAGTGCGTGCTGCCCTTGAAGCCAAGTCCAGAAAAAGTGTTTCAAAGAGGATGGAATGACCACCTCTGTCTGACACTGGTGAGAGGCCAATGGAGATGAGGTCTAGAGGTCACTGGGGACCACAGCAGGTGTGATGGAGTGATGGGGGCAAGGCCTGATGGGGTGGGCTCAAAAGAGGACGAGAGGAAGAAAGCAAAGGCAGCTCCTAGAGTCACCTCTTCCATGGAATTTGGCTACAGAGGAGGGGGCAGAGAAATGAGGCTGTAGCTGTTGTGGGAAGTCGGGTCAAGAGAGGATATTTCCAAGTGGGAGAAAAGCAGCAAGTCTGCGTGTCTGTGGGAATGATCCAGTAGAGAGGAAACACGATGATGCAGGAGAGAGTGGCAACCGCAGGAGCAATGTCCAGCAAGTGAGAAGCCGTGGGACCAGCAGCCAGTGGACAGGAGCAGCTCATTCCTGCAACAGGAGGGCAGGTGGGTGGGGGCCTGGGAGTGACTGGCATATGAGTTCCTCCTGATGGCTTCTGTTTTCTCGGTGAAGTGAGAAGCTGGGTTCTCTGCTGTGCCTCAGGATGGGGAGGAGATGTCAGAGATGTGTGCGGGGACAGGAGAAGGGGAGGCAGCTGTCTAGGAGGGTGGGAGAGCATGGACTGGGGCCCGAGACATGCCTGGGGGGCAGCAGCAAGGGCCCCCTTTAGGCAAGTGCTCATGAATTTAAAAATGGCCCAGGCGGAATGGGTCAGGACGGCGTTTAACCGGGTAGATCAGATCTTGGGCTCGTTAAACCCTCGCAGCGGACGTTTTTGAAGAAGGATTCTCAAGATGGTATTGAACATCGCTCTCAGCCTCATGTCGGGAGCGCAGGGCTATATCCTCAACAGGTGACCTCTGGCCACAGCCCTGCAAACCAGGCACAGGATCACGGGACTTCCCACGGGCAGGCAGGACCCCAGAGAGGCTGGCCACACGTGGTCACTGCATGATTCACTTCTACTTCCTTTAACTGTTGCTGGAGGCATGCTGGAAGATTATAGGAAAGTCAGGCAAGCTTTGGGAGGCTTGTAAAGATTGACACACAAGGATTTGGGGCAGAGGTGTGTCAGTCGATAGAAGACAGCTCTTTAGTGCACAAGGAGTTCCAGGCTGAGGGACTGCGCGGTGAAAGCCTTGGTGGGTGGGGGGCGTGGACGGAAAGGGGCATTGAGGACCTGAAAGTCGTTTGGAAATGTGGATTGTAGGTGCTGCAGGCAGCTGTCCTCCTCACTGTCTTCCACCCTGACATGCTCACTTTAGCCTTTATTCATTCATTCATTCATTCATTCATTCATCATTTATTTATTGGCTGTGCTGCGCAGCTTGTGGGATCTTACTTCCCTGGACCAGGGATTGAACCTGGGCCACGGCAGTGAAAGCCTGGAATCCTAACCACTAGGGCACCAGGGAACTCCCGTCACTTTAGCCTTTAATCATGCTGGTTTCCCTGACGGGAACGCCCCTCCATTTCTCAGGGTCACGGGGCTGTACAAATCCAGGGGGTGCCATTAACACTGTCCTTTATGTTTCCCTCCTGAGTCAGCTCAACCTCCGTCTCTTCCAGGACAGCCCCTTCTCTGGCTCCAAGCCACACTCACTGTCCTTCCTGTGAATTCCTAACCTAGAGGGTAGGGTTGCCAGATTTAGCTAACAAAAACACAGGATGTCAGTTAAATATCACATGGAACATACTTATACTAAAAAGCTATCGTTTATTTGAAATTCAAGTTTAACTAGGCATCTTGCATTTTATCTGGCAACCCAACAAGATTGGGAAACACACAGTTAAGCATTCATTCAACAAACCTTTGTAGAGATAGGACATGCCCTGTACTGGACACCACCCTCTGGGCTGGGAGGCACCAAACATGTGTTTAGGTCACCAGCCAGGTAGGGTCTCAGAAAAAACACTGCCAAGTGTTCAGCTTGAATAACTCCTCCAGAATTTTGCAATCAATATCTAAAGAAAAGCTCTTTTAATGTCAGTATATATTAAAATTTTGTGACTTATTTCCAGAGTGTTATGTTTTTTTTTTTTTTCTTTTCTTGGCCACGTGGCTTGTGGGATCTTAGTTCCTCAACTAGGGATTGAACCCTGGCCCTTGTCAGCGAGAGCGTGGACTCCCAACCACTGGATCTCCAGGGAATTCCCCGGAGTACTATAATTTTTTATTTTAATGACATATGGGGATGGAGGCATCCGTATCTTTTCAATGCTCGGGACATCGAAAAGTCTCCATTAAGACCTGTCTGTCTGCGAGGAGTTTGTCATTCGTTATTATCATCGTCAACATCACCGCCTTTGGCATTGATCAGAAGTGGCAGTTACCAGGCAGAGGCAGGGGTGACCCAGGGCTGCACCCCTTCTGTGCCACTTACTAGCTGTCGGATCTTGGCAGGTGACCTGATCTCTCTGGGCCACAGGTCCCCCATCTGTACGATGAAATATAATCCTAATATCGACCTCAGAGGGTTGGTGAGAAGATGAAAGCGTTAACGCTTGTGAAGTGCTCGGAACAGTGCTTAGTGCATGGTAAAAGTACTAGATGAATGTTGATTAAGAGCATTTAAACATTATTTAAAAACCTGCACTGTATTTGATGTGTGTCCAAGCGCTATGGGAGCTCAAAGGGGGAAGTGGCAGAGTATGTATTCCTGAATTGTGAAATGAATCTTTTGGCGTTGGTCTTTTATTTTCCCTTAAACCTCCTTGCAGGTGCGATTCACTGCCTGCAGCTTTGTATCCATCCCTCCCCTCCTCTCAGCGCCCCCTACGTTGGTATGGTAGGGGCTCTGAAAATATTTGTTGGTGGGTATATTAACGCTATTGGCAACCTAAAGAAATGTCAGTGACATTCATGGGTGATGTTTCTCCAAGGTCACTGAGTTCCAGAATACTCTAAGTCTCTATAGTTTCACTATTCCTGATTTATTTGTAAAGACTAAGGCAAATGTATTTAATTTAGGAGATCCAAGGTGAACTTTATAGATACCCTAGGAATGAGAGCAAATTGAGAACTCAGTTACCATTCATATCTAAGTATACATTAGTATACCAGCTAAGAATAAGTTCCAAGTGATGAAGCATTTAATAAATGACATTATCTAACTGAATTCCCCAAACCTCTCTGAGAGTTAGTTATTATTAACCCCACGTTACATACAAGGAAGTGGAGGTGTGGAGCAGATAAGAAATTGCGTGAACTCACCTAAGTAGTAATTAGTTGACCCTGGGTTCAAGTTCGGGATTGTCAGATTTTAAAGCCCATGTTCAAAATGAGTAAGCATATTTCTCAACCTAAAAAGCTCGTGGAGAGAAGAGAAGAGGCTTGAGACCATTCCTTCATTCATTCACTCACTCCATTCATTCATTCAGACATTCAGTGACATGTGGAGCCTGCAGAGGTGTGAAGGACAAGGCCCTGCCCTCAAGAAGGTCACAGTCATACAGAGCTGGTTATAGCGAATATGGTAAGTGTTCTAGCAGAGGCAGGGTAGCATAAAGTGCCAGAGTAACACAGAAGAGGCAGAGCTAATGGTACCTAGGAATGGGGCGCTGGCTGGGGAAGGCATCAGAGACAAGGTGCCATTTTGCTGGGCCACGCAGACCAAGTAAGAGAAAACTGCTTATTTAGGCATTTAACGGGCGCTGTATCGGATTTGCAATGAATGCCACTTCACCAACATTACATAATAAGGAAACAAATATTTTTGAAATTCTGCTTGGTACAAAGTCCTGTGCTAGGCACCTTTTATGGACAGAGGTTAGCTTCCTGACAACCACCTCAGGTAGATAGATACTCTAATCTCCCTTATACAGATAAGGAAACTGAGGCTGAGAGTGGTTGAGATGTGCCCAAAGTGGGAAGTTATTACTTATTTAACAAATTCAGTTATCTATTTATTCATTCAGTAAGCATTGGTGATGTGGTTGGTTCTGAATGTCAATGGTGAACCAAGGAGAGGTAGACCCACCCCCCACAGAGACTGCTGTGCAGTGGCAGAGACAAATACTAACTATATATATATATATATATATATATGGAAAACAATGCATCCTTTGAGAAGAAGTTTCAAGTGAGAGTGATTGGAGAACCCCTAGGATCTATAGATCTATAGTTGGGATTGTCCTGTGGCCCCATGCAAGCTTGTGCCCAGGTTTTAGGGGGAAGGTACCCTCAGTCAAAACTTCCAATGCAGCACATAGGACTGCTGGTCCCCGAGTCTGCAGGGAGCACAGCAGGGAACTGGAGGAGAGAGGAGCAACATGGTGGACTCTAAAGGGTGACGGAAGAGACCATTCACGCACACGTGTGAGACACCCTTGGGGGTGCTGGGAAGGGAGGTTGGAGTGGCTACCGTTCTGTAGGGGAGAAAAATCTGAGCTGAGACATGCCATTTTGTGCTCTAGTTCTGATACTAATTGTACTTCTCTTTTGTTTTTACAAAGTTCAGTCTTAGGGAGAGCAGGCTTCCAGGAGGGTGAAGAGCAGGGCTGCCGTGTTGATTCAGACCATGGTACCCAGAGTGTGCAGAATCTGTCCCTGTGTCCATGTGCTTTCCCTGGGTGGGTGTGGTGCAGGATGGGCTCTGTGCTGGGGAGAGATTGGGTGAAAGCACTGGGCATCAGGAAGGCTCAAAGACAGGTTCAGTATTCCCTAACACCAACTATTCCCCCCTATTGCTTTGATAAAGGGCTGATCCTAGGAGGCATGTTATTCATAGCGATGATTTCTTTGTTAGTTTAAGGTTCTGGTCGCAAGCAACAGAAGCAGATCGTGTCTAATGTAACCAATTGATTGAGAAATCTCAATTCACTGAGATCTAAACATCAAATGTTTTATTTCATCCAGCTATGCCAGTGATTCTCAAACCTTAATGTGCTTATGAATCACCTGGGGATCATGGTTAAATGCAGATTCTGGTTCAGCTGGTTTGGGCTAAGGGCAGACCTTCTGCTTTTCTAGCAAGTCAGTGCTGCCAGTCTGTGGACTGCACTTGGAGTAACAAGGAAATCTACCTTATGCAATGCCCCTCGCCCCTTTGTGATTCTGTAAACATGATCCTTGTCTTATTTTCACGCTTTCCAACAGTTGCAGGTTCTACTCATTCTGGAAGCCAAAGCTTATTCCTCCTATTCATTATTTTAAAAACTTAAAATAAAGGTTTTAAGAATTTATGAGTCGCAAACATTTTGGACAAATTCTTCTCTTTCTCCAGTGCAGGCTAGAGTTGCGGTCCTGCCTTCTTAGATTGGGAAGGAGGTGTGAGGTCTGGTCCTGAGGTTTCCCCCCTCTCCCCCCAAGTGCATCTCATCAGGGGTCTCCCTGGAGACAGACAGGGAAGGGAGGCGGGGAGGGGAAGGCTCTCTCCTTAGCCTCCTCCATGCTGGCCATGGGAAGTGTTGCAGACACTACTCGGCTTCAGGCAGCTCCAGCCATCGCTGGAGCCCTTTGCTGGTTTCTCCATGACGGTGCTGTGTGGGGTTTGGGGGCAGTGCTCACCGTGGCCCCTTCGTCTCTTGGGAACCTACCAGAGGGGCGGGTTTACCTCCCTTTGGCTCCTGGAGGTATATCCCAGTGGCCCTTTCACCAGGCGTGGCATCCTCTCACATGGCCCTGGAACCAATTATTCCTGTGGAACCAGCCTCTGTGTCTGGTGCTGGGTCCTGGCTGTGGGGCTGTGGCCTTGGTTGAGTGGAGTGGCCATTCCTGCTTCTCCCACTCACGCAGAAACCCCTTCGGGGGGGGGGATACAATACTTGGGTCCAATGTCGGGCCATTGGGCATCCCACAGCAGCCTTCCAGGACTAGGTCAGAAGTGGGCCAAGGCTCCTCATCAAACCGTCTCCACCTATCCCACTCCATGCCCGGAAGCCACTCTCTCCCCTCCTGCTTCCAGGAACCACCACCCTCAGAATTCAGTCAACACACCTGACCTGAGGCTCGTGCTTCTCTTTGGGATCTTTTCCTCCCAGGTGAAGTGATCTCAGGGAAAAGAGGGGAAGGCAGAGGTGAGTCTCAGGACACAATCCTTGCCATGTCGGTGCTGATGGCTTCCTCTTGCAGGCGTCCTACCTCTTTTTGGCCCTCCGTGGGCTGGCTGTTTGGACATAAATCTCTCCTTAGTCTAAGCCATCGTGTAGCACCAAGTAGCAAGGTTCCCCCTGTCCCCTATGGACAGGACCCTGGCTGCCGGCAGAGCAGCTCACCGGTGAAGGCATTTGTGACAGCTCCGGGTGTCTGAGGCTGGCAGCCGTGTTCCTGCGACAGGATCTGGCCTCGTGCTTGCCACCATCACCTCTCAATAGGAAACTCTCACACATTCATCCAGAGAGACGACAAACCTGAGCCGTTACAAAGCAGACAGATCTTTGTATTTGTGAAAGCTCCCAATTAATACTTCATGGAGGAAAGATTAATAAAACATCGTGCAATTAGCTGCTTCCCTTCAGCCGTCACAAGCTCATTAAGGGCGGCACAAGGCAGCCCCCAGGACTAACGAGCAAGCAGCTGGCCTGGGCCCTGGCTGGTGGGGCAGCCCTGCTGGTTCAGGGGAGCCACAGCCCCAGTTCTGCATTGTCTGGAGAAGAATTTTCTGCGCTAAGTGATGTGATAAATGGGGTTGGCTCTCAGCAGGGCAGCTTTCAGCAGTCGCACCTTTATCTGTATCCCAGATTTTTCCCTTCATTTACTCATTTATTCATTTATAGTCTTCTGTGTGCTTGGTGCTGTGCTAGGTGCCGGGTAAGGAGCAGTGGTCTGTAGCTCCACTTCCAAAGACCCTGCCGGATGGATCCCATCAAAGGCTGCTTCTGAGCTGCTTCCTGTCTGGCGCCCCCCACCCCCATTCCTCCTGTCTGCTCAGCTCTCATCTGCCACCCCGTGAAGACCCTGAAGGGTTCATCCCACGTTTTGTGCCTTTGCTCCCGTTCTGTGCGAGGCCCCCTCCCAGGCTTCCTTCCCAGGATCCCAAAGCTGTACAAAGAGACCCTGTCTCCTCTCCGCCTCATGAAGAACGACATGGAGAAGGCAGTGATGGGGGCCGTGAAAACCCCATTTCAACTCCTCCTTCTTACCTGGGCTAAGAAGAATCCCGTGAAGCTAGCCTCTCTCGTCTGAGACTTTGTTTGGTTGTGTTTTCTTTTCTCTGGAGTAGACTGGTTAGGAGAGGAAAATAGGTTTGAACGTGAATCTCAGGTCCTAGGAGGGTAGCAGGTGGCCGCATCTCCGGAAGTCTCAGGGTCCCGCCCTGTGGAAAGAGGAGGACAGTGCCGACCCGCACAGTGTGGCGGAAGGATTCACAACCTACGGTCTCTGGAAGGGAAGCTGCGACGGTTACGGTTTGGGTAGTGCTGGGTGGGCATCAGACCCAGGGGTGCTGGACTCAGTGGCCTGGTCTGCCAGCCCCTAGGGGACAGGTCCACCCCCCCGATGCAGGACACTGGCACTTTTCTGCATTTTGTTGCCATCTTTAAATGGTGACACTGTCCCTGCTTCCAGCCTGGCGTCCCTGTGTGAGGCTGTGGCCTCGGTCTGGGATCAGTGTGTTGACATGGTGCCCCGGCCCCGGAGACAGGAGCTGACGGCGCCTCCTGACTCCCGTCAGACTGAATCAGCTCGCGTCCTCCCGAGAAGGCCGTGACCCCTACGAAGCCCAGTTAGACCTGTGGGATCGAGAGCATCGGGCTGGACTGTCACTCCTGGTAGCCTGACGGTCCATTCATGTGTCAGGCCGCCTGCTCTGAGCCCTTCTAAGCTGGAGGCAAGAGAACCGGGCCTCAGTGAAACATCTTGAGAGCCCAAGTGGCAGAGGAGGGGGTGCACTCGTAGCTTTGTTTGATCAACCCATACAGGCAGTTTGGATGTCTGTAAAGCGAACGGATTAGGAAATGCAATTATCTGGATGATTGCTTCAGCTCCCTAGCCAACTTCACCTCCGTGGATGAGAGAGAGAGGAGGGGGAGGGGGAGGGAGAGGGGGAGAGGGAGGGGAGGGGGAGAGGGAGGGGAGGGGGGAGAGGGAGGGGAGGGGGGAGAGGGGGAGAGGACAAAGTAGGAAGGTTGGTTTGATTTGGACTAGGTCTTGGCGGTCTTCCATGAAGACGGAGAGCTTGGGCTGTGTGCACCCACCCCAACCCGGTGCCGTTGGAATCATCTGACAGTGTGAATCACAGATATGATGAAAGCAGATGAGCTTGTTGGGAAGGTCACTGAAGGTCCTTGTAGTGAATGCTGTTGCTGCCCAGCCCAAATCTCTTTCTTATGTTGGTGCCACCCCCCAGCTTCTGAGTGTCTGCTGCTAATAGCTCACAGCTGTCCCCCTTGTCTAAAGCGTTGTCCTTGGCCAGATTGAGCCACTCTGCCTGAAAAATAGCATGCCCTGCCCACCACCTCCCAAGTCAATGGCTGACGCGCAGAGGAGGCAGTCAGTCCACTTTGCCTCAGGGTGGCACCAGCTCTGGTACAACTAGTGCCTCTGAACTTACCCGAGGGCTCAAGCTTAGAGCACATCCTTGCTTGGTTCCCCGCTCTGCCTCGTACTACTTTGCTCAGCTCCGTTCTTTGAGAGCCTCCCCCCAATATATCACTTGAACAAGAATCCCTGTCTTAGGCTTTGCCTCTGGGAAACCTGACCTGTGCAGTCATTGGGCACAGGAGAGTGGAAGCCTAGTGCTGGGGAAATGAGGCAGGTTCAGGCAATGGTTCAGGCAGAAGTTGATAAGGTCATGACCAGGGAAAGGGGCAATGAAAAGAGGGAGGAGGAGAGGGATGCCAGAGGCATCGGGGTGGGTGCTCTACCAGGACCCCTGGGTAAGGGGGTGAAGGAGAGGGCAAACATGACTGATACTTCACGTGGAGGTGAGTGAGGGCACATGGCGGTGATGCCACTGGTTAATGAAGGAAGCAATGTTTACTGTGTCCCTTACTATCTCTGGCTCACTTCTCCCATCTTCTCTGGGCCCGTCCCTGCGGCTGCTTCCCCACTTCCTGGACTTGTTTAGGGTCACAGTTGTCCTCTGCACGTCCATCTGCATCCCTCATGCGGGCCGTGTCTCTCCAGCCAGGTGGTCGTGTCCGTGGGTTCCAGGACTGTACTATGTTCTCTTCTGTGCAGAACTCCACGTATGTTTTTCATATGTTAAGAGACTGAAGAGGTGTCTGTTGACTAATTGCTGGGCTAGCTCTTAAGACTTCCTCCAAACCTGGGTGAGTCCTCCCTGGCCAGGCTGAGGGTTTCAAAGCTATAATGTCACTACCTGTAGACCTTGGTTTCTGCACCATTAACTTATTTCTGTTTCTTCTCAACTTTATTGAGAAATAATTTATTTCAGGTAAACCACATCTTTAAAGTGTGTGATTCAGTGAGTTTTATCTGTTATTTACATTCATAAAACCATTATCACAATTAAGACAAAAAGTATTTTCATCACCTGCGTTCCATCCCCCTTTGCCCCTGGCTCCATGTAACCACTGATCTATTTTTGTCACTTATAGAATAGATTGTATTTGACAAAAATGGAATCATGTAGCATACGTTCTTTTGTGTTTGGATTCTTTCACTCAGCACAATGTTTTGAGATTCCTTCATGTTGTTGAGTGTATTAGCAGTCTATTCCTTTTTTAAAAAGAAATCACACTTAATTTGGGGATAATTGTAGATTCACATGCCGTTGTAAGAAATAGTACAGAGAGGTGCTGTGTACCCTTTACGCAGTTTCCTCCAGTGGTAACGTCTTGCAAAAATATAGTACACCATCACCAACAGGATACTGACATTTGATAGCCAGTCGGCACAGGATGGAAATCCCTCAGGTTTCCCTTGCTAGCCCCATCCCCTTTCTTCACTCTCCCCCCCTCCCCCAATTTTAACCCCTAGCAACCACTAATCTGTTCTCCGTATCTATAACATTGTCCTTTTCAGAATGTTATATTAATGGAATTGTTTGTATCACAGTATGTAACCTTTTGGGAGTGCTTTAAGAAAAAAAGGATTTATTTTTTAGAGCAGTTTTAGGTTCACAGCAAAATCAAGTGGGAAGTCAGAGATTTCCTACCCCTCCCACAAGGATAGTCCCCCCATTATCAACATCCCCCACAAAGTGATACATGTGTTACAATTGATGAACTTGTGTTGACACATCATAATCAGCCAAGGTCCATAGTTTACAGGGGGTTCCCTCTTGGTGTTGTATATCCCCTGGGTTTGGACAGATGTGTAATGGCATCTGTCCACCATTATTGTATCACACAGGGCAGTGTCACTCTCCTAAAGACGCTTTGTCCTCTGCCTATTCTCCTTTCCCTCCCCACCCCCACAACCCTTCGGCAACCGTGGATCTTTCTATTGTCTCCATAGATTTGCCTTTTCCAGAATGTCATGCAATTGGAATCATACAGTATGTAGCCTTTCCAGATTGGCTTTTTTTTTTTCTTCACTAATAATATGCATTTAAGTTTCCTCCATGTCTTTTCATGACTTGATAGCTCATTTCTTTTAGACAGTATATTCCATTGTCTTTATGGACCACAGTTTATTTATCCATTCACCAACTGAAGGACATCTTGGTTGCTTCCAGGTCTTGACAATTATGAATAAAGCTGTCATAAACATCCATGTGCAGGTTTTTGTGTGGACATAAGTTTTCAGCTTCTCTGGGTAAATACCAAGGAGTGGAACTGCTGAATAATATGGTAAGAGTGTTTCTTTTTTTTTTTTTTTTTTTTTTTTTTTTTTTGCGGTGTGCGGGCCTCTCACTGTTGTGGCCTCTCCCGTTGCGGAGCACAGGCTCCGGACGCGCAGGCTCAGCGGCCATGGCTCACGGGCCCAGCCGCTCCGCGGCACGTGGGATCTTCCCGGACCGGGGCACGAACCCGTGTCCCCGGCGTCGGCAGGCGGACTCTCAACCACTGCGCCACCAGGGAAGCCCCTGAATGTTTCATTTTTTAAGAAACTGCTAAACTGGCAGAAGCATTACAGTTAGGGAAGACAAATTCAGAACCAAAATATATACCTCGTCTAGTGAGAACATGTTGTCACCCACCCCATGATGAAATGGGCGCAGTATAATCAACATGCCACTAGGTGGCTGTCTAATTCCCTTAGGGAATTGTGCCACACTAGGAGCTTGGGGCTGGGCTCTCCTGTTGGTAAGTTAGACCCTTGGTAACAGCAGTAACTAAGGCAGCCTTAGTGAAGGGAAGTTCATGTTGTTGAGCTTGTGTATGGCTGCCATCCCTGCCAACGTGCCCACTTCATACATCATCTCTAGAGCAAACATTGGGGGTGATTGATATCCACAGAACATTCCATCTTGTCCGTGTTATGAAGAGTCTCCTCTGCAGTGGATGTCCTTTGGTGAGCATTCACATGGAACATAAATATCTTTCCATTCTGTGCCCATTCATAGAGAAAGACTCATTCCCATATCTTTCATAAAATTTAGAAAGTTTTTGGTCACTGTTTCTTCAAATATTTGTTTTCTGTGCCAATCTCTTTCCAATTCTGGCACTCCAATGCCACAAATGTTAGCCCTTCTGATATTTTCCCATAGGTTCTTGATGCTGTATTCATTTTTAAACTGTTTTATTTTCTTTGTTGTTTAGATCAAATAATTTCTACTGATCTGTTTTTAAGTTTGCTGACTCTTTTCTCTGTCCTCTCCTTTCAGTGTTTGAGCTCATTCAGTGACTTTTAAATTTCATAGATACACAGTCTCCCTTTTAGTTCTCAAGTTTTCATTTTAAAAATAGTTTTTATTTTTCTGCTGATACTGTCTACCTTTCCATTCATTTTGAGAGTATTACCTTTACCTCATGGAACATGTTTATAATAGTTCTTTTAAAGTATTTGTCTGACGATTCCAACGTCTGGATCATCTGAGAACTGACATCTGTTGATTGTATTTTCTTTTGAGAATTGGTAACATTGCCCTGATTCTTTGTGTGCTGAGTACTTTGGAACACTATGTGGTGAATCTTTGGGTCCTGTTAAATTCTCTGCAGAATGTTGATTTTATTGTTTTAGCAGGCAATCAATCTGATTGGGTTCAAACTGCAAGTTCTTTCTTGCCATCTGTGGCAGTGGTTCCAATGTTGATCTGGGTTTCAAAGACTTTGTTATGCTGCTTTGGGTCTATTCCATGCATGTCCCTATCTAGGGCATGGGCAGTGGATGATACAGATTTCAGAGTCTTGGCTATGATGCTTTGGGTTGATGCTGTGCGTGTACAACTTAGAGGTGATCCTGGTGCTTGTGACAGAATAAAGGGATCTCCCTCTCCAGCCCTCTCCTCTCTGAGATTTCCTCCACACTCTTAGCTCTCCGGAGCCCTTTTCCCAGGTTCTCTGCTCTTTTCTTCTCTGGTGTTTTAGGGCCCCTGTCTGCTGTATAGTTCTGCAGTGGCACCACCCTTTGGTCAAAGTCAGAAGATAAAAGAGGGAAAAACTGGGAAACTCATCCCTTGATATGGATCACTGTTTACGTGTTGGTTCCCTTCCTTAATCTACCTAATTTGTCAACTTTTCGGAGTCTGCAAGTAGTTGTTTTTTTGTACTTTGAATTTTTAGTTCTAACCAGTGGGAGAGAAGGTTGGGGTGGGCTTAATTCATTTTGGCTGGCTCTGGAATTTCCAGACAACGGTGTTTTTAGAGCTATTGCTAGGACATTGGAGTATGCTGCCTGAGAGTCCAGTGGCATTATTCCTGCTTCGGAGCTAGTGAACAGAACAAGCTGGTGATTGGGACCTCGAGTAGAGGGTGCCACAGAGAAACAGAGGGGCCTGACTGCCACAAAAAGGCTAGAAGTGACTTCCCTTTTTTTTTTCTATTCAAATAGGTATTTTATTTTATTTATTTTTATTGAAGTATAGTTGGTATATGTTAGTTTCAGGTGTACAATATAGTGATCTGGCAATCAAATATACTGTGAAATGATGACTCTGACAAGTCCTGTAACCATCTGTCCCCATGCAAAATTATTACAGTATTATTGACTATATTCCTTATGCTGTATATTACATCCTCAAGACATTTATTTTATAACCGGAGGCTTGTACCTATTCTTTTTTTAAAAAAAAAAATCAATCAATTAATTAATTAATTTTTGGCTGCGTTGGGTCTTCGCTGCGGTGCGTGGGCTTCTCATTGCGGTGGCTTCTCTTGTTGTGGAGCACAGGCTCTAGGCACGTGGGCTTCAGTAGTTGTGGCATGTGGGCTTCAGTAGTTGTGGCACGTGGGCTGTAGAGCACAGGCTCTGTAGTTGTGGTGCACGGGCTTAGTTGCTCCATGGCGTGTGGGATCTTCCCAGACCAGGGCTCGAACCTGTGTCCGCTGAATTGGCAGGCGGATTCTTAATCACTGTGCCACCAGGGAGGTCCCCCTGATCACTTTTTTTTTTTTTTTTTTGGCGGTACGCGGGCCTCTCACTGTTGTGGCCTCTCCCGTTGCTGAGCACAGGCTCCAGACGCGCAGGCTCACGGGCCCAGCCGCTCTGCGGCATGTGGGATCCTCCCGGACCGGGGCACGAACCCATGTCCCCTGCATCGGCAGGTGGACTCTCAACCACTGCGCCACCAGGGAAGCCCCCTGATCACTTTTCAATTGGAATTTGTAAAATATTGAGTTGTGTGATTTCTTTATATAATTTGCATATTAACCCTTATCAAATTTATCATTTGCAAATATTTTCTCCCATTCAGTAGGTTGCCTTTTGTTTTGTTCATGCTTTCCTTTGCTCTGCAAAAGCCTTTTTAGTTTGATATGGTTCCATTTATTTATTTTTTGCTTTTGTTGCCCTCGCCTGAGGAGACATGTCCCTCCAAATATTGCTAAGACTGATGTCAAAGAGTGTGCTGTCTCTTTTCTTCTAGGAGTTTTATGGTTTCAAGTCTTACATTTAAGTCTTTAATCCATTTTGAGTTTATTTTTGTATATGGTGTAAGAAAATGGTCCACTTTGATTCTTTTGCATGAGGCTGTCCAGTTTTCCCAACACCATGTATTAAGGAGACTGTCTTTTCTCCATTGTATATTCTTGCCTCCTTTGTTGAAGATTCATTGATCATATAAGCATGGTTTTATTTCTGGGCTTTCTAGCCCATTGTTCTACGTGTCTGTTTTTGTGCCAGTACCAAGAGCTTTGTGGTACAGTTGGGAATCGGTGAGTGTGATACTTCCAGCTTTGTTCTTCTTTCTCAAGGTTACTTTGGCTATTTGGGGTCTTTTGTGGTTCCATACAAATTTCAGGATTATTTGTTCTACTTCTGTGAAATATGCCTTTGGTATTTTGATAGGGGTTACATTGAATCTGTAAATTGCTTTGGGTAGTATGGATATTTTAGGAATGTTAATTCTTCTAATCCATGAGCACAGTATATCTTTTCATTTATTTGTATTGTTTTCAATTTCTTTTATCATTGTCTTATTGTTTTCACAGTACAGGTCTTTTACCTCCTTGGTCAAATTTATTCCTAGGTATTTTATTCTTTTTGATGAAATTGTAAATGAGATTGTTTTCTTAATTTCTCTTTCTGATAGATTGTTATTAGTGTGTAGAAATGTTACAGATTTCTGCATATTAATTTTGTATCCTGCAAGCTTACTGATTTCATTTATTGATATTAGTTCTAACAGTTTTGGGGGGAGTCAATTAGGATTTCCCATATATAGTATCATGTCATCTGCAAACTGATAGTTTTATAGAAGTGACTTCCTCGATCATTTGTAAGCAGATTTCTGTTTGTTTTTGGAACATGCTATGCATGTTATTTGCTACCAGATTCTTTGGAAATATGAGATTTTTGCTTAAACCATGATGTCTGCTGAGGTGTAAATGGCAATTGGTACCTACAGTAACCAAAGGATGTCATTAGTATTACATGGGCTCTTTAGCTGAGTCCCTGAATGGGTCCTGAAACTCCTGGTATGGCCATATATGATTTTTTTCATCATCTTCTTTTAAAAAATATTTATTGATTATTGAGTTATTGATTTGGCTGCACCCGGTCTTAGTTTCGGCATGTGGGATCTAGTTCCCTGACCAGGGATCGAACCCAGGCCCCCTGCATTGGGAGCAAGGAGTCTTAACCACTGGACCACTAGGGAAGTCCTGATTTTCTTCTTCTTATAAGAACAAATAGCAGTAATAATTTTAGACTCTTGTCCTTAAGTAAGGGAGACCAAAACCTTTGCACCCCAGCTTGGAAGGTTTGCTGCATATCCATCCTGGGGAGAGAGAACATTATTCTCATTCTCCTGTTTAAACCTCCTTTGTTTAGCAATACTATTTATTAAATCTTTTGATATATATGTAGTTTTAATCAAAAGGAATTTGTATCTAGCTTTTACTGCTCAGCAGAAGTACATAAAAACACTAAAGAAAAATGTGCTCCTTTGATTCCCAAATAAAGCAAAAGGAAGTTGCAGTTGGAGTTTGCCTTGAACCCACAATTTTTGCCCAGCAAAATTAATACAAAGGGTCATAACATTCAAGTCTGCCTTTTCCTGGGATAGTTTGCTTGGGCCTGTGGGGATTCAGCTGTAAGCTGCAGGCAACCCCTTTGTAACTGGCTTCAGTCAGTGAGGGAGAAGTGTCAGAGCTGGCATCAGGGATTTTTAGATAAGGGGGATATTCTGCTAGTTGGGGAAATGGTTGGGTAGAATGCAGGATGCAGCAAGATATTGCTTGGATTTTGTGTTTGATAGATTTAAAAGGCATGTGAGACCTTTGGCCAGTCTCTGTCACCTAGGGTTTTGAAAACTTTAATTTTATCCTAATTAAAAATAATTGAAGTGCCATTTACTCCAGGGAGAGGGGCAGCCCCAGGGTTGGTGGACCCGAAAGCATTAGACATGTCTAAGCCTCACAAACTTTTCATCCTTTCCCTGGGGTCCCTTCTGAGGCAACACTTTCTTACGGTAATCCTCACTGAGGGCTCAAGTTTAAAGAAGTGCCATAATGAGTGTTTGAAGGAGGAAGTTAAGAAAAGCTGCCTGCATGCCTTTTTTCTGACTGAGAAGCTTACTAATTAGTTAGGGTCCCCAGACAGCATGGTTCAAGCCATTTGGCACAATCTTACTATAAATTAAAATGCCCCCAGGGCTTCCCTGGTGGCGCAGTGGTTGAGAGTCCGCCTGCCGATGCAGGGGACACACGTTCGTGCCCCGGTCCGGGAAGATCCCACATGCCGCGGAGCAACTAAGCCCGTGAGCCATGGCCGCTGAGCCTGTGTTCCGCAACGGGAGAGACCACAACAGTGAGAGGCCCGCGTACCGCCAAAATAAATAAATAAATAAATAAAGTAAAATAAAATAAAATGCCCCCACCCTCAGGCCCCCAAACAAAAGCCAGAGTGCTAATCAGGGGGACAGTACTGGGAGGGGGCTTCTTGTAGTAGTCTGGGGTAGAAAGAACTGAAGACCAATGCCACGAGTCAAAGCCAAAGTCAACACCAAGACCATGGCACGGGGGGGGAGGGATGTGAAAGGGGGCCTGAATGGACAATCAGGAGTCAAGCTGGACGTGGAAGGAATGGAAGTAGTTCTGGAGCAGAGTGGGGTGGTCCTGGGTGGCTGCTGGCTGGCACTGGTGCAGGCGAAGTTTACCTTTGCTGGTTGGGAGGAGTGGGGGACTGGTGTAGATGGGCTTGTTAGGTGGCCCTAAAGGTGTAGGATCCAGTCAGACAATACTGAAGGGGACTCTCGGTGTTTATTTCCTTTTCTCTGTGTCATGGTTGTGGCTATAGAATCAGTTGTAAAGAAATGTCATTTTCAACTTGTACATTTTCCCATCTTACAGTTATAAGTATTGCTTTAAAATATTTTATTATTAAAAAAAATGTGCTGAGTGGTTAAATCAAGCACAAATTGGAAAGCACAAAAGAGAATTAAGAAGAAAATAAAAATGCACCAGGAATTAGACCACCCGGAGATGACTGTCATTGGTATGTTGGTGAATTTCCTTCCTGGTATGTTGGATGTTAAAAGAAACTTGTTGAGCTTGTGTTTTCAACCAGATGAGCTGACCAGGTGAGCCATGCTGGCTAGGTGTGAACCACATCAGCCAGGTGAGCCATCGTCCAGAGCAGAGACCTCCAGCTTGAGTGCTGATTGGAGAAATCTCCAGACACATTTGCCCTGAGTAGATGGACCCTGTTAGTGGTCCGACATTATTTTGTCAGTATCATTGGTGTGTTTCATCACATGGAGCATCTGATCCCATTTGGACCCAAGACCTGGGAACGTAAAGCCCAGAATTATGATCCATTTAAGGGAATAGTTCTGCTTCTTATGCAAGTCTAAGGAGGCCCATTTTCAAGTCGGTGTCATCACAGTCACTCAGTGGCGGAGCATAATTCTCCAAGCATCTTCTGTAGTAAGACCTTATTACGATGATGGGTGTAAAGAAACATCCATGAGACATTCACATCAGATGATAGCGAGAACCCCAAACCGTGACGTGTCCAATGAACTGTTTAACTGGAAAGGATTTTATTGGAAATGGCGACCACCCTCCTGACTCTCCAGCTATGATGGGAAGTTATGGAGTGTCGCCCTCCATCAACACTGCCCACAAAATGGCTGGATGAAATCATATAAATGCAAATTATGCTGTAATTAAAGAGGAAAAAGGCAAGAAACAAAAACTCAGCTGAGCATCGCCTTCAGGGTCCTCTGTTGCCTTTGAGAGTCCAGGAAGGCTCTGAGGGTTTGCTTTGGAATCATCCCCTTACGCTGTTGACAGGGACAGGAGGTTAATGAAGAGAGCTGCGGCAGTGGTTTTGAGAGAGCTGGCATGCCATCCGGGAGGGGCAATCACTAGGGGGTGTCAGATTGATGGTTCTCTGACCCCTCCGGGCAGGAGGAAGAGCACGCTCCCTGTTACTTTGTCTCCCCACCACCGGTTATCTTCCAGGGGCCCAGCATTGGGGCTGATGGAAAAGGAAGAAAGAAAAAGTGTTCTTCATATGGGGAGGCAGTGCTAAGACCTTTTTTCATGGGCTGTAATGACATCTTTTTTTTTTTTTTTTTTTTTTTGCGGTACACGGGCCTCTCACTGTTGTGGCCTCTCCCGCTGCGGAGCACAGGGTCCGGACGCGCAGGCTCAGCGGCCATGGCTCACGGGCCCAGCCGCTCCGCGGCACATGGGATCTTCCCGGACCGGGGCACGAACCCGCGTCCCCTGCATGAGCAGGCGGACTTTCAACCACTGCGCCACCAGGGAAGCCCGACATCTATTTTTAATTTAATTTTTTCAACAGTTCTAACATTCAATTCCAAAATAAAGTAAAGTAAAATAAAATAAAATAAAAACAAGTGAAACTCTCTTTTTCCACTTTCAGCCCCTGCCCAGCACCACTACCCTCCAACCTCAACCACAGGAGCTGCTGTTATTAGATTTCTGGGTGTCCTTCCAGAGTGTCTTTGTGCTTATATATGCAAACATTAATATATACTCTAATTTCCCTCCATTTTTATGTGGAAGGTAACATACTGTATTTTATACCTTGTTCTTTTCATTTAATATGTCATGGAGCCATCTCCATACCAGTACATGGAAAGCATCCTTATCCTTTTCTACAGCTGTGTATTGCTCTATGGATGTACCATACCTACTAATCCCCATTCATGGACATTTAGTTTATTTCCAATTTTGCTACTGCAAACAAGTGTCACTGTTTTGTATGTCTGCTTTCCCCCGGGTTCTGAGCTCCACAGAGACTATGGCCCGGGCGTTATTCATAACACATAATACAATTTCTGATACATAGTGGATGCTGAGTAAATGTGAGTGGTGGAGTTCAGTTAAATAGAACACTAAAGAATCCATAGAGGCAGCCATGGTGAACACAGCTGTCAGCCTGCCCACTGGGGTGATTACAGTAAGCCTGGTAAGACCTTCCTTCCCTCCCCAACTCAACTCCAAATCTTCTGCATCATAGCTGGAATCCCTCTATTCCTTTCATCCCTTTAGCTTCCTGCTCTCACTTGTTAAAGAGCAAAAGCTCCACCCTGGTGTTTGCCAGTCATGCACCTCTCAGTGGGGGGCTTCGTACTCTCAGAGGAGGTCTCCCCTCTCCTGGCCACATCACACATTCTGACCATTTAGGAGGCAGAGGGACAGACACGTACAAGTGAGTCAAGTCATAACTGGCTCTCGTTCATGCTGTCAGGTGGTCACTTACTTGGTTGGTCCAGGGTCTCAGAACAGAGACTCTGGGCTCAAATCTCAGCTCTGCTACTTCCCCAGTGTGTGGCATTAGGCAAGTCGCTTAATCTCTGTGTCTCCTTTTTTTTTTTTTTAATTTAATTTTATTTATTTTTTTTATACAGCAGGTTCTTATTATCCATTTTATACATATTAGTCTATATATGTCAATCCCAATCTCCCAAATATCGTATATTAACGCATATATGTGGAACCTAGAAAAATGGTACAGATGAACCAGTTTGCAGGGCAGAAATAGAGACACAGATGTAGAGAACAAGCTTTTTTTTAATCTGTAAAATAGAGATACTTACATTTATACCAACCTCATAGGGTTGTGGATGGGATCAATGAGCTAAAGTACTTATGACAGTGTCTGGCATGCAGTAAGTGCTGGTAAGGGTTTGCTATCATTGTAATTGGCCCTCAGGGTGGGGAGGCGGGGAGGGGAGTGGGTGCCTGCTATGCACTCTGAGTCTCTGCCAGCCCTCCTGGGCAACCTGTCAAAGTTGGGAGGGGTTGGCACCTTCCTTACTGCTTTCCTGGGTCACTTCCTTTGACACCAGTCAAAGCAGGATGGCTTGCATGAACTTCAGTAACATTACATGCTCCTTTCTTGTGTTGCATTTGCCTTGTTAGTCTCCTGGGAATGAGCAAACAGATCTTTGATGAGTTTTGCTTAAGAGTAATAAAAAGCAGCCAGCCTATTAATTCTATCGATTTCCAAGTGAGAAGGAAAAATCATATCATGATGATAGTGGAGGGCAAGATTTGATTGTGGGTTTCCTATATCAGTGGTTTTATCAGATAGGAAAGGGAATGAGAGGCAGGGCCTACCCTGTATTGTTGCAAGGTTTCTACATTTTTACGTGGAATAGTACAATTCTAACTTTAAGTAGATTGAAAAATTAAGGATGTATATCATGATCCCTACAACAACCATTAAAAAATATAATTGAAAGAGACATAGTTGAAAAGCCAAAGAAGAATTCTAAAAATTATTAAATTAATCCAAAAGAAAGCAGGAAAGGAGGAGGAGAGGAACAAAATCAGAGAACACAAATAGAAATCACATAAAAATGCTTAATCACTATTCAAAAATAAAATAAATAAATCATTGATACATGGAACAATATGGATGAATCCTTAAATTCATCCAGAATAAGCATCAAAAAGAATGCATACTGTGAATCTTTATTTTCTATATCTATATCTATTTATCCATCTAGCTAGCTAACTAGCTATCAAATTCACTTGTATGAAGTACTAAAGTACTGAACTGAATCTATGGTGGAAAAAATCAGCAACCATTGCCTTAGTGGGAAGAGGGCAGAGATTTAACTGGAAGGGGCATGAGGGGATTTTCTTGGGTGATAGTTATATTATGTATCTTCAAAGAGATTTGGGTTGAACGTGTGTATGCATGTCAGATTCATCAAATGGTACACTTAAGATTTGTGAGTTTCATTGTATGTAAGTTTACCTAAAAAGAAAAAAGTAAATATTCACTTTAATTATGGTACACATGCTAAATTATTTAGAGTGAAGTTTACTGATTTCTGCAACTTATTTGCATAAAAAATAAGGTAAATGTCTTCCCATGGGAACATATGTATATGTATAACTGATTCACTTTGTTGTAAAGCAGAAACTAACACACCATTGTAAAGCAGTTATACTCCAATAAAGATGTTAAAAAAATATGGGAAATCAGATTTTCTGCCTAATTATATAAGTAGATTTATCTTAAAAAAATACACATATTTTAAAGACTTATTGGCTTGCTTCTCCCCAAAGAAAAGTGAGAAGTAGCAAAACACAGAAAGTCGAGGGGAAAAAATGTCAATATATACATTACTATAGGGTGCACCAAGGCTTAGGCCAGCAACAATGTGGAGGAGCTGACCCTTAGATCCTTACAACTAAGATGGAATCTTCAAAAAGTTCAACTATTTATAACTAAAAAGATTTCTTAAAATTAATAACCAAGTGTTTTAATTGACATCAGAAGAGCAAAACAATAAACCCCGAGAACATAAAAAAATAGATAATAAAGATATGAGCAGAACTTAATAAAACAGAAAAAAATATAAAATTGAGGTGATTTAGTAAGTCAAAAGGATATTCTTTGAAAAGATTTTAAAAACACACTTTGATTAAGCAAAACAAAAACAAAAGTAAATAATACACAGAAAGAATCAGGACAATGTTATAGCAGAGAGTACAAACAGAGAATATATGAAATGCCAGGAAATTTGAACATTTCTGTAAAGTGGACAATTTCCTAGCTCCTAAAGTTTACCAAAACTGACACAAGAGGAAATATATAGCTGGATTTCTTTCACCAGTAAAGGAATTAAGTCAATAGTTCACAATCTTTCACCAAGAAAATACCAGACCCACCCAGATCATTTGGGTGGGGAATTCTATCAAACTTCTATTAAACAGATAACATCAGTATTAATAAAGAAAAACTTCTAGAGAGTAGCAAAGGAAGAATGCTCCTTTATCCATCTTATTAAGTCTATATAATCCTAATACTGAAAATAGATTAAGACTGTAAGGAAAAATAAATTTACAGGTCAGATTTACTTGTAAATATAAAAGCAAAAATTTTAAACTATGATTTTAACTACCCAAGTTCACTAGAGTAAGAAAAAGCATGAGCAAGTTAAGTCATCCAATGAATGAAAAGGTAGTTTAATGTCAAGAATATATATCAATAGATTGAAATCACCACATTAAAAAAAAGGTAAATGATGGATAGAGAGATGGATAGATGGTAGATATATAATAAAACAGTTATAATCAAATATCAATTGTGGAATCTAGGTAGTGAATACATAGTATACATTTTTTCAACTTTCCTGTATGTTTGAAAGCTTTTATAATGAAAAATAGGTTAAAAAAAAAAAAAAAAGAAGGTGAAACAAACCATTTTCAGGTGTAAAACCTGAGGAAATTTGTTGCCAGCAGACCTGCACTACAATAAATGCTAAGAAAGTTTCATGTGGAAGGGAAATGATACCAGGTGAAAATGTGAATTTGTAAGGAGGAAAGAAGAACCCTGGAAATCATAAATAGCACATACTGTTTTTTTCCTCTATTTTCTATGTTACTTAAAGCCAACTGACTGTTTAAAGCAAAAATGATGACAAATGTATTGTGGCATTTAAAATATATGTAGAAGTGAAATATACAAGAAGAGTACAAAGGCAGGAGGGGGTGTAAAGAGAATTACACTTTGTAAGTTTCTTCATTGTAAAGGAAGTAATATTAATTTCAGACAGAATGTGAGAAGGATATATATTTTAATTATGAGAGAAACTACAAAACATAAACAAAAAGAGTTATAACTAAATAGCTGATGAATGGAATGTCGAACTGAAAAATGCTTGATTAACCCCAAATGAAAGAAGAAAAAGAGGAAGAGAGAACAGAGTAGATAAGTAAAAATATAAGAATTACATTAAATGTAAATGGACTAAACATGCTGCTTAAAAGGCAAGAGATTCTCAGACCAGATAAGAAAGCAAGACCTAAATCTATGCTGTTTAAAAGATATACACTTGAAATACAAAGACACAAGGAGGTTAAAGTAAAAGGAAGGAAAATATATGCCGTACAAATACTAAGCACAAGAAAGCTGGTGTGGCTATATTACTATCCCAGAAGGAGCATTACTGGAAATAAAGTGGGTCATTTCATAGTGAGGGGCTGCGTTTTGGTTTAAACATCTCTAATAAGGATTCGGAATTTCAATCAGAATATTTGCCATAACAGCTGTTTTGTATTTGAGTTCTGCATTTTTTATTTCTCTTCCTCTCACATCTCATCTAACTCCTTCCTCTCTAATATTATTAATTTGTGATAAAGTGCTTTTCCCATTTTTATTTCTTTAAAAACTAATTAGCAAAAATAAAATTTAAATAATTGCCCATAGTTTCCCCTTTGTAACAATACATCTGCCTTCCTTTTATCTTGTCTCTCTGTGGTCCTGGTGCATATGCATTTACAGTTTTTATAGCTGAAATTATAACATGGGTACAATTTTGTGTTCTGGTCATTCTCTTATATCAGTAAAACGCCCTGTTTATGTTGCATGTATTATGGCAAGTTTTCTCAGCCTTGGCACTATTGAAATTTTGCACCAGATTTGTTTGTGGGGAGCTGTCCTGTGTATTGTGGGTGGCTTAGCAGCACCCCTGAACTCCACAATTACTAGATTCCAGTAGACCCCAACCCCCTAGTTGTGACAATCAAAAATGTCTCCTGACTTTGCCAAAAGTTCCCTGGGAGGTGAAATCACCCCTCGTTGAGGGCCACTGAATCTGGGAATCATTTTTATTCACAGCCTAACATTATATGCATTTAGTTGAAGACCCATACTTTGCCAAAATAATTCCTATTACTGGACATATTATTTCCAACACTTTCCATTTTAAATTTCACTATAAGAGGCATGCTCATAGCCATTCCTTTCTTCTAGGCTACTTATTTTCCTTAGAGTAAATTCCTGGGTATGCGGTGTGTGGGTTCAAGGGCATTTGACCATCCTCTTTTGAGGCCTTTGAGGAGAAGAATGATCCTCAGAGTGATCGAAAGCTGGGGATTTCCATGCCCTGAATTAGTCCCCTGCCGATATAAATCACGCAAATCATTTAGGACCCATCTGTGTCATGGAGAAAAGTGCTAGGTGACTTATACATTTTGGTGCTGGGTCAACAAATCCGTTATCTGAGCTATAAATTACTGTAATGATCCATAAATCAAATCTGTATTATATAAATCAAAAGATACAGATATATGATGAGAATTTAAGAATACTAATTTATAAAATGCATTATGATAAATTGAACCATGCAATAAAGGAAAACTGTGGCACATCCATCAGTGCCTCGTCACCCAAGGAGATATTAGATGCCCAGACTGACAGCAAAGGAACTGGGAAATAAAGTCAATAGACTCTGCATGGAAGGGGAATATGGAAAACTCTTAGTGATTCCTGCACAATAGATTGCTGATGTATATTTTAACTTTCAAGAAACATCTAAAGTGCAGTTTTCCTTTTTTGTATTTTTTTTCCTCCAGAGTGTCTGGTGCCACTGGATTTGAGGATGGTTTAGAAAGTAGCCAAGCTTGTTCTTGCTTCTGCGCGTGCTGCTGGAGCAGGAATTCCCTCCAGTTCTCTCTCTTCTTCACTTATAGTCATCCTCCGGTTCTCAGTTTGAACGTCCTTTCTTCACGGACACCTTCCCCCACACCCCTGACTGGATCAGGTCATCCTGCCAAGGGCTCCTATAGCTTCCCGCTTCCTCATTGCTTATGTATCCATTCCCACCCATTGTTCATGCCCATGATCGCTCTCCCGCATGAGAGCGTAAGCTCCAGAAGGAAAATAGTAGTGTCTGCCTTATCCTCTGCTGTATATCCAGTACCTAGTACATTGCCACAGACTACACACGCTAGTGTTTCTGGAATAAATGAATGACAGGAGAAGGGAGGGTCCCATAGGTAGGGGCTGGGGGCTTGGAGGTGCCATCTCTGGCAGATGCTGGGTCAGTGATGTGTAGTATTTATTCTAAACTTCCTCAGCTGTTTTATGAGAACTTATTAAAGGAATGTTGTGGGTCGATAAGTTTGAAAAAATTGCATATTTCATTCCCCACTAAGAGAGTTGGGACTCACATCACCATAGGAAAGGCTCTTCTAGTTAAAAATGTTAAATATTGTTTCACTGAGGTCAGGGTATCCAAACAGGGGGAGGTTATCTGGGTTGTCAGTTTTGCCGGATCCAATCACCAGCCCCTGATCAACACAGTTTGCTTAGGCGTTTCATGGTCTCCCCATCCTGGACAAGGTGATGCCAGAGACACAGGTTACAAGTCCTTTCCTACCAAGAGATCGTGTCTTGTTGGGGATACACATACGTACCTGTAACTGAAATCTCAGCCAAACTCTCTGGGGTACGAAACAAAAATTTATTTTTTTCTAACCACAGCCTTTAAACCTGCTCTGTTGTATTTCCCTTCCCCACCTCTTGACAAGAGTTCCCGCAGACCCTGCGATTTTATGGTCCCTTTAACTATAGAAATAGTCATCCTGACAATCAAGACTCACATTCACGCAGCACCAAGTCCTTCTGGTTAAATCCCCACTTCAGCTTCTCTCCCATCCAAAGCCTCTCCTCCCCCAGCTCAGCCGTGGCCTGTGACTGAGGTCTTCTTTTATTCTCTCTTCGTCTTCAACTCTTCTGGTGTGGGCAAGAGGAGGGGGACTTAAAGACAAGGGCCAAAGCCTTTGTGCTCAATGGGCCCTGCCATCGTGGTCCCCTCTCCACTTGTGGGGGCTGGGCGTGGATGGTCTCCAGGGACAGGCAGGGTCATGCTGGCTGTCTTGCAGGTAAATATGTGGACTTTTGTGAAGCCTCTCAGGAGGGGCCTCCTGATGGTCCAGGTCCCTGACCTCTTGTGACACTCCTGTCTGCCCCCCAACCCAGGCTCTGCCTGGGGGAGCCCCTTGCCCTGGCAGCCCGTCCCTGGGGTGGTGCTAGCCCACTTCCTCCCATGGCACTGGCTAGGACCTTGGGAGGGGCACCCTTGTCCCTCCAGACTCTGAGGCTCTGTCACCTCGCGGGGCTGTCATGGGCTGCTCTGCTCAGCCTCCCACCTTCAGAGTTCTCCAGGTGGCTCTCAGGAGACTGTGGCCCCTCCCTCCCAAAGTCCAGGCAACCCACAGCCACGCCTCCCAAGAACAATCTCGCCAGTCTGCACCGGGGCAGCCTTGGGGCCGGCTTCCGGCTGGAGAGGGGCAGCCAGGCTCCCTTTCAAAAGCACCCTCCACCTTTCCGAGTGGTACCCCAAGAGCCCTCTTCACCTGGCTCGGCTGGACGGGGGCATTCACATCCCTCTTCAAGGCCATTTCCTCCAAGGACTCTCTCCCGCATCAGTGACCTCCTCTGACTTTCCAGGCTGCGTATACAGGAGGGTGCAGTGAGGCTTACAGGACCTCCTTGTATGTTAGGAAGCACCTTGGGGCTTTCTCCATAATTAGGGGCACTTAACACTAAAGACCCTCAGCTGTGGGACTGTGATTCTGAGCTAAGCAGGAAAATCTTTCATCCTTCTGTTCATATGCAGGTGAATGGGCAGCGTCAGACCACACGTGACAATGGACTTGCCTGGAGGTCTTTGCAATGCTCAAGGCATGTTTGGAATAGGACAAGACCACAGATCTGAGAGTCCGGGGAGGTTTCCAGGGTGAGTTGGGGCCTGATCTGAGCCTTGAATGACTTTTTAAATTTAAAAAATAAAATTATTTTATTTTTTAAATACAAAATAAAAAATATTTTTTATTTAAAAAATTGCATTATAAAAGTTATATTTATTATTTATTTAAAATAATAAATATTTATTTATTTAAAATTATTTATTTATTTAAAAAATTGCATTTAAAAGTTGTCTTATAAAAAACAACCACAAGATAAAATAAAACTCCCTTCCTTCCGGTCTCACTTTCCCAGGATAACCTCTCATAGTAGCTCTGTATTGCCCCAGACCTTTTAAAATGTATATATAGGGACTTCCCTGGTGGCGCAGTGGTTAAGAATCCACCTGCCAATGCAGGGGACACGGGTTCGGTCCCCGGCCCGGGAAGATCCCACATGCTGCAGAGCAGCTAAGCCCGTGCGCCACAACTACTGAGCCTGTGCTCTAGAGCCCGTGAGCCACAACTACTGAGCCCACACGCCACAACTACTGAAGCCCGCACACCTAGAGCCCGTGCTCTGCAACTAGAGAAGGCACCACAGTGAGAAGCCTGCACACCGCAATGAAGAGAAGCCCCCACTCACCACAACTAGAGAAAGCCCGCACACAGCAACGAAGACCCAACACAGCCAAAAATAAATAAATAAATAAATGGTTAACTTAAAAAAGAACTAAAATATTTTTTAAAAAAGTATACGTAAACACACACATCCAAACCACAAATAAAGCACAAGGTTTTTTTTGTTTGTTTGTTTGTTTTAAGACAACGTGTACCGGCTTGAAGGATTTTGAACAGTCTTTCACCAAATATTTGTGTGTGGCTGTGGCTTGGGATGACACCGTGCTAGTTACTGAGGGCAGGGAGACAAGGCACGCTGACCAGGCGTGGAGGAACAGGGCTGCTGGATGTGGCTGTGCCTGGGTCCTGTCGCCCAAGCACATGTCCTGGCTGTGTGCATCCCGGGAAGGTGCCCTGGAGGGAGGGATGCCTTTTCATAATTACAGCAAAGGCATTGGCTCCCTGAGAAAGGTCCAGCTTACTGGTGGAGCCAGAGAAGGGAACAGACCGCTCTAATGCTGGAACAAGGCTCGAGGGTGACCCAAGGCCTTGTGTGCAAGGAGATGGGAGATCTCCACACCGGGGGAGCATGAACCGTGAGGCCGGGAGCCTCTGGGGACTCCAAAGAACACCTGGCTTCTGCCTCTGGGCTCTGACAGTTTACCTGGGGTGAAACTCACACACCTGAGATAAATGTCAACAAATTGACCAAATGCACCGTGGTGATGTGCTGAAAGCGTGAGATACAGATGGTGTTCTAGACATTTGGCTTCTGTGTGGGGACATGCCGGCCAGGCTTTCAGTGTAACTCCTCTGCTCAAAACCCTTCACTGGTCTGTCTGCTGTCACCTTCAGGAGAAGGAAAACCCAAACTTCTTTGCAGGGCACATAAGGAGGGCCCTCTGAGATCTGAGTGCTCTCCACCACTCCAGCTTCATTTGCTGGCCCTTGGGTGTTCCGGGACCCTCCACTCACGTGGAGACTCTCGGAGTCCCCAAAGCACCCTGCCCTCCAGGCTCTGTAGTTTCTCAGTCTGGATGACCTTATGTGCTCCCCGCTGCCCCTCCCTCTGTCTGGCTAGCTCTCCCTTGGTTGCTAACCATGGCAATGCCCGTGGGGTTTGGGAATTTCCTCCTAGAAACCACTTCTGTTCTTTCTTTTCGTTTACGTGGAGTTGGGAGCAGCCTAGCTGGTGATGTACTTTCTCCTATCCTGTCATTCATTCCTAAAACTTCACGGCAGACAGAGGGGGAAAGGAGGTCCAGATAACCCAGTGTGGGTCTCAGAGAGAGAGGCGTGCCGGGAGAGCCACTGAGCCTTTGTACAAATTAAACTTTACTCGCAGTGGCAAACCATTACATGCTCTGCTGAGGTAGAAAATGGCATTTTTCTTTAAGCTCTGTTATGTTTGAAAGTGATTTGAATAATAGTATACTCGTATATCCAAATCAATTCCTTGTTAGAATGACTCTGTGCTTTTGAAACATCGTCTTTGAGGACACAAGTATTTAATCTTGGTGGAATATCATTCCGTTTGCTGACACCATTCAGCCTCAGTGTCCATTTGCAGCCAGAACTAACATGAAGGAGCTCCGAATTGTGTTCTGTAAATCAAAACCCAGAAAAAAACGTAAAAATGTGTCTCAAAAAGAAAACAGACTTCTTTTTTTTTTTTTTTTTTTCTTTTTTGCCTCTCACTGTTGTGGCCTCTCCCGTTGCGGAGCACAGGCTCCGGACGCGCAGGCCTAGCGGCCATGGCTCACGGGCTTAGTTGCTCCGCGGCATGTGGGATCTTCCCGGACCAGGGCACGAACCCGTGTCTCCTGCATCGGCAGGCGGATTCTCAACCACTGCGCCACCAGGGAAGCCCGAAAACAGACTTCTTATATACGAAGTCTTCTGGGTACCCTGGAAAGCCTGAGATTCTTTCAACCAGCCGAGCAGGTTAGGCTATCTGTGCCAGTATTGGCTACGAGTGATGGATGGATTTTCCTTTCTGGGCACCGAGGAAGGTGGATGTTGAAAAATGGTGACCCTGCCGCTTGCACAGACCCTTCCATCTGCCCTGTTGCTCCCTTCTCCTGCTTTGTGAAATTCATCAGGTGAGCACTGTTCTAATGGCTGCTCCAACCAGAACAGTAAAAACCTTTCAGCGGAGCTACCTATTTGTATCCAATTGTGTTAACTTCCCAGTAACATGCTTTTCTCTGCCCTGCCCTTAACTTCCTTTGATGGATGATGTAAGAAACTGATGGGTGAAGCCCTCTATGGTATTTATTGTAGCTGGTCGGTGAGGATATTGTCCACTAAATCAATGGACCGTGTTTGAAGAGCCTTCTGCAAAATTTAAAGCTTGAGTCCAAGAAAGGCATTGTTTCATCTGCAAAATTACGATGCTTTAGTTTTCGTGGACAGATTCAATTTTGTAATTGATTGTCTTGCTGTGGCTGCTAGGGAACTCAGAGCCATATTTGCAGTCCAGTTTTTACCAGTGTATGACCCGGTGAACCTATATTTATATATGCTGTCCCTTGATTCACCTTTCTATTTTTATTTACACTTCTTCTTTTCTGATTTTATTTGATGTATATTTATATACATATCTCCAGCTCTAGCCCCTTCTATCAAACACACAGAATAAGTAGAGCCCAACAGGGTGCTAGCAGAAGATAAGTATTTATATGTATTTATTTTTTCCACTACAGTCCCATCAGACCTGCTCTGTGGCTCATACTTTCTTGCACCTTGGATAAAATCCCTGTGAAGTTCCATAACTTCTCTTGACACGCTTAGGGAAAAACATCTTTTGTTCACTTTCAAACACCAGAAGTCTCATCTTACTAGTTACGGTGTTCACTCCAGAGCAGTAACCAAAATTCAGAACTTTCTTCCAGGATGGGAACCTTGTTGGGGAGTTGCGGACTAGGGGGTGCAGTCAGCATCTCTTTTGCCCCAAATTGCTGTTCTAACTGCCTGCACCCTCTTCTCCAGATTGCCTGTTGCTCCTCCTGAGTTGGATGGAAGATAAGGGGTAGGAAAGCTCTTACCTGGCTGAGATTGCCTTGTCCTAAGGTAGAAGCAGTCTTGGTCTTTGCAATATGACCCACCCAGCTTCCATAATGAAACCTGGGGGCTAAAATACAACACATGTCTCTGCCCCACTGTTGGTGGAAGGCAATTTGCTCCTGGGACATCTCAAGCCAAATCTCATACACTTCTCTAGACCGAGGTGTTGCACTTGTCTCTGTACCTGTTACACTCTAAAAGCACAGGGCAGACTCCTCAGATGGTTCTTGAGATGCCCTTTCTGGATCTTTTTGACTTCGCAGTTTGGCTGTGGGCGCTCAGAGAGCAACCTAGGAGAGTTTAGTGAGGGGACTATGGACAGAGGTGCGGCAAAGTAAGAACAAAAGAAGGTGAGGCTCCCAGATACCAGCATTGTGCCCTGAAGAGGGTAGGGGAGTGAATGGTGCATATGGGGAAGATAAGCTGCCGGACAGATGCAATGGCTACAAGGAACCAGCCATAGCCAGGTAGGGGTGTGTTATGGGTTGAATTGTGTCCCCTCAAAAACATATGTGGAGGTACTAACCCCAGTATTCTATGAATGTGACCCTAATTGGAAATAGAGTCTTTACGGATGGAATCAAGTTAAGATGAGGTCATTAGGGTGGGCCTTAATCCAATATGACTGGTGTCCTTATAAGAAGAGAAGACAGAGACAGAGACACAGACCCAGAGAAGATAATGCCAGGTGAAGATGGAAGAAGAGATTGGAGTGATGCGTCTACAAACCAAGGGACACCAAGGATTGCTGACAACCACCAGAATCTAGGAGAGAAACAGGGAACGCGTTCTCCCTTGAGCCTCCAGTGGGAGCCATCCCTGCCGACATCTAGATTTTAGACTTCCATTCTCCAGAACTGTGACAGATACATTTCATTGTCTTAAGCCATCCAAGTCTGGTAATTTGTTGTGGCAGCTCTAGGGAATCAACACAGGGTGGGGTGGAAAAATTCCTTCAGCTCTGTTCTCCTGCCTTCTTCTCTCCTGGTGGTGCCTCTCACTGGACAGACCCCCACTCTCTGGAAGCCAGAAAGCAAAGGAGCAGCTGCGCGGTCTCTAGAGATCAGCCTCTGGGCGGAGGGTGAAGGGAGGGTGGTTGTAGATGGAGAATAAGCCCAGCCAGCCCTGCCTCCAGCTTCTGTCTTCTTCAATGTCAGAGCCAGTGGTGGCAGGGGATCCATCTGAAGGGCACTGGAGAAACTGCTGCCTCGACCCCTCTTTTCTGCCCTTTGAATCTGGTTCTTTCGTGAGCACAAGGGGCTTGGAACACAGCTGGCTCCTCAAAACTGCATCTCGGATCGGAAGTCGGCTTTCCCAGGAGAATGATGTTATAACCAGGCGAGGAATGGTATTTCCGTGCTGAGAAAGGCAGTGATGCACGGGCTGAAAGGCTGGGGAACCATAAATGTGAAAGGCTGTTCAAACTCATTTGTAAGCAGGCGAAGTCAAGTCAAAACCGCATGGAGATGAATCAACTGTCACCCTCTGGGTTGGCTGGCTCCCAGGGCTGGCTGCTTCTCCTTGCAGGGCTGGCTGTGTACGGCGCCAGGTGTAGAGACCCAGCACAGCGCTGGCACATATTAGGTGCTCAGCAAATATGACTTCCTCTCTCTTCCTGCTCAGCCCCTTTCCTCACCTCCTCTAACTGGCACCGTAAAGAATATGATATTGAACGCACAAGGCACAGCATCAGTGTATCAGTGCGTCAGTGCTGTGCAGAGTCCATCTGTACCGATGGGAACCCCTGCTGCTTTCACACTGAGCGCTCTCAGCAGTACATACTCCTGGGGAAGAGCAAGTGCTCTCATGAGAAAAGTGATTGAATTCAATCACATGTGTCTCAAGGGAAGTGGAAGGGCAGGGTGGGGGCTGAGAGTTAAGAACAACACTTGCACCTTAGGACGATGGCATCAGAATTGTAATCCCATTGAGGGATCCCGTAAAAGTTGGATGAGAGTAGCTGCAGTGGGTGCTCTGCTCATATCTCCTCAGAAGTTTTCACCATTTCCACTTGTGCCAGCCCAACATCCAGAAGCCAGCACCTGCATCTTCGTTAGGGTTGCCCTTGGGCTACTGGAACCCCCTTTGTCCCTGTGCACTGCTGGCTAGAAGTGCCTATGAATTAACGTCCCCCTGGGATCCATCCTTAACCATTGGCTGATGGATGTCCAGGCAAGAGTCTCCTGGCTCCCTGCAGCCAGGATAATTCTGAGCCATATTTTTGTGTCACTTTTCAGAGTTCTTCCATGAGATTAAATTTCAGTCTTCCATTGTGGTAGTTGGCTTAATAACATGGTTTTACTCATTGCCTTCACCTCCCATGACTACCAGGCCCCTCTGCTACCACTGTTCCTGTACTTCCTATAGATGGTTTGTCCTCCAATGCTTGGTGCAGGGTCTGCTTCTGGGGCAACCTAAACTAAGACAGATGGCAAGCTTGGCCTACTGAGCCCATGGTCTCCAGATATTGCCCCTTCTTGGAGTCAGGGATTGGACTAGCCTTGGCCACTGGCTTCTTGCTTTTTGTGTTGATTCATCACCAAGAGCTGCATAGCTCACTCACAATCTCAACATAATGAAAACATGTATCTAGCACTTGTCACATGCCAGGCACTGTTCTAAGCACTTCGCGTGCTCATGAAATCCTCATAGAAACCCTACGGACTAAGTATTATTATTCTCATATCACAGATGAGACAGTAGGCTCAAATGAGGAGACTTACCCAAAACACAGGGCAGCCTAGTAGGGCTTCAAGCCAGTCTTGTGACTTTAGATCATGCGTTTCCCACTGTACATTTACACTCTATGAAATGTGCTTTTTATTTCTGTGTATTTTTGTTAGCTTTCATGAGAATCTGGAGTATAGTAACTGAGTCCTTTTGTGGAGGTTATTAGCCCTCCATGGAGAGATTGGGGGGAAAAAAGATAAAAGAAAGGTATTAAGACTGAGTGTTTTGTAATTTCCCAAACTCATATGTTGAAGCCCTAACCCTCAATTGGAGGTAATTGGAGGTGAGGACTTTGGGAGATAACTAACTGTGTTTAGATGAGGTCATGCGGGTGGGGCCCCAATGATGGGATTAGTGTCCTTATAAGAAGAGGAAGAGAAACCAGAGCTCTCTTCTCTCTCCACCATGTGAAGACACAGCAAGAAGGTGGTAGGAAGAGGACTCTCACCAAGAACCAAATCTGCCGGCATATTGATCTTTGACTTGCCAGCTTCCAGAACTGTGAGAAATAAACATCTGTTGTTTAAGCCACCCAGTGCATGGTATTTTGTTAGAGCAGCCTGGATGAAGACAGAAGGAAAGAGCCATCCATGAGACTATGAGAAAGGTTAAGGATGCTGAGAGGGAGTAAATTTCAGCCCTTGAATGGCAGTGGGTCTCTTAGCTACCAGAATGGGTCATGGGGTGAGGTGGTCACGGTTTGACAACCCCGGGCTTTGGAGAAGAGTGTCATAGGAAAACTGCTCAAAAGGGTCAAGGAAAGGTTTCTCCAAGGCTTCCTCCATCTTATGCATTCATGGTGGTTCTGGGTGCCTGAGAATTCTGAAGAATCCAGAGGGGTCGGGTTAACCCCTGAGCCACCATTGGGCACTGGAAGGAGGACCACCAAACCAGGTCCCTCTTCCAGGCATATTCCATTCTGCAGCGTTAGCAAAGTTACCAATATCTTCTTGATATTGCTGGGAAGGAACACCTGAGAATTTTCTAGCAAGTTTGGGTAGGGTTAACTTACGAACAATTAAAGACTGGTATTATTCTCATCTAAAACTATATTGAAAAAGGGGGAACTAAGAGATAAAGTAACTTGGGAGGATCACACAGTAAGTAAAGGAGCCAGATTTCAAACCCAGCACCTATATCCGGAACCTCCATTTGTAACTACCACACCATATGGTACCCTTAATAGGATGGTACCTGCTCTACTATTTTGTGTCAAATGTATTTGCCATCATTCTTATTTTTATGTAAGTGACTATAAAAATAAGCATAAAAACTCACGGGGATGCAGATGGCCAAGTGCAGGGGAAGCTAAATGGGCAGAGATCTCTGAAGTCCCTATTCCTTTTCAACCAAGAAATTCCATATTTATATGTGAGGTATGTAAGTTCTCCATAGGATATGGGGTGGGGACAGTTTGGGAACCACCAACGTGGTAGGAGATAACTAGATTTGCATTTTAAGATCAAGCGGACCGAAGTGCAGAAATGGATGTTTTGGGGGTGGGGGTGTTGGGTGCAGAGGGATCAGTAAGAGGCCATTGGAAGAGCAGGAGATGTTGGTAGCTTGGAGTAGGGACCAGGGGACATGCAGAATGAGAGAGGCTGGTGGATTTAAGACCTATTTTGGAATTAACCTCAATGGGAAGTCCTGCTGTCATTCTTGGGGACATTGAAATCCTCATGGATGGTCCATTCCATGCTCTGCCCCTCCAAGTCTTGTTCTCCAGACCTCAAGAAGCCTTCATCTCCTCTCCACTTTAGCCATCGATTCCAATGGCCATCCCACAGCCCATACAGTCCTTATCACTCGGATCTCCTCCACTCTGACATCCCAAACTGTGGTTTTACTCTGACCATCCCTCCCAATCTTTCTATCGCTCTCACTGCGTTCCTCCCACAGCATCTTCTCTGTGTTCACATTGAGATTTCTACCCCCTTGATCATTCTAATTTCTTTCTATTTTCACCCTTCATTTAGTCACTTCCTTCCCAATCTACCTTGGGCTCATCACTTCAATCTTTCTCTTGCCAAGATCTTCCCTCCCCTTTATACTTGTCCTTCACTACCACCCACACAAGTGAACACCCTCTACACCAGATGGATCAGTCTGGCTGTCTACCTTCTCCAAATGCTGTTGGGCACAATTACAGAATTCTGCTGGTCAGGCCACCAGAAACTCATGGTTCTTGACCTGAGTTAGGTGCTTAGCTCTGCATGGAAAGATCGTGTTTCCCTCATAGTGCTTCCCTCTGTACCTCTCAGAAGCTCATTCACACTTTCTTCCCTCTCTTCAAACCCTATGTGCAAATATGTTTCTCTTCACCATTGGGAGTTGACTTGGCCTCCACTGAACTGAGAAAGTAGATGCTCAGAAGGGCACCCTCCCAAAACTTGCTCTACTTCCTCAAACTACCTCCACTTCCACCCACTTTGTCTCCTTCCTTCTGGTCTCACAGGAGAAAGCTCTCTTCTCTAGGGTAGGGCCACTTGCTCCAGCTGGGTCCCAATTTTCCTCTCCTTCTCTTTGTACATTCTGTTCAAACTCTGACCATCACATTCTTCTCATCTTGGAAGGGTCCTTTGATCACCCTTGGCCCTCTGCTCTCCTCATTAGCTGGGCAAGATCCCTTCTTGTTTGCCCCATTTTTAAGGTCCCCAACCCATATGTTACATGACTTCAAAGCTCAAGCCATGAGGTCGGTGGGGGTCAGGACTGGGTGAGAATTGGGTCCTTCCAACCTTCCATTTCACTCATGGACCAGGTTGGCCCTGGCTATATTTCTACCAGGTGTGTCTTAGAAACCTGGGCATCTGAGGAGAAATTGAGTTTTCTGAATTGCCATCAACATTGACCTTAAAAAAAAAAAAAAAGCCCAATAATAAGCAAAGAGGATATACCTCCCGATTTCAACCCTGTGAACTTCAACTGGAGAATTGTGTTTAGGGAGCTTGCTCTTTGTAAGCTTATTACAAAAATAATACAGCTACATAATTGCAAGGGGGAAATGAAATTTTATTCTCTTTCTGTGATGGCCTCGAGGGAAAATAGAAGCGCACAGAAAATTTTCTACCTAGGAAAAATAACCAGAACCTCCCCCAAATGCTATGTAATTTAGTCATGAGGTGCTTTGGAAAAAAAAAAAATCTGTTTATCTTAAGCCCCTAAAGAAATATCTTCATGGAGAGATTATTTCATTGAAATTTATTTTAAGGAATTATTTAAAGAACATTGGTCTTTACAACCCATTAATCAGACTTCATTTGATCTTACTTTGGTTTCTTTTTAGTTATGGGTAATTATTTTAAGACTGCTGATTGCCTGCTATAAAGGATCGGATTTTTATGTTATAAAAACATTTTGAATGATCTATGGGCCTGAACACTGTGGGGGAGACTGGGAAAGTTCCGGGACGCAAATTGCTTTAAAGTCGATTGGGCTTGGTCTGGACTGTGACAGAGAAGAATGAAAATGGAGCAGCTCTGGAGCTTTGCCTCAGAGGCCGAAGGTTCCTGAAGTGTGGCAGAGGTTTTTTTTTTTTTTTAAATTAATTATTTATTTATGGCTGTGTTGGGTCTTCGTTTCTGTGCGAGGGCTTTGTCTAGTTGTGGCGAGTGGGGGCCACTCTTCATCGCGGTGCGCGGGCCTCTCACTATCGCGGCCTCTCTTGTTGCGGAGCACAGGCTCCGGACGCGCAGGCTCAGTAGTTGTGGCTCACGGGCTTGGTTGCTCCGCAGCATGTGGGATCCTCCCCGACCAGGGCTCGAACCCGTGTCCCCTGCATTGGCAGGCAGATCTCAGCCACTGCGCCACCAGGGAAGCCCGTGAAGGAGGTTTTAAAGGCGGCAGCAGATTGGACGGAATCTCTGGAGATGCGGGGGGGGGGGGGGGGGAGCCACGCCTACTTTGGGGGAGGACTGAAGCTTCTGCCGGCTGGAGAGGACACTGCACCTCCTACAACGTGGGCTTCCTGGGACCCTAGAAAGAGCTCAGGTGGAAGGACCAGTGCTTCTGCACGCCCAGTACGCATCCCTCCGGTGGGAATCGTGCCTCTCATTTCCCAAAGTCCAACAGACCTCAAGGCAGACCTCAAGTACAAGCAGACAGGAGGGCAGGGACACCCAGGGGGAGAACCCACGTGGTGTAGACGGTCATATGCCTGTAGTCAGCGTGAACTGACAGGGTGGTGGGACCTTGAACAAGTCGTTCAAATGCTCCCAAGTCTCAGTTTTCCCACCTGAGCAATGGGGGAAATAAGGCTGTCGTAAGGAACCGATGAGATGTCGCACATAAAGCGTTCAGCCCAGTGCGTGGCCCATAATAGACACTCAATATATGTCATTCTTGGGAGTACCTGGTAAGTGGGCTCATATGTGCCATCTTAGGAGCTGTTATGATGATTAAATACTGTAACTTAGGTGAAACACTTAACACAGTGTTGAGCCCACAACAAACACTCGACAGAGGGTAGAGTCATTAGTGTATCAGAAACATGTCCGAGTAGGTATCTGATCAAGTCCCTGCCCACCCTCCGGAGCTCTCCTCTACCCCCTCTCCTCTTCCCTCACGGCCCTCCAGGCGCGCTGGCCTCCTTCTGCTCCCCCACTGCCCAAGCCCTTTCCCTTCTCACCTGCCCCCTCCATCTGCACTCAGGGCTCCTCGTCATCACTCAGCTCTCAAGTCTAAAGTGATGTCTGCAGAGAGACCCCTGGGCTCAAGAGCCTCTCTCCAAGCCCCCTGCACCAACCGCCATCTATCCTGCGTGATGCAGCACAGGCCAACATCTACTCAGTTATTGTCTCTCCCCTCCGTCTGGACTGGAAATTCCATGAGAACAGGGAACTCTCTGTCCACTGCTGTCCCCGGGGCATAGGACAAGGTCCGGCACAGATTAGGTGCTCTGAAAACACCTTCCCCAGCTTCAGCCTATTGGGTGCCCATTAGGGAAGCCCATGGGGGGATTCATTTTAGAGTCAACATCCCAGAGCCTTGAAAATGCTCAGTGTTCTGTGGAATAGGCCACCTAAGGAACCTAACAGCACTGGGCGCTAAGAATGTCAGGGAAACATATTCCCCCAGAGAAAAAAGAAGCTGAATCTACAGACTGGTCTGAATACAAGAGGGGGCTCTGTCTTCTAGGAGGGAGGTGGTGGCAGCAAGATCCTGCTGGGGTGCCCTGCTGCTCAGGGAGATGGGAGAGGAAGACCCACCTACTTCCTAGGGATAAGTGCTGGGGTCAGAGCTGCACAGACACACTACGGGATGACCTCCACCCAGGGGCCTGGGCCCCACGTCAGGCTCCCTCGGCAGGGTGGGGTGGTGGAAAAGGGGTGGAGACTCAGGCCACATCTGTGGAAGGGCAGTGCATGGTTCCCCGCAGTGATCCAGCCTAGAACATGGCCTCAGGTATAACACAGAAAGTGTGGCAGAAACAGGAGACAGGGGGCAGTGGTGAGGTGGCCAGAAACAGTGGTCAAAACAGAAGGAGTAGGGAGGAGCAGGCTGAATCTCAGTGTCTAATGGGTATAGGAAATCCATTCATCCATCCACCCACCCATCCATCCATCCATCCACCCACCCATCCACCCATCCACCCACCCATCCATCCATCCATCCACCTATCCATCCACCCATCCACCCATCCATCCACCCATCCATCCATCCATCCATCATCCATCCATCCATCCATCCACCCACCCACTCACCCACCCATCCATCCATCCACCCACCCACCCACCCATCCATCCATCCATCCACCCACCCACCTATCCATCCATCCATTGACATATTTCTCTCTCCCTCCTTCCTTCCCTCCTTCCCTCTTTCCCATTTTTCCTTTCCCCCTCTCTCTGTGCCCCCTGACTGGTTGGGAACACAAAGTAGTGCCTAATCCAAACTCTCAGTGAACTCACAAACTAGGGAGGGGGAGACAAGCTAGAGCATAAGATACATTTCTAAAAAAATTTATTTTATTTTATTTAAAAAAATTTTTATTGGAGTATAGTCACTTTACAATGTTGTGTTACTTTCCACTGTACAGCAATAAAAATTTTTTAAAGGTGCTTTTTTTTAAAAAAAAAGAAAGGGTGCTTTTTTCTTGAAGTTAAAAAAATCAATAACTTTATAAATTGTTCCCTGAACAATGGTGTCCATCAGTCCTGCCTCTGCCTAGGGGAGCTTTCTAGAGCCCCAGCGGCTGTCGTGGGGCTGCAGGCACACACTCCCACCTACCCCCCTGCATGTGGGGGTGCACGTGCTGAGACGCCACCAGTCTCCCATCCTCCAGCAGGTGGCTGAGTCAGGATCGGACTCAGACTGCATTTCAGAGAACAATGGACAGGCAGGCGAAATGATGTCAGGAGCGGCCCGAAGTGCAGCTGGAACAGGGCACAGCTGCACACATGAGGGCGAGCCAGGGAGTGTGGGCAAGCCTGGCTGTGCCCATGTGGGTCCATGTTGGAGCCAACTCATGGCTGCTGTCCCAGTTCCCACATGGCAGGGAGGGCTGTGCGCTCACGGGTAAGTGAGCGTATGTGTAGATTGCGATGGCATTCCTTACGTGTGGAGCCCTTGTCCAGCGTACAGCTGGACATCAGTAAATAGCAGCCCTGCGGACAAGTAAAGACATAACAATGTCAACAACACCAAGTGCTAAGACAGAGGTGAGCACAGTCCTGAAAGGGGGCATAGGGGGCGGCACTGACATTGCTCCAGGGGGTCCCTTTCAATGCTCTTGGACTGCCTGAGCCTCCGGGCTTGTACTGGATTCTGTAAAGAGCTTCTCAGATGGCCAGGAATGACTCCAGCTCTTGTCTCCTTCATCTCCCGGGCCCCGACTTGGCCCCATCTGCCTTGGTCCTGCACTTTGCCCGGCTGGCTGAGGTGGGGTCCCGGCTCTGGCCTCGCCCTCTCTGGACTCTGGAACGGCCCCTCAGCACCTTGGGCCACATCCATGGACAGGAAGCGCCACGCACCTGCTCCCGTTCAGGCCTGGACGCCCCAATGCCAAGTGGGCCCCGGGAGCCCAGCCAGGAGGGAGCAGTAGGGCCTGCGCTCCTGGTGGATTCGACTGTGCTCTCCCGGGGTGCTGCCCTGGGAGGCCATCACAGCCTCCTGGAGGGACTGATGGTCTTTTAATTAATTTACTTATTTTTCAAATGTTTTGGCTGCACTGCACGCGGCTTGTGGGATCTGAGATCACTGACCAGGGACCGAACCCGTGTACCCTGCTGTGGAAGTACGGAGCCTTGACCACTGGACTGCCAGGGGAGTCCCAGAGACTGATGGTCCTGGGGCTTCAGGTGGGACAAGCCAGAATCGATGTGGTGAGCAAAACGCTGTGATTGAATAACCCTCACGCAGTGGATTGTACCAGGACCCACATCAGCCAGCACATCGCACAACAAGCTCTTGAGGGATTCTGGAGTCGTCCGTGTTTGCTTTGTAAAACTTCCCCGCACAGGATCACTTTGGGTTGGCAGTGGATTGCTGCTACTGGAGTAACTTTTTTTTTTTTTTTTTCAGTACGCGGGCCTCTGACTGCTGTGGCCTCTCCCGTTGCGCAGCACAGGCTCCGGACGCGCAGGCTCAGCGGCCATGGCTCACGGGCCCAGCCGCTCCGCGGCACGTGGAATCTTCCCGGACCGGGGCACGAACCCGTGTCCCCCGCATCGGCAGGCGGGCTCTCAACCACTGCGCCACCAGGGAAGCCCCGTTACTGGATTATCTTAATGTCTTCCTGGAGAAACTTCGTGCAGGTTATTCTTCTTGCTAATAAGTATCTTATCTACTTATTATCTGCTCAGGAATAACAATTCAACACTGCCAAGGCTGTCCCTGCTGGAGAAAACCCTATCTTTTCTGAGACGTATGCGTGTGCAATGCTGGTGACTTACCACAGGTCTTCCTGGGCCCAGGCTGCTGGTGTATTCCTGACGCTCCGTCTGGATTAGAGCGTGAACGGGGCAGCTCCTGTGTCTTTGCCCTGACTGTCTGCACTCAGAGGCCTCCATGGCTGAGGGTGACGCAATTGCATGAGTCCTCTCGCCACCCACACATCACAACTAGCTATTTCCTGATGCTTTCAAACAAAGTAGTTCTACCAGCATATGCGCATATGTTAGAAGGTAGAGTGGAGTAGTGGGGAAAAATGAAACAAAACAATAAACATGGATTCTGAGGCCAAGACTAAGGTTTGAATCCTGGAAATATTTGCCCTAATAGCTGTGTGATCTTGGCCACGGTGGTAGACAGAATAATCCCTGGAACCTTTGAATGTGTTACCTCACAAGGCAGAAGACACTTTGCAGATGTGATGAAGGTAAGAATCTTGAGATGGGGAGGTTATCTTGGATTCTCCGGGTGGGCTTAATGTCATCACAGGCATCCTTGTAAGAGGGATGTAGAGTCAGAGGAGATGTGATGATGGAGTGAGGGGTGAGTGAGAGAGAGAGAGAGGGAGGGAGGGATGGAGAGACTGAGACAGAGAGAGACAGAGACAGACAGAAAGAACGAAAGAGATGACATTGGAAGATGTTACGCTGGCTCTGAAAATGGATGAAGGGGCTGTGAGCCAAGGAATACAGATGGCTGTTAGAAGCTGGGAGAGGCAAGGAAAAGGATTCCCCTTAGAGCCTCTGAGGGAATTGCGGCCTTGCTGACACCTTGACTTTAGCCCAGTGAAACCCATTTAGACTGTCTCATCTCCAAACCAAACGATAATAAATGTGTGTAGTGTTTTTTTTTAAAGTGGACCATTTTTAAAGTTTTTATTGAATTTGATACAATATTGCTTCTGTGTTATGTTTTGATTTTTTGGCCCCGAGGCCTGTGGGATCTTAGCCTTCCGACCAGGGATTGAACCCACACCCCTGTATTGGAAGGTGAAGTCTTAACCACTGGACCGCCAGGGAAGTCCCCAAGTGTGTGTAGTTTTAAGCCACTGTTTGTGGTACTTTGTTACAGCAGCCATAGGAAACTGATACCGGCCAGCTACTTTCCCTCTCTTAGCTTCCGTTAGCTCATTTCTAATAAGAGAAGAGAAGGCAGGCTAGGAATTGCTTTCGCATAATGTTATGTGGGTGAATCAAGTAGTGACAGCTACTTCAGAAGGAAGAGGGGAAGGCCTTTGGCATCAGGTCCTTGGGCCAGTGCTTCTCACACTGCTGGGGATGAAGCCCCCCCTCCCCCCTTTTAATAAATTTCAATCCATTGTGGATCAATACTTTTATAAAATGCAATACAAATGAACCACTAGAAACAAATGAAATTAAGGACATACAAAATCCAAGCCTCACTCTTTTATTATTAGATTCAGCAGCCAGAAAATTGTGCTGGGTAATTGCTCTGAAAATGTCTCTACATTTCCTCTCGTCTTCTGTCAGCGTGTCACTTTCTGTGGGGGGGGGGGGGAACAGACAATTTGGTGCCTGGTCCGGGCCCACACCCTGAGCTGATTGTTAGCTGGAGGTGAGTAGAAGTTGCAGTCGAGGCCTGGGGCAGTCAGGTTGCCTTACAGATGAGGTGATGTCCAGGCTGAATTCTGAGGTAGGAATAGGGGTTTACCAGGAAGAAAAGAGCAAAAACAGAACAGGGGAAACAGCATGTTGAAAGGACGGAGGCAGAGAGAGAAAGACAAATAGCATATGATATGGCTTATATGGGGAATCTTGAGAAAAAAAAAGATACAAATGAGCTTATTTACAAAACAAAAATAGACCCGCAGACATAGAAAACAAACTTATGGTTACTACTATATATAAAAGAGATAACCAGCAAGGATATACTGCTTAGCATAGGGAACTATACTCAATATTTTGTAATAACTTATAAGCAAGAAGGATCTGAAAAAGAAGATATATATATATATATATATATATATATATATATATATATATACACACACACACACACACATATATATAATTAAATCACTTTGCTGTATACCTGAAACTACCATGAAATTGCAAATCAACTATACTTCAATTAAAAAAATCTTAAAAAAGAAAGGCGTGCATGTGAGGAGTGCTTCGTATCTCAAATATGAATTTACCTGCCAGTGTCTTTGAAGGACAGCAGTCTTAAATTTGAGCTGTTCTTGAACCTTGATAAAGAGGAGATTACAAGTTGGTATAGTGTTAATGATTAGGACATGACCTCTCAGCTTAAAATCTTTCAGGAGCTTCCCCCTGCCTTTGGGGTCAACTGACAGCTCTCAGTGCAGCCTCACCTGCACCAGCCCCTGTGCTCCCGGTCCATGGGACTCCCCACCCATTCTTCCAGACACATCCTTCCCCAGGACCCATCATGCTGTTCCTCTGACAGGCATGCTCTTCTGCTTTCTCCTTGCCTGGCAAACTCTACCTGTCCTTCAGGTCTCAGCTTGAACAGCATTTCCTCAGGAGACCTTCTCTTCCTTCCCAGCTTTTGTCTTGTTACAAGTTCCAGTGAGCGCCTAAGGCAGGGTTTTGCCTGTCTCAGTGCTCAGTGAATATCTAGTGGTTGAATGAATAAACACGTTGTATTTCTCTCTCCCCAGCAGGTACCACAGTTCCAAAGAAAACTTTTATGTACTTACCTGTTTAATGTTAATATTCCCACTAAACTATAACTGTATGGGGTCAAGAATCACGTCTGTTTGGCCCTCCACAGTGCCTCAAACACAGTAGGTGCTAAAATACGCATTGAATGAACATGTGAATGATTGATTGAAAGGAGGAGTGATGGGCGTTGGGTGGTATTGATGGGGAAAACCTTATGGGGAAAACTTGATCATCTTCTTTGGCATCACCTGAGACTGGGGGCAACAGTAGCCTACATTCAGAGGGCTCCCTCGCCCCTGAAGTCTCCTGCTGCAGACAATCGTGAGACCCAATCATCGCAAGAAACAAAGGAACTTCTCAGATCATAAGAGGAATCGGTGAGGTGAAGGTTACATTTTCTAGAGAAACAAAGTCATATCTTTTCCAATGCAAGCAACTTCTTCATGCTCAAAGATTTTATTGTAGGCATGTCTTGGACATTTTCTTCAGATAGCCATAGAACAACCACGTTTATAAGGCTGTGTTCAATAATAGTAAGACAACAACTAGCAAGCGAACAAAACCCACAATAGAAAACAACAACAGCAACAAAACAACCAAACGACCCAACTGTGCGAAGCAATTAATCAACCAGAAAACATCAGCAACTCCTGGGACACATGTAACACAGAGGAGCTGGTTCTTGCATATATTAAGTGCTCTATATATGTTAGTGGATGTGACTTTTGTTTTCTTGGATGCAGATGGCATTCCATGGTCCTCCTGACTTGGCAGGATCTGTGGCTTCTTGGAGCAGACGTAACAGCTGTTGCATCCTTGGGGAGACGGGGCTGAGTTGGAATTGCAATTGGTTGATGTGCCTGGCTTGATGCGATGCACCATGGTGGCTGTGAGGACTGTGGAGGACCACTTGGCCACCTCCCAGGTGCCCCTCTGAAGCTGTCAGCTCTGGCTTCCCAGATGGGAGTAGGTTACCAGCCAAGGGCGCACAGTCAGAGCCTCTTCCTCTGTCGGCGACAAGCATGGCTTCAATGGAGCATGAATTCCTCAGGTTCAGTGGCCAGGCTTCTCTTTTTTTTTTTTTTTGTGGTATGCGGGCCTCTTACTGTTGCGGCCTCTCCCGTTGCGGAGCACAGGCTCCGGACGCGCAGGCTCAGCGGCCATGGCTCACGGGCCCAGCCGCTCCGCGGCATGTGGGATCTTCCCGGACCGGGGCACGAACCCGTATCCCCTGCATCGGCAGGCGGATTCTCAACCACTGCGCCACCAGGGAAGCCCCAGGCTTCTCTTTTGAGCCTCCGTGGTCTCTAAGGCAAGGCCAGCACTCAGTTGTGCCTGTTAAAGGCTCACTTACAGGCTCTTCTCTACAAACACCAGTTCATAATCCTGGAGAGGGAAAATGATCTTGTGGAAAGAAGCCAATAGGAGGGGAGTTGGGAGAGCAGGGACCTAGTCCTAGGTCTGTGATCTCTCAGGTGAAGGTCTGAATGGAAGAAAAAGGGTGAAGAAGAGGGAATTCTTCCTGCCTGACTTTGAGTGAGACGTTGTTTTTTTCCTTCCTTTGGACTTGAACTGAAACATCAGCTCTTCCTAGATATTGAGCCTCATGGCTTTTTGAAAAATGGTGGATTAATAGTCCTTTTTAAAATTTTATTGGAGTATAGCTGATTTACAATGTTGTTTTAGTTTCAGGTGTACAGCAAAGTGAATCAGTTATACATATACATATATCCACTCTTTTTCAGATTCTTTTCCCATATAGGTTATTACAGAATATTGAGTAGAGTTCCCTGTGCTATACAGTAGGTCCTTGTTGGTTATTTTATATATAGTAGTGTGTGTATATTAATCCCAAGTTCCTGATTTATCCCTGCCCCCAAACCTGATGGCTTTGGACTGGAACTTTCACCATCAGCTCCCCTGGTTCTCAGCCCTTCAGACCCAGCTACACCACTGGCTCTCCCAAGTCTCAGCTTGCCGATTGTAGATCTTGGGACTTGTCAGCCTCCAAATCATGTAAGCCAGTTTCTAACAATAAATCTCTCTCTTTCTCTCTCTCCCTCCATCCACAACACACACTCACACACACATAGAGTTGATTCTGTTTCTCTGGTGAACCTGACTAGTACAGCACAGTTATAAAGTAGAGTGATCAGTATGGTGATGGAGGTCTGAGTGCTCTGTCACAAAGATTCCACCAAGACAAGAAAGTGGCCTTTGTTCCCATTGCTTAGGAGTCCTTGGGGCACATGAACCCTCCCTAGCGTCAGAGCAGGCCCCAGAATGGCAGCCTGCCCTGCCCTGCCCTGGCAAATTCCAGGTACCAGGCTTCCTTAGGGCCCAAAGCTTTGAGGGGTATTGGCAGGTGCACAGAATTGTTTATTCAGCAAATGAACATCAGGCATCCTTTATGGGATGGACCTTGTTCCAGGAATACAGTCATGAAGAATGCAGAGGTACAAGTCTCCCTTCATATGGGGCCTTTGGTACAGCAGGGATGGGAGAGCAGGCAGTAAAGAAACAGTGATGTGTGAAGACATTAGTCATCATGTTGGCTTCTTGAGGCAGTAACATTAGGTAAGAAGCACATTACAAGCAGAGGGCAGAGCTAGGGCAAAGGTGGGTGCAGAAAGGGGGCAATGGGGCTTGGCCTTGTAAGCATGACAGGGTGGTCTTTGGTGAGACTGGAGGTTCTGGGATGGAGTCCCAACAGTTAGGTTCACAGGCCATGGAAAAGAACTCAGACTGACTCCAAGTGGGAAGAAAATTCTTTGGAGGGTCTTGAGTAGGGGACATTGTGATCTGATTCATAATGGAACACAGTGTCTGCCACAGTTGTCTAGGTGAGAGCTGATGGTGGCCTGGACTGGGGTGTGGGCAGTGAGGAGGGACAGGCGTGGGAGGTGGGTATATTTTGGAGGCAGAGGAGTTGCTGCTGAGGAGGGGTGCAAAATTCTGGGGAGGGGTACAAAAGAAGAAATGGATTCAAGGAAGAAACACTGGCCATTTAGAGATGGCCGGTGGTGATCTGGCCATCTCTAAGTTCAGCAGAGGCCCTGACTGGGGTCAGGGATGGCATCTGCCACAGAGAGGTCAAAGCCAGCAGGTTTGGGGCTGAGGCCTTTCCTGGTCAGTCCCTTCATCCCACCTGAGCACTGGGTTAATGCCTGCTAACCTCTTCCTTAGTTGCCCTCTCAGCTGGCCAGAGCTGCCTCTGGAAGCACCTCAGGTCACTAAGGAAACTTGGTGCTACTGTCTACTTCTCTTGTCTTTAGGCCCACCTGCCATTCCGGGCACCCCTGCCTCCCAGGACTGGAATGCTCCTCCATTCCTGGGCCTCTCGGGTGGTTGGCGGAGGTCACCGCATGCCTCTGGGTGAGCGGGGATGGGTGGAGAGCTGCCCACAGGACACGGTCTTCCCCCAGGGTGCCAGGCTCACACCTGTGCACTGTTCATGCCTGCAAAGCCTTCCCCCTCTTCTGGGGTCTAACCTGCTCATCCTCAGAGCCTTTTCTTCCAGCCCCTCCCACTCTAGCCCCTCCCACTCCTTTCTTCCAGCCCCTCCCATTCTAGCCTCCTCCCTCCTTTTCTTCCAGCCCCGCCCACTTCCAGCCCCTCCCACTCCTTTTCTTCCAGCCTCTCCCACTCCAGGCCTCTCCTCTGAGTGCCCACAGCCTCTTGGTTAAAATGAATTGTCTCTTTACTTGAGGGTCATCCTTCCTGAGCTGGAGGATTCCCTGAGGGTAGGGACCATGTCTCACTTCTATTCCCAGCCCCCAGTCCAGGGAACTCTGTCCCTGTTTGGAGCGATGCAACCAATGCATCCGTCATTGGCCACAGCAGCAGTGGTCTGGGGAGAGAAACTTGCCTTTCCCAGAGGTCTCCAGCTTCCCTTCCACATATGGTACTTAACACACCAGCAGGACAATGACAACAGACTCCAGCTCTATCTTTGTTTCCCTGATTAGGCAGACCTAGTTCTGAGTTCAGGTTGTAAATGAGATGCCGTGATTGCTTCTTGAATACAAGACCCAAATTTGCTTGAACTTAGGCAATAAGTATTCTATTTTTCTGACCTCTTTGGCATCAGGTTCAAAGCAGAACGCATCAGATGTTCTACAGTACAGGCTCAGAGTTGGGCTAAAATTCAAACATACTCATACTAATGGGAAAAAATCTGGAGGCTTTAATCACAGCTTGTGATTCAGCCTGATTGACAGTGTTTCCATTTTGTGAAGTCCTTGTTTTCATGTGAAATGAATGACTCCTTTTTCATTTTGCTCCTGAAATAGGGAAATGTTCTCATTGTGGAGGGAAATCTCTACAAGCAGCCCATTAAATAGTAAAATGTTACTGCTGTGCCTGCGTGACATTATTACCCACAGAAAGCATCAGTCCCTGAAGGGGGACCATCCTGGAGGAGGTTTGCCCAAATTGCCGAGCTTGGAGGCTATTTGCTCATCATTTAGGGAGACATGCATTCAACATCAATGTCTTTCTTCTCCCCCAAATGAAACCTCGGTCTGGATGTCAGCTCGGGAAACTCAACTCCATCTACTTCAAGAGAAAAAGGACTTGGTTGGAAGCATCTTAGGGGTGTTGCTGAATCCAACCTCAGAGATAAAGCCAAGCAGCAGGACCAGAGCTGGCCCAAGCTGGTTCCAACCTGGGAGTCTTTACTCTGTGTCTCTTCTTCAGTTTCCTGTCTTTGCCCTTCTGTCTTGCTGTTGTCCAGACTTTCTCTGTTCCCCAGTTCTCATGGTGGGACCTGGTCACCACTACCAGCCCCCAAATTTACGAGCTACACACAGCCATCCAGAGAGAGCCTGATCTCTTTCCCAAATTCAATGCCCTTCCCTTGACCATCCACAGTAAGCAGCGGGTAGGTTGTATTATCACATGGAGCTTCTGCTACAGCCCTATGGATGGGGTGGGGAAGGGTGAATTCCTAGAAAAGTCATAGTAGGAAGATAATCCAAAAGGTGTCCGTTACATTGATAGCAAAAGCCTAGAGTCACCCCACATAATGGATAAGAAGTTCAGGGACTCCTGCCATGTTGGAATTCAAGCTCTGACAATGAAACCCATAAATATCTACATATGGAAAAGGGGTTGTGATTCCATGTGAAGCTGTGACTAGACCACAGCTTCAGACACTTAACACCTCATTCTAGGAGCTTGTGCTGATGACTTGGGGGGGCCACCCCTCCCCGCAAATGTGGTTTCTTTTCCTTCCCCAGACTGGCTCTTCCTTATGTAACATCCACAACAAACCAGGGGCTCCCGGCCACATGAGGCAGATGCTGTCCCTCAAATACACTCTTTCTGTACATGATCTCTCAGCCTGCCAACTGCCCCATCTTACAGATGTGGAGTTGAGGCTCACAGAGGTTGGGGAACTTGTGAAGGTCACATCTATAGGAAGAAGGAGGACTGGGACAGGCATTCACATGTTTCTGGTTCTAAAGCCTTTCTTTCTTTTTTTTAAATTTAATTTTTATATTGGATATGGTTGATTTACAATGTTGTGTCAGTTTCAGGTGTACAGCAAAATGATTCAGTTATACATATACATGTATCTATTCTTTTCCATATTCTTTTCACATATAGGTTATTACAGACTATTGAATAGAGTTCCCTGTGCTATACAGTAGGTCCTAGTCGATTATCTATTTTATTAAAGCCTTTATTTCATTACACACACTGACAACATCATCTACAAAGCATCACATCTCGAGACCAGGTTGTTAGCAAGGAGAAAACAGAGAAACGATGGATAAGAAAATGGACTCATAATGAGACAGGATGTAGAAATGTTTGGGTGGACCAGATAGGTTTCCTGGCCATTAGGACCTCAGATGGGCTCATGACCTATTCCATGTCTTGTGGAAGCTCGTGCTCCTCCTCTGGATGTTGTGAATTTCCAGGTCCCCTTGGCACCCAGCCACTTCGGCCTGTGGGTGCTTTCTCCATGTGATCTAGCCTCAACCCAGACGTGGAAACACACTTCTCTTCTTAGGTAATGCCCTGAGCCTAAGTAAAACCTATTCACACAAAGCATTCATTAATGTGAACGTAGGAGTGTTAATCCTTCCTTGAGGATTGGGAGGTGGGTAGAAGATGGTTTCTAGCTGGCCATCCAGATAGGCTAAGGTTTGACATGAGTCACTCCCACTCTTACATTACGTATGGTGACCACACCCAGGGACATTTCCATGCCCTCCTCACCCCATAGAGTCCCCTCACCTCTCAGTATCTGCAGACCTCCCCTCTCCCCTTTCCTACTGTCCCTTGTGTTTCAGAGAAAAACACAGACTTCTCCATTTTCTTATGCCTAGTAGCTGCCAGATGGAAATCCTCTTCTTTTCCCCGCCCCCTTCATAGTCCTTGGGTGGAACTAGCACTTCTGTCCAAGGAAAGCCCCGCTCCTCTGTCTGCCCCCGGGGCTGCTGTTTGCGTTCTCCCAGGTCCAGCCTTGTCTGTTCACCTGGAGCTGCAGCCACCCTTTGCAGCCGCTTCCATAATTTCTGCTCTTAGAAGTCATTTTTCTCTGACAGCACAGCACTAGCTCAGCAATCCCTGCCCAGAGCCTCCAGAAGCAGCCATCCTTGAGGAGAGAGGGAAGGCATTTCCTGCAGGTGGAGCAAGAAATGTGGTGGCAGGTGAGAGCACGGGTGTCCAAGGAGCAGTGGGGAGTGGGGCAGAGGAAGCGTTGGGTTGGGGGAGTGAGAGACAAGAGTCCTGCAGGGTCCTGTCAGCCTGGGAGAGGGCTTCACGGTCTGCATAGGAGGAAACGATGGCAACAACAAAATTGTCTTGGTCTCTTTGGCCACGCGTGGAAGGTAGGGTCTGGTCCTGAAATATTTCTATGTCTCAGCCCTAAGCATAGTTCATAGAGGCACATGGTCAATAGGTGCTGATGAATGAGTAAGTGCAGGAACCGGTTTTGTCAACTGTGAAAGGGATTTAAGGCATTAGGGAGTAGGCAGGTCCAAGGGGCCACGTTATAGCCCCTGAAGTCCCACTTGGCACACACCCACTTCAAGGTCAGCTCGGGGCTTCAGAAAGGCAGTCCCTGGGCTCTGTAGTTGATGGACTAATGAGGCCCACCAGCAAGCCCCTTGGGGAGGAGTTAACCTGCCTTATTTATTCTTTGTATTTCTGCCCCCAGCACAAACAAAACGTGCCCCAAAGGAAACTCTTCCAAATAGAGATCCTTCTGGCCACAAGGTGGCGCCATTGTTCCGGCCAAAGACCACAGAACCTGTGGGCAGGACCGCACGGCTTGGAACTTTGAGTTGAATCCAAACTCCTCCAACCTCTCTGTCAGGCTCTAATCTCAACGCAGTGATATATTCTAATCCCATAACAAGGGGATTAACAACACCACTGTAGCTAATTTGAACTGAGAAGATCTGTTTCAGACAGTGAATTCCAAGACGCTTCCTTCCCTCGGGGACAGAGAAGGTAGGAGCGGTACCTGTACAGACTCTTGGATTGCTTGCAGGCTGAGCTGCTCTCACAGGTGCAGACCCACAGACCACAGCGCTCACTGCCTCCAGCCCCTGTGCACCATTTCGGTGGCTGTCACACAGAGAGCTGGGGGCAAATGGGGGAAGGGTCCCCACTTAAATTCCCATCACTGCTTCCCTTTGCACCAAGCTCTTGGCGTTGACACCCCTCTACTCTTCTCCATGTGTTCACATCCTACCCTTTCCTCAAGGTCCAGTTCCCAAAGAGGCTTTTTGTGCACCTCCTGCACCAAGGACTAAGACCTTCTCTGAATTCTGGAAGCTCTTCTGACTTAATAGGCACTGAGAAATACGACTGGTATCTACCTTTTCATTTACCTTTTTTTTTTTTAAAACATCTTTATTGGAGTATAATTGCTTTACAATGTTGTGTTAGTGTCTGCTGCATAACAAAGTGAACCAGCTATACGTACACATATTCCCCATATCCCCTCCCTCTTGCGTCTCCCTCCCACCCTCCCTATCCCACCCCTCTAGGTGGTCACACAGCACAGAGCTGATCTCCCTGTGCTGTGCAGCTGCTTCCCACTAGCTGTCTATTTTACATTTGGTAGTGTGTATATGTCCATGCCACTCTCTCACTTCGTCCCAGCTTACCCTTTCCCCTCCCCGTGTCCTCAAGTCCATTCTCTACATCTGCATCTCTATCCCTGTCCTGCCCCTAAGTTTTTCAGAACCATTTTCTTTTTTTTTTTAGATTCCATATATATGTGTTAGCATACGGTATTTGTTTTTCTCTTTCTGACTTACTTCACTCTGTATGACAGACTCTAGGTCCATCCACCTCACTACAAATAACTCAATTTCCTTTCTTTTTATGGCTGAGTAATATTGCATTGTATATATGTGCCACATCTTCTTTATCTAATCATCTGTCTATGGTCACTTAGGTTGCTTCCATGTCCTGGCTATTGTAAATAGAGCTGCAATGAACATTGTGGTACATGACTCTTTGAATTATGGTTTTCTCAGGGTATATGCCCAGTAGTGGGATTGCTGTGTCATATGGTAGTTCTATTTTTAGTTTGGTAAGGAACCTCCGTATTGTTCCCCATAGTGGCTGTACCAATTAACATTCCCACCAACAGTGCAAGAGGGTTCCCTTTTCTCCACACCCTCTCCAGCATTTACCGTTTGTAGATTTTTTGATGATGGCCATTCTGACTGGTGTGAGGTGATATCTCATTGTAGTTTTGATTTGCATTTCTCTAATGATTAGTGATGTTGAGCATCCTTTCATGTGCTTCTTGGCCATCTGTATGTCTTCTTTGGAGAACTGTCTATTTACGTCTTCTGCCATTTTTGGATTTGTTTTTTTGATATTGAGCTGCATGAGCTGCTTGTATATTTTGGAGATTATCCTTTGTCAGTTGCTTCATTTGCAAATATTTTCTTCCATTCTGAGGGCTGTCTTTCATCGTGTTTATGGTTTCCTTTGCCGTGCAAAAGCTTTTAAGGTTCATTAGGTCCCATTTGTTTATTTTTGTTTTTATTTCCATTTCTGTAGGACGTGGATCAAAATCATCTTGCTGTGATTTATGTCATAGAGTGTTCTGCCTATGTTTTCCTCTAAGAGTTTTAAAGTATCTGACCTTACATTTAGGTCTTTAATCCATTTTGAATTTATTTTTGTGTATGGTGTTAGGGAGTGTTCTAATTTCATTCTTTTTTTTTTTTTTTTTTGTGGTACACGGGCCTCTCACTGTTGTGGCCTCTCCCGTTGCAGAGCACAGGCTCCCGACGCACAGGCTCAGAGGCCATGGCTCACGGGCCCAGCCGCTCCACGGCATGTGGGATCTTCCCGGACCCGGGCACGAACCCGTGTCTCCTGCATCGGCAGGCGGATTCTCAACCACTGCGCCACCTGGGAAGCCCTAATTTCATTCTTTTACATGTAGCTGTCCAGTTTTCCCAGCACCACTTGTTGAAGAGGCTGTCTTCTCCACTGTATATTCTTGCCTCCTTTATCAAAAATAAGGTGACCATATGTGCATGGGTTTATCTCTGGGCTCTCTATCCTGTTCCCTTGATCTATATTTCTGTTTTTGTGCCAGTACCTTACTGTCTTTTTAAGTTTTTTAAATTTTTGGCTGCCTTGGGTCTTCATTGCTGCGCACAGGCTTTCTCTAGTTGCGGCGAGCGGGGGCTACTCTTCGTTGCGGTGCAAGGGCTTCTCATTGCTGTGGCTTCTCTTGTTGTGGAGCACCGGCTCTAGGTGTACGGGCTTCAGTAGTTGTGGCACACGGGCTCAGCAGTTGTGGCTCTTGGGCTCCAGAGTGCAGGCTCAGTAGTTGTGGCACACGGGCTTAGTTGCTCTGCAGCATGTGGGATCTTCTGGGACCAGGGCTCCAACCAGTGTCCCCTTTGTTGGCAGGCAGATTCTTAACCACTGCGCCACCAGGGAAATCCCATACTGTCTTGATTACTGTGGCTTTGTAGTATAGTCTGAAGTCAGGGAGCCTGATTCCTCCAGCTCCGTTTTTCTTTCTCAAGATTGCTTCGGCTATTCCGGGCCTTATTTGTTTCCATACAAATTGTGAAATTTTTTGTTCTAGTTCTGTGAAAAATGCCATTGGTAGTTTGTTAGGGATTGCATTGAATCTGTAGATTGCTTTGTGTTGTATAGTCATTTTCACAGAGTTTATTCTTCCAATCCAAGAACATGGTATATCTCTCCATTTGTTTGTATCATCTTCAATTTCTTTCATCAGTGTCTTATAGTTTTCTGCATACAGGCCTTTCATCTCCTTAGGTAGGTTTATTCCTAGGTATTTCATTCTTTTTGTTGCAATGGTAAATGGGAGTGTCTCCTTAATTTCTCTTTCAGATTTTTCATCATTAGTGTATTGGAATGCATGAGATTTCTGTGCATTTATTTTGTATCTTGCTACTTTACCAGATTCATTGATTAGCTCTAGTAGTTTTCTGGTAGCATCTTTAGGATTCTCTGTGTATAGTATTATGTCATCTGCAAACAGTGACAGCTTTACTTCTTCTTTTCCGATTTGGATTCCTTTTATTTCTTTTTCTTCTCTGATTGTTGTGGGTAAAACTTCCAAAACTATGTTGAATAATAGTGGTGAGAGTGGGCAACCTTGTTTGTTCCTGATCTTAGAAGAAATGGTTTCAGTTTTTCACCATTGAGAACGATATTGGCTGTGGGTTTGTCATATATGGCCTTTATTATGTTGAGGTACCGGTTGTTTCTTGACTCCACATTGAGGTGGTGATTCCCTTGAGACCACACTCCATACCTGGAGCTTGTTTCCTGCACAGAGCCAGCACCTAGTCCCTATTTATGGATGTAGAAGAGTGAAGTAAAACATTGCCCCATATTCAAGGAGCTGGGAGATGTTTAATAGCAAAACATAAAGAGAAAGAGAGTTTTGTGGGTCATTACTCTTGTTCTCAGATAGCTAGCTATAGATTATGACGTTAAATCATAATCTATAAACTAGCAGTGTGATGTTGTATTAATACTATTATAAATAACGTTAAGAATAGGTGCATTGGGCTTCCCTGGTGGTGCAGTGGTTGAGAGTTCACCTGCCGATGCAGGGGGCGCGGGTTCGTGCCCCGGTCCGGGAAGATCCCACATGCCGCGGAGCGGCTGGGCCCATGAGCCATGGCCGCTGACCTGCGCGTCCGGAGCCTGTGCTCCGCAATGGGAGAGGCCACAACAGTGAGAGGCCCGCGTACCGCAAAAAAAAAAAAAAAAAAAAAAAAATAGGTACATTTATTGAGTTCCTGATATGTAGTAGTCACTGTGCTATGCCTTTTACGTATGTAGTTCACTGAGATTCCCCAACAATCTAGGAGGCATTATTTCCAATTTCCACATGACAAAAAGTAAGGTTCAGGAGGATTAAGTTACCCGCTCAAGTTTCTACGTTAATACTGGCTAAGGTCTGTGGGCTTGACTGTGGGGTTGGAAAACTCAATCCACTTTCATAGGGACTCATGCTGGGGCCATGCATGGCTACACTTAATCATATCTGACTCTTGAAGGGCCCCAGGGGCACGGAGAGCATAGCAGCTGGAGGAGTGTCCTGGTGGAGGCCAGAGCGGTGCATCTTGGGACCTTGATGGAAGTGAACCCCTCAAATTGTCCTTCAGTAAGAACTAGACAAGGCCCAAGGTATGATGTATTTGCCCAGTAGAATGTGTACAAAGAAGGTGTATCATTGCCCACTGGTATGACTTAAGGGTCACCTGAGACTTCTCTGCCCCCAAATATCTCCCTCTCTAGCCTGTTATGGTGCCCCAAATGATGTCACCATTAGTTCTTATTTCCTATGAGTTTGAAATGTTTTTCAGTCTCTCAGCATTCTCAGTGATCTATCACACCTGGCAAGGGATGAGTTGAGAGCCACTTGGGAGGAGGGTGGGTGCCTGCAAGTGACAGGAGGCCGGGGATAGCTTTGGTTCCCTTGTGTTTTCATGGCCAGGGATGAGGCCAACAGGCAGGCAGAAGGTTACTGACAGGGCCTCTGTAAGGCAGGGGAGAATCCTGCTTTTGGATCTGGACCAAAGAGTCCTCAGGACCCTGCTTTTCACCTGTTCTTTGTACCCTGGTTCCCCGAGGCTGCCACTCCTGCAGCGGGAGTTCCAGATACAGCGGTTTGTTAAGCAAGAACAGGTGTTGCTAGCGATTTGAGATGGAGGGGAGAAGACAAGTCTTCAGCAGAATCTTCACTCCGCTGAAGATGCCTGCAAATGGAAATGCATTTTCTGGGGGAAAGAAGTCTCTGGCTTAACACTGAGTATTTCCTTGTTGGAAAAAGAAAGCGAAAAGGGCCTCACTGCTGCCTGCATGATGCTAGGAATTCTTTCTGCAGAGGATAAGGCTTTTCATCCTACTATTAAAAACTAGGCTGAGGCCGCAAGTTGTGGCCGAGTAAATTTCTGATATCCTTTTCCCTGGAGGGTCCATTGCTGTGGAGGAAAGGAGGAGAGGACTGAGCACCTGGGGAGAACGGGCAGGTGGGGCAGGGCAGGCTGGGGTATCAGGGATGTCTTTGCACTTGCTGATTTCATGGTGCGCTGTGGGTTGGCCTCCTTATGCATGTCAAAAGTGTGTGCATGTGGCTGGCTTGGCTTGACTATTTAGTCGTTTTCTGGGTTACTTTTCTGGAGTGGCTCCTAACTTGGTTGGCTTTGTTTGACTTCAGAAAGTTCCCAAAGATATACAGCCCTAATCCCTGGAATCTGTGAAGGTCACCTTATACGGAAAAAAGGGGTTTTGTGGATATGATTAAGTTTAGGATCTTTTTTTTTTTTTTTTTTTTTTTTTTTTGCGGTATGCGGGCCTCTCACTGTTGTGGCCTCTCCCGTTGCGGAGCACAGGCTCCGGACGCGCAGGCCCAGCGGCCATGGCTCACGGGCTTAGTTGCTCCGCGGCATGTGGGATCTTCCCGGACCAGGGCACGAACCCGTGTCTCCTGCATCGGCAGGTGGACTCTCAACCACTGCGCCACCAGGGAAGCCCTAAGTTTAGGATCTTAAAATGGGGAGATACTCCTGGATTATCTGGGTAGCCCCTATATGTAATCACAAGTTTCCTTAGAAGAGGAAGGGAGGGGAGACTTGGCTATAGTCAGAGAGGAGGAGAAAAGATACTGGCTTTGAAGATGGAGGAAGATGCCACGAGCCAAGGAATGCAGCTGTAGAGGTTGGAAAAGACAAGAGCAGGGACCCTCCTTAGGGTCTTCCCTGGCCCTGCCAACACCTGAGTTTTGGCTAGTGAAATGGTTTTGGATTTCTGACCTCCAGAATTGTAAGAGAATACACGTGTGTGGCTTTAAGCCACCAAGTTTGTGCCATCTTGTTACAATGCCCCAGGAAATTAATACATGGGCTAAGGTGGGAATTTTCATCCTTGGGATCCTGGCCCTTAAGGGGCTTCCACTTTAGGAGGTGAGATGAGACCCATGGGAATCTTTGGACACTAACTGTGCACCATATTGTTTCCCAGCACCCTTAGCAGTGGAGTGGAGTGGGGCTGGGCCTGGAGGCCAGAGGGTTTTAGGCTCAGAGACACCAGTTCAGGGCTGGTGCCACCACTCCTCATCTGATTGACTTTGAGAGCATTACCTGAACTCTTGAATTCCAGTGGCAGAAAATGCAGCTAAGTGTGCAGCCTGCTGTGGACATGAAATGAACTAAGGGCTGCAGTGGAGTCATGGTGAGGTCAGTGCCTGGTCCATCCATCTTAAATGCCTTATCCTTCTCCTCACAGATACATGAGGTATCGACGTTCTGAGTAACTGGGGAAGTGATTGTGAGTTAGTAAAAAAAATCTGAATTCTAGGCTTTTGGTAAAAAAAACAACAACAACAACAAAAAAAACAACCCATCATTTTATAGATGGAGAAACTGAGGCTCAGAGAAATTCCTGACTATGCCTCTGGCCCTGCCAGTTGGGTGCTCCTTCCTGCTAGTAAGATATGTTCCTTCCTACTTCGTCAGTTACCAAACCCATGACTAGTTCTTTGGCCTTTAGCTCTCCTCCCTCCCATGGGCACAGATCAAGAAAGAAAAAAAAAAGGATTGTTCTTAAATGAGTGTTGCATGGGCTCTGCTGACATTGAAGTAGACTCGGATGTTTAGTGATGTAATCTGCTGTAGCATAAGAAATAATGGCATCTAAAATCAGGTTCTGATGAGGCTGAAAAGAGCAAATGCTTCATTTTCCATGACTACAGTTGAGTTCCTTTATGCAGATAAAAAACCGTGAAGGAACCAAACTGGTGTGTGGAGCGTACACGTGCACACGTGACCAAAGGGGTGTGAGTGAGTGCGTGTGTGTGTGTGGCACCCATGTGAGCTAGCGTGGGTATCACGTCCCCTGTTAACTTGAACTAGGGGCCTCAGAAAGCAGAGCCCAAGATAAGGTTGTGTGCTGGTAGCTTATTTTGGCAGGTGATCCCAGGGAACAGGAGTGGGGAACTCAGAGAAGCGAAACAGAGAAGGTGGGAAAGCCAGTCCAAGGGCAGGCCATCCAGCTGGCTACTGCTGTGGACAGTGGGCTCAAGCCTGCTGGGGCCCTGGGTGGAGGGTCCAGGATGCGCCTGGGGCTGATCCCCACGCGGGGTGGGAGAGGGGCTCATCGTTGGGCTGTGTCAACAGCCTTCGCCCATCTCGCCTGGTTCTCGTTGCCAAGCAGGAGCGGGGCATCTGGGGGGCAGGAGAGGGAAACACACAGCTGGGGAGGCAGGTGTTTGCAGCTGGTGGCTGCCGTAAGGGGGGCAGTAAAGGTGCAGGCAAAGAGGGTGTGAAATGAGGCTCAAGGCATGTGACATTTCCTCCTACTAGAATGTCCTTTTGTGTTGGTGTTGAAACCTCACTTTTGTCTTGTTATTAAAAGCGTCTTCCATGCCTTGGAGACTGCAAGTGGAGACCCGATGGGTTATGTCCAAGCTCAACAAACTATTTAGAACCTTTCTGAGCTAATTGACATATCAGGGGAGGGACATTGGGCAAGGATCTGTGACGCATCATACCCTGTGCTAGAAGAAAGGATGAGGAGATGAATACAACATGAGTTCCTGTCCTTAACGATGTACCATACCTGAGGGGGTGGTGCTGGCTTGTGACAATTGATGGGGGTTAAAATCTCAGCTCCTCAACCGTTAGCTGCGGACCCGGGAGCTCCACACCACTTCTCTGAGCCTCAGTTCCCACACTGGCATGATGGAAATAATAATGACGTCTCCAGAGGTAGGATATCAAAATTAAATGATGCAGTGAAGGTACACTGCTTAGCCCAGTCCCTGGCACATTCTACATACTTGAAATGGTGCTGATAAGAAGCTTGCTTGCAAGTGGGAAGATGCTGGTACGTGGGTAAATTCCTGTCCACGTGCTAAGTTTTGTGTCCGTTTGAGGGAAGCAGAGTGAGGAGGGGTTAGTGAAGGCTGTGTAAAGATAAATTGTTGATACAATCATACAAGAAAAGATGACATCACATGGTAGGTTTTTTTTTCAAAGCTATTTCTGTTAATACTACTCATTTCATTTTTTTTAAACATCTTTATTGGAGTATAACTGTTTTACAATGGCGTGTTAGTTTCTGCTTTACAACAAAGTGAATCAGTTATACATATACATATGTTCCCGTATCTCTTCCCTTTTGCGTCTCCCTCCCTCCCACCCTCCCTATCCCACCCCTGTAGGTGGTCACAAAGCACACATGGTAGTTTTAATATAAAACTCAAGTCAAGGCAATTGAGAAACCATCAGAACCACTAGCAGGTTCAGAAGTGTGGATGCTTAGATTTTACAGCAAGAGGTTATGGGGGAGAAGATTCGAGAAAACAGACAGACATACCATGTTACTAGATTGGAGGAGATGATATTTTAAAGATGGCATTTCTTCTCAAATTATTGTATAAACTCAATACTTCACGTTCATTGTCAGTACGAGACTTGTTGCTACTTCAAGACTGGAAAGAAATTTGTCCATATCTACCCTGTCACAACTTTGACCTAACAATTCCATTTTTAGGAGTCTATCCTCCAGCAATACTTAAACAAGCACGAACACATCCTAGTTTCATTGCAATAGATTATGCTTGCAGAAAATTGGAAACCGTCTAACATTCTTCAATAGGGAATGATTATGATTATATGATATTATGGAATGCAGTGTAATGGCAAATACAGTCTGTGTATATTGACAGGGAGGTTTTCTAAGATGGTAAGTCACCGGATACTATGTAGAGTATGGTACCAGTTGTGTGTAAATGAGAAAATGGGCCTGGGACATCACCAATTTCCCTGGGAACTTGGGCAAGATTAAAGAGGGACTTAATTCTTTTCAAATGAAAGAATATTGTGTTTGTTAGTGTAAAAAATAAAAAGGTGAAAAGGAGTCAGATATATTTTCTTTATAGAATAGTCCCAGTACAGTTTTGATATAGAATTGTTCCAAAATTTGACTCTTAAGTGACACTCCTAATTTCATGAAAATAGCCTAGTCATCAAGTAAAAGCCTAAATGAAGGTATTCATTTCTAGTTTTCTTGACTTATGGCTCAGTATTTAAAATATAGCTTTTTGTCATGATCATTGAATATTGACTTTTCCATTTTCTTATACTTTTAGATGAATTTCCCTATTCATGTAAAAATCGATGGGTGACATTAAAGTTTTACGTTCTTTTTTATTCCTTGATTCCCCATAATTTTTTTCCTTTTTACATAAATCACACACGAATATACTCCTGATTTTCACATTTCACTTTACAGCCCACTGTGCTGGTTGAATTTGTTACCTCTTAGCTAGGCCACGGTGTCTAGGAGTCTTTGTCTTTGCTGATGAAGCCTGCCCTCAGATTTTGGGGCACGGATGCAACCTGTTCTCACGGCGTCACCAGTGGTCTCACAGGTGCATCATGGTGGACGCTCAGGGGCTCCCTGCCCTCAGTCTTCCCTTTCTTTATGCTGTCTCCTTTAGGGTCACACTCTCCTGGAGGTCCTGCCTGAGAACTCTGAGTCGTGTGCAACTGGGCGGGGAACTTAGAGCTTCCAGACTCTTCCAGGGAGCCCCCACAAGGCAAACAAGTCTCTTTTCCTAGGATCAGTTGCATTTCCTAGCTGTCATGATACTAATGTCTTCTCCAGGAGGGGGGTAGCTAGAAAGAAAAGAAGGCCAAGCAGGGAAAAGCAAACCTCCTTATGCCACAGCAGATGAGAACGTAAAGAGGAGCAGGACGGTCAGATTGAAGAGAGGGGGATGGATGGTCCAGACAGAGAAGATGGTCAGAGAGAAGGAACAATTTGGGGAGGGTGTGAACTCGTCAGGGCCCCCTTCTCACCCCACCTCCACGTGCTTCAGCAAACTCCTCTCAGAGACCTTGTCCAAGGTTGTAAATCCTGACATCACACAGTTTTTCTCTTTGCGTCGGTCCCTTCATGTATAAAATTAGGCTAATGCTAGTGTATAACTCGTCAGATTATCATGAGGATTTAATGAGTTAACATTTGTAAAGTGTTTAAAACAGGGCCTGGTGAGCCGTGAGGGCCGTATAAGTGTAGGTATTATTATGATGAACAATCTGTGGCCCTTAATTTGTTTTTCTTTTCCTTACAGATTAGCTATCTGTTTTAAAATTTTCTTTAGAAAATTTTCTTTTCTGTTCAGGGAGAGAAAAGAATCTGTCAGCTTTTTTAAAAAAAATTTATTTATTTATTTTTATTTTTATTTTTGGTTGCGTCGGGTCTCTGTTGTGGTGCACGGGCTTCTCATTGCAGGGGCTTCTCATTGCAGTGGCTTCTCTTGTTGCGGAGCCCGGGCTCTAGGTGTACAGGCCTCAGTAGTTGTGGCACGTGGGCTCAGTAGTTGTGGCGCACGGGCTCAGTAGTTGTGGCTCACGCGCTCTAGAGCACAGGCTCAGTAGTTGTGGCGCACGGGCTTAGCTGCTCTGTGGCATGCGGGATCCTCCCGGGCCAGGGCTTGAACCCGTGTCCCCTGCATTGGCAGGCGGGTTCTTAACCACTGCTCCACCAGGGAAGCCCCGAATCTGTCAGCTTTACACATTTAAACAACAAAGTGGTTTTATTTCAGAAACAGTCCCTGTCATCCTGTCCTGGCCAAAAGTTTTTGACATTTGCTTTTCTTTTTCTTTCTTTTTTTTTGGCGGCATCATGCAGCTTGCTGGATCTTAGTTCCCTGACCAGGGATTGAACATGGGCCATGGCAATGAAAGCACTGAGTCCTAACTACTGGACTACCAGGGAATTCCCAGCATTTGCTTTTCAGTTGGGTTCATCTGATTTGATAAAAGGTTGGCCGGCCTCTGGGTACGTGTTCTTTTTGTTGGCTTTTCCTCTTGTTGGAGAATCAGTGATGGCCCCATGGCCCCTGCGGAGAAAGCTCTGTGTAGTATGGAGGGAAGCTATGCCGTAGGTCCAAAGTTCCCCACAATGTCCAGCCCCCTGCCCATGGGCCCTGGGTGGGCCTGGGTAAGTAGGATGATGGAGAAGTGTAGCCTGCCTGCAGGGTGAGCAGATAAACAGGCTCCAGGATGGGAGCTTGATGTGTAACTATGCCGATTGCTATAGTGTAAACACTCCTACTGTGGCTGATTTCAGACAGCCAATATGAGGTCCCTGAACGTGGAGCTGGGAGGAGACGATGTTGGTAGTGTGAACCTGCTTGCAAACTGGTATGAGCCGGCTGGGGCTACCACCACCTGCTTGGGAAGGACATGGACAGACAGAAGCATCTTTACTTCCATAGCAAAGGGGCTGGTGCTGGTAAGGACGGGAATGTTCCTGTGGGGATTTCTTTCTGAGCAGAGGGAATATTGGAGGAGCCAGAAATGGATTAACATTGGCTGAGCGTCTCCTGAGTACTTTCCGAGCTCTATGCTTTGCAGACATGATCTAATTTGATCTTTGTGATTACGTTGTGAGTCAGCTAATGTCAACCCCACTTTCATAGGAGGAGACAGAGCCTCAGAGCTTTAAGTAACTTGCCCAAGGTGACGCAGTGGTAGAACAGGGGTTGAAACATTGCCGGTGAAAGCATAATTACGCCTGGGATCAAAAGCAGCAGAGAGTAACACTAATGAAGAAATTATAGATAATTCTCTCTGGGTGAATCCATTCTCACTTCACTCCAATCACTCTGACATAAAAATCATGGATTTAAGACTTGGGAGGAGGCTTTAATGAGCTTAACCCCTCATCAAACATATAAGGAAATTGAGCTAGAACAGCTGGAATAGGGATAATATGAGCACATGTGCAGCCATCGTTAGGAAGGTGGTCTGTGCTCTTGGGAGAAAGAAGGAAGAGGCGATTTTACTTCCCCAGGCCCCTTCCGCCCCCAGGGCAAGAGGCAAGGGCATCTCAGTGCCCTAATTTGGGAAAAACAGAGTGATTCCTGGAACCAGGATTGTAAATAAGCCCACAGGAGGATGTGCACCCTTTCCTCTCCATGGGGCCTTCCCATGGGCGCCGGAGACATGGGTTCAAACCCAAGGAGAGGGACACTGCTTGAGGACGCTGATGACGTCACACCTGCAGGCGGCCATCCAGCCGGGTACTTGCCCCGCGGTCTCCGTCTGAGGAGGGCTGCCTTTGTGAACCATCCCTGGCATTCTGGTACTTCCTGGTTTGGCTGTCGCTTCCGTGCAGAAGGGGTGGCCTTAATCTCACATTTCAGCCTTTTTTTTTTTAAATTAAGGAGGAGCTGAGGAGGAACATTTCAAACCTGCTGTCCATCCTGCTTTGATTTCCTCTATGAAAGTGATGACTTAGCACGTGGGTCAGATGGGGCCGAGGTACTAGGGGGAAGGGTCACCATGCCTTAGGCCTGCAGGCACGCTTCCCCTGTCACATCCTGTGTCCAAGGACAGTGGGCTCCTTCTCTCTCTCTCTATATGGTCCCCGGGCAGAGCCTGGTCAGCTTAAGGCCACCCCGTCTTTTCTCCACTCCAGATGGTTAACTGGGTAAGATCTTTCTGGTGGTAGAGGCATGAAATAGGTGCTCAGTCGAGATGAAGAGATTAGTTTTTTCCTACCCTACTGCCTTTTGGGGGTGTGGCATATACGCCTATAAAATCTGCTGTTGTGCTACCTACAGTTTATTCACTTGTTCATTCTTTTTTTATTTTATTTTTATTTATTTATTTATTTATTATTTTTTTTAATTTTTTTGCGTTACGCAGGCCTCTCGCCACTGTGGCCTCTCCCTCTGTGGAGCAACAGGCTCTGGACGCGCAGGCTCAGCGGCCATGGCTCACGGGCCCAGCCGCTCCACGGCGGCACGTGGGATCTTCCCGGACTGGGGCACGAACCCGTGTCCCCTGCATCGGCAGGCAGACTCTCAACCACTGCGCCGCCAGGGAAGCCCTCCTTGTGTGTAAGATTTTTAAAATTCATATAGATCTGGGTCAATTCTGTTTTCCGCAGCCTCCTGGTAACCAGGGAAGCCCTCATTCTTTTTTTAAAAAAAATTATTAGTTATTAGTTATTCATTCATTCTTTTGTGCATGGATCAACAGGTATTTCTGTGCCGGGAGGGCTAAACTCTTACAGATCTTGGAAGCAGGCCTCTTCACTTTTCATCTTGCATCCCTGCGGGCTCTGACTCGCACCCGGTTACACGGGAGGACTTGCCCAAGACTTAACGGCATGTCCTGGCCTTCAGCTTCTGGAGGCCCTTGGAGTCAGTCCTGTTCTCCCGGGGGGGCCTCAAACTCCTAGTTATAGGCCCCGAACCTGTGGTGCCAGATCACATGTACCTTACCCCTCACCCACTGCAGGCGTTAACTTGGACTATGAATCTCTGGGATTTCAAAAGATTCAGGTTTAATGACCCAGCTCTAGCTCACGTCTATAAAAGTCAGGGAACCTTAGCAAAGCCGGTCGGCAGAGCAGGCTGGGAGGCCCGTGGAGAAACGGGGACTCAGAGCGGCAGGGCGACGAGGGAAGCTGGGGAGGAAAGAAGGACCCAGAGCAAGGCTGCCTCTGCTCCTGGCAAACCCCAGGGTCTGAGCTAACGCAGCAGTAAAGGGACAGGCGAGCCGGGCCTCAGGCATGGATGGACCTCGCTGTCTCCGTGGTCAGAGCAAGGAGCCAGGGGCTTCCTGGATGGAGCCGGAGGTCATTTCCCTTTCCAGTGAAAGGGCAACTTGTCCGACTGGAAAGGAGAAGGGAATTAACAGCATGTGACATCCTCAGCGGCCGGGAAATGGTTGCCTGGGGAAGCCCCCCGCAGCCCAGGCTGATCTGAGGAGGGCCACAGGCTCGGAAGCCCACAGTTCCCGATTTCAAGCTCTGGCCTGGCCACTCTGTGGTTTTGTGACCTTGGGTAAACACATAATCTCTCTGAACCTCAGTTGCCTTTTCTTAAAAATGGGGGCAAGAACACCTACCTGGCATTGTTGTAAAGACTCCATAGGGGGATAGTTTTGAAAGGCCTGGCACAGAGCAGGCACTTGATAAATACTGACCTTCCTCTTCCCATCCTTAATTAGCATTTATTTCTGTGGTTACTGGTCTCCAAAGATGGCACCCGGTAAGACGGGTTTCCTGATGTTCACGTCTTGCCTCTGGGCTGGCTTGGGACCAGCTCTTGGCCTGCAGAAGGCAGTGAGAGTGATGCTGTGTGATTTCGCAGGCTAGATTCCTAGCAGCTTTGCTGCTTCCCCTGGGTCTCCTAGAAGCCTTGCTCTTGGGGTGTGGCTTCTCAGAACCCAGCTGGCGTGATTCTACAAAGCTCTGGTCGGCAGCCTCGGCTGAACTCCTAGGTGATCAGCAGTGTGGACTGCCAGCTGTGTGAGTGAGTCGTCTTGGACCATTTTGGTCAAGGCTTCCGGTGGCTCCAACCACAGCCACCGCATGGAGACCCCAAGGGAGGGCCGGTTAGTCAACTCGTCAAACCAAAAGAAAGAAAGAATGAATGAATGAACAAATAAATAAGTAAATAAATTTGGTTTTGTTTTGTTTGAAGCACCATGTTTTACACTGGTTTGCTAAGCAGTAATAGACAAGGGGAACCATCCAGATTTATTATTGTGTGCAAATTCCATCATGGCTGATTTATGTCCTGCAGTTCGTGATGAAGCTCTCTAGAATTCCCTTTCTAGAATGCAAGGTCCATCTTACCCGAGTTTCACTGGGCTTAGGGTCCAGCATAGCCTGAAGCCTTGGCCACATGGGTGAAGGAAGGGGGCGGGCAGACAGGACAGCCTGGTGACTCAGCTTGGGGTCCAGAACGCGGTCTGGGTGCCCTGGCTCAGTTCCCATGCTCAGAGAGGCCACAGTTTCTGCATCATGAGGTCCTGTAGTGAGCCCAGCGCTTTACAGCTGTGGTGTTAGCTCATCCTCCCCAGAGTCCTGTGAAGTGGAGGTGATCACACCTGTTTTATAGATGGATAAAGAGAGGCTCAGAGATGTGGAGATATGATTTCACCCAAGGTCTTGGAGCCAATGAGAGTGGTGTCAGGCTTTGTGTCCATTTCTGCCTGATTCTGAAGTTGGGTGGTCTCTTTAAGCTGAGACCTGGGGCATTCTTAAGGGGGGTACTTCTTCCCCCACTCCAAGAGCTGCCCTTTGGCACCAGAGACATACCACACATGTCTGGGTGGTGGAGGAGGGGCAATTTCCCCTAGGGGTCAAAACCAAGACCTGCTGTCCCTCCCCTCAGAAGCCTGTGGTTCCAGAGCCAGGTCAAGGGTCTTCCCTCTGCTAAACTTCCAACCTGAGCAGGAGGTCATCACCAAATTGAGAGAACAAGCATCATCACCAACCTGGGAGAATTTGCATCACCAGGCTGGGAGAACAAGCAATATAAGAAGAGACAGAAGCGCATACATCAGCAATCTGGGAGAACTCCATCCAGATCCAAGCAATGCTGGGAAGTCCCTGGAACAGCAATTTGGAGTCCCAGGTGGGAAGGTCCCGGGCAACGCATCCACCCCACGGGTGAGACTTCAGAGTGTCACCCCAAGGAGTCCTGCTTTTATCACCAAGCTGCAAGCTGATGAGCATCAGCTTACGTGCAAACGTGCGGCTCTGGCTATTATGTTAAATACTTGTATTTCTAATTGTAAGTCTCAGCACGTTCGCTGATGCCCGGGAACTGGCCAGATTCCCAGGACCCAAGAAGCTTCGCGACTTACTCCCTTTACTGGTTCTCAAGACCAACTTTCGTGGCTTACTGCTGGTCAGCGGTTTGGCATGAAACTCTTTTCAGGGTCTCTGTTCAGTCAAAGGCTTATTATTGCCTCTGAAGCCTGAACAAGACTATTTTGTTCACTTCCCTAACACCTGGGCAGCCTGACACTAATAGTGCCCCCTACCTGGCAGCAAAGGACTCTGAGTGGGGCGCCGACCACGTCTCCGGGATTGCCTGAGGGTCGTGACGTGTAAAAACTCTTCTTGGTAATGGGGCGGTAGTGGTCAGTGGTTAAAAAGACATGGTCCGTGCCCTCAGGAGCCCAGAGTCTGGTTGGGGAGACCCACAAAAAAAGACAAAGGCTGCACTGAGTGTAAAGAAGCACGGGAGACTCAGGGAAGGAGGGGCGGGGCCTTTGGAGGGGGACACATAAGGTTTCCCAGAGGTGAGAGCCAGTATGAAGCTGAAAGATGGCTTAGCTGGGTGAAGAAGTTGGGCGAGCAAAGGCAAGGGGGTATTCTAACGACGAGGATTTCAGATGTAAAGATAGAAACCCAATTCAACTACAGAAAAAATGTGGGATATCCAAGCATGGACTTAGAGATGCTTCATGTATTAGTTACCTAATGCTGAGAAACACATTTCCAGTGCTTAGTGACTTAAAGCAACAAACATTTATTATCTCACAGTTTCTGAGGGTCAGGATTTTGGTAGTGGCTTAGGTGTGTGGTCCTGGTTCCAGGTCTCCTCTGAAATTGCAGACAAGATATTGGCTGGGGCATCCAAAGGCTCAACTAGGGCTGAAAGGTCCACTCACATGGCTGTGGGCAAGAGCTCTCTGGCTGTTGGCAGGAGACCTGGGTTCCTCACCTGGGTCTTTCTTTAGGGCTGCTTGAACGTCCTCTGACCTGGCAGCTGGCTTCTCCCAGATCAAGAGATTCAAAAGAAAAGAAGATAGAAGTGCCTTTAAGACTTACCTTCAAAAGTCTCACCCTGTAATTTCTACCACATTATATATATTAGAAGCCACTCACCAAATCCAGCCCACCCACAATTCCCCAATTGAGCTCCAGCTGTTGAAGGGAGGAGTGCCAAATAATTTGTAGACATATTTTAAATTCATCACACCAGGTTTGACTGGATGCAGGGATGAAAATGAGGTCTCTCTCTCTCATTCTTTCTCTCCTGCTTCCTTTTCACCAAAACACATGTTAGAAATGCCTTGGCTACTCCTGTCAGACTATTTTCCTCTGTTCCTCATTTACTCAATCAGTGTTTATAAGGCACTTACACAAAGCAATGAATGATTAAGCCAAAGGAATGTATTTCTAACAATAAAATATCAGGCATTGTGGAAGGTTGGTAGGGGAGACATTTTGGGGTAAGAAGCATAACTATCTCCTTGTTCCAGGCAGAAAACTATTTCATCCCGTAATAATTAAATGTAAGGGACCACCACTTTTCATATCTCTTTTTTTTTCGCTTCATCCTTACAGCACTTACTGGCTATGCCATCCGACATGAACACCAAGGTCCTGGCTATATGAGTGTGACCATCAATGCACAGGGTTCAACACCAGTTACAGGCTTGCAGAGCTGGGCCAAATAACCACCACCAACAGCAAGAATAGCAGTTTAAAAATTCCAGACACTGGTCTAAGTGTTCTATACATATTATCTTGTGTGATTCTCACAACAGCTCCAAAAGGTAAGTACTGGTATTACTGTCATTTTGCAGCTGAGAAAACTGAGGCTCAAAGAAGTTGAGCCAGTTGTTCACAGTTACATGCTAAATAAAATGTGGTGGTTTTGAACCCAGGTAACATGATTCCAACTCCTCTGCTCTCTGCATTCTGCTAAACTGACTTTGGTTAACATACCACATTTTAGGTCAACGACATGACCCTCTGGGTGGAGACTCGCTTATGTGGGTTGCATGTGGCACCTCCCTGTGTTCTATGGAAATGGCAGATGGATACTATTGTGAACTCCCCATGACCCCTGCACTCCGCCCGGGAACATTTTGTTCTCCGTGAATCTCCAGGCAAGGTCAGGATTTCAACCACTGTCGCTCCCCTGGGAAATATCTTACAAGAAATAGCAAAGTAAAGCTTAGCAAAAAAACAAATGCAGCATATTAGAACAGGAGAATATAGCATAACTGCGTGCATTTCCTCTCTGCATCTTCATACAGGTGCACTGCACTGAGAAGGGGCTCTGAAAGCATAATGCCTGAGCAGCGTCCTGGGAAAGGCCAACCCAAATGTGGTCCTTAGGAATGCGGTTCTCTGACTTTTCTCTTTCTGGGGCGTGGCAAGGTCAAAGCTGCACACACCTGCCCCTTTGAGGTCAGGTGTGGCCATGTGGCTTGCATTGGCTGGTAGAATGTGAGTGGAGGTGACATGTCTCACTTCTGGGTGGAAGCCATGCTCCCTCCCTCTGCTGCAGGGCTGGCCAGGCTGCAGATGATACATGTGCTGTCAGCCTGGGTCTCAGAGCGGCACAGCCCAGCGGGCAAGTGATAGGCATGCAGTGAGAGAGAGAGTTACACTTCTCTTAAGCCATTGATTTTGGAGTTGTTGGCTACTAGATCACGATCTGATATGTCATGACTGATGCATCAAGTCTGTCTGTCCCCCTGCTGAAGGAATTACCCTAGGTCTCTAATTGATCTAAGGGACAGATCATGCTTTGGAGACTGCTATAGCTGGATTTGGGATGGACCCATTGCTTACCTCAAAGTCACACTAACCAAAGTAGATTAAAAATGGAAAATTGGGGCTTCCCTGGTGGCGCAGTGGTTGAGAGTCCGCCTGCCGATGCAGGGGACACAGATTTGTGCCCCGGTCCGGGAAGATCCCACGTGCCGCGGAGCCGCTGGGCTCGTGAGCCATGGCCGCTGAGCCTGTGCGTCCTGAGCCTGTGCTCCACAACAAGAGAGGCCACAGCAGTGAGAGGCCCGTCTACCGCAAAAAAAAAAAAAAAAAAGGAAAATTGAAATGAGGATCATAATGGCCCTCAGTAGATGCGTGGACATTTAATTTTTCAAAGACTTTCTGCATTGATCATAATTTTTGCCCAGAATATCAACAAAAACTATATGTGACAGACTCTGTTTTTCAATATCTACAATCCCATTTGCTCTTCTGCAATGTGACCTTGCCCTTTCTCCATCAAGAGATGAGGTTGATTTCCCAGTCCTTGATTCTAGGCTGGACTTTGAAGACTGTGAGTACTTTGACCGATAGAATAAATCCAGTGGACTTTGTGCTTTGCCTGTTCTGGAAGTAGCTCTTAATTGACTGCATCTTGTCTGCCTTGTTTAAGCTCTGAGATGAGATACCATGTGGAGAGAGAAAGAGAGAGAGAGAGAGCGAGAGAGGGAAAAGATATATTAAGAGGTACTATTGTGCCAGATATGTGAGTGAAGAAGCATCGTGGAACTGAATTCTCCAGCCCCAGAGGCCCCAGCTGATGCCATGTAGGGCTAAGATGAACCACCCAGCTGGATCCTTCCCCAGATGTGTGGCCCATATAATCATGAGCAAAACAGATGGTTGTTTTTAGCCACTATGTTTTGTGGTGGTATGTTATGCAGAACTAGACAACCACAACATGAAAACCTCAGTAAAACCTGGAGATAGCCAAGGCGTGACTTCTTTTCTTCTTTTAAAGGTAAGGAAACTGATGCTAAATGACGCTAACTCCTTTGCTCGGGATAACAGCGCTCATTGGTGCAGTAAAAAGGGCTAGAACACACATCTTCTGATTATCAGCCTTGTCCAGGGTTTTTCCACAACAGAAGACATCCTGGCACATAGGATGCTTGGAGCATATTTTGCAGAGGATCTACGTGAGAGGAAAATGAAGCTCTGAGAGACTGAGGGCCTAGCTCAAGGTCACCTGGGGAGTCTGGGCCACTGACCGGACATAATCCCCCACCTGTTGACTCCAGGGTCCAGTTCTCTGCCCTACAGTCTTCTGCTTTCTCTGTTATCTGAAAGAAGAAGAGCGAATAGCTTGGACAATTAAAATGTGTTTTGTTGCCTTTGTTTCTCGGTAACACCCTGTAAAAGCAAGATCGTTCTCGGGGGGATGGTAAATAAAAAGCTATGAAAGTATCTCATTGCCGCAGGCTGAACATTTGAAGGGAAATTTGCTGAGCGTGAGCCGTACTTGAAGCAAGGGAACCGAGGAGACAAGGCAGTGGTCTGTTCCCACAGCCGGAGACCCCAGCCTCGCTCAGACCCACCCTTGGCCATTTGTTTTCTCAAGATAGAAATAAAAATATAAATATCTTGACATGCTTCATATATAATATTTAATAATTATATATATTATAATTTATAAATTATATAGTTTATATAATGGTGTGACCATTTTATCGAGTGGTTTAAAGCCCCGTTACTGTCTCCAATATGTTCTCTCACATCTTTCTCTCTCCATAGTGTTACCTCTAGAAGATTTTGTAGCTTTCTGGTCACTTCTTGGTCACAAGAACCCTGTTTTCAGGTGTTAAAAGGTCTAGTCAGATCTAAATAAAAACCCTAATGTCACATCTCACTTCTCTTCTTCCAGGTTAGAATGCGCCAAACTGAGGGAACTACAGCGGGAAAGGAGGGTACAGTGACCTTGTCATGCTTCCTTGATGTCCTTCCATGGCCCTGCTGCTGCTGCTCCCGCTACTTTTTCCCCCAAAGGTACACCCACAGCATCTTACTCCACCTGGTAGTCACTGCTTTTGAATAAGATTCCATCAGACTGCCTCAAGCCCACTAACTCCTGTGTCCACTGGACACATGGGAATCTCATACATCCTCGCCCCACCAAATGGTGGCAGTGCAGCCACCAACTCTGTCCCATGTCTCCTTGTTCTGACATTATGGGCAGCTATTGTCAGGCTCTGCCCTTATATTTCCAGGCATGAGTCTCTAGGGTCATGTATCACAAATCCCAGAGTAAATTATCAAGGTGTATCAGTTAGCTAGTGGTGTAATAATGCTATGTAACAAACCACCACCAAACTCAGCAACATGTAGCAATAAGCACTTATTCTCACAATTGTGGGACTTCAGTTCAACTGATACAAGTTTGCCTTATCTGACAGCTCAGCTTCAAGTTGTGGTTCTAGGTGGTCTTGGCTCCTTGCTCCTGGTTGGGCTCAGGTTTGGTTCATGTGTGTTCCTTCAGGGCCAAAACTAAAGGGGGAGCAGCTTCCCTGGAGAAGCTAAACCCGGGAGATGACAGAAGTACAAGAGAACAAACCATGCACACTTCAAATCTCTGCTAATTACCATGTCTGCTAATATCTCGTTGGTCAGAACGAGTCCTATGACTGAGTGCAAATCCAGAGGTGAGGAGGTAGGTGTACTCTGCTCACCATGGGGTCAAAACAAGTCACATGACCAAGTCCAAAATCAGTGGGGTAGGAAAGAACACCCCCATGGAGACGGTTGATTGGAAGGACTACCAAATGTAAAATAGATAGCTAGTGAGAAGCAGCCGCATGGCACAGGGAGATCAGCTCTGTGTTTTGTGATCACCTAGAGGGGTGGGATAGGGAGGGTGGGAGGGAGGGAGAAGCAAGAGGGAAGAGATATGGGAACATATGTATATGTATAACTGATCCACTTTGTTATAAAGCAGAAACTAACACACCATTGTAAAGCAGTTATACTCCAATAAAGATGTTAAAAAAATAATATTTGCTCAATAGAAATCTAGTTTACCACAGTCACTAAGATGGGATTTTGTTTCTGCAACTCAGCTTCTAGCTGGAGAGCAAACTGCCAGCCCTCCTTCTTTCAAGCACCTTCAGTCTCTCCAAAGAATTCTCCTCTTCCTGTCTTGAGTGGGGGCACACCTTCCCCTCCATAGCAGAGGAAGGGAGGAGACCAGTTCTCGAATCCTACTTTACGTTCAATGAGCTCTCTTTGAATGACTCATCTTCTCAGTTATAAATGGGATGGAGTATTGGTTACTGGGCTGGTTTTGCTGTCTTTTAACTAGTCCTGCATGGATGTGTCTAGGGATTCTCTTTAGAACGGGTGTATATGTACCACCTTTTGTTCTCAGCTTTGGAGCTTCAGCCAACCAGAAGAAAAGTCCAATTAGCTGTCTCTTTCCACAGGATGATCTGTTTCTCCCCCTACTCCCCTGCAACACCAATCAGTGGACACCTTTCCATGCCAACATATAAACTCTCATTCCTTTTAATGACCTTAGAGTATTTCAAAGTATGGAGATATCATTATTTACATACCCAAGCTCTTAAATGGTAGGCATTTAATTTGTTTTTATTGTTTTGTTATTTTGAACAGCTTTGCAATAAGTATTCCTGACATGCATCTTTATACGCTTGTTTATTTCCATAGAATATATTTCTAATAGTGGGATTGCTGAATTAGCAATAAACTCCAAAAAATAATTTGTGTTTTTTTCATGGGGAAATTAAAAGCTAACATAATATTTCCATACAATATTTCTTTACAACCACTACTGCCGGAGGCATTACTCTTTTACATTTGTGTATACTGGCAATTCTGATGTGAAAGTGGAAAGTCCCAATGGTAAATATGATTTAGAGTTGAGAAGATACAGGCAAGAAAAACACCTCAGTTGCTCCATTTCCCTTTCTCTAAATTTTGTTGTATACATGCTTGAAAGAATGCATTACCAGGTTGTAGTTCCAGGTTGAAAGAATATCTTAAGACCAAAGGAGAGACCAGTCACTGGAGTTTCTGGTTCTTTGCAGGGTCTCCAGATTCTTTGCAGCAGCAGCATTTGGTGTTCTGAGCTAGGCTAACATGTCAAACGCAGGAGTGACAAGGAGGACCCTTCAGATAATACATAGCCACTTAATGGGATGGAGAAGCTATAGATCGTGATTGCATCCAGATTCCCTGAATTCATCATGCACACCATGGAACATAAACTCTTATACTGAATGGTAATATTACCTTTTATTAAAAAGGTAATATCTCAGCATCTATTCTTTTGTCTTTGTTATTTGAGTAATACTATTACATTGTAATAAATTTAAAATATTTAAACTTATTTCTTTTCTGATTATAAAGAAATATAATCTCTTTTGAAAGTAGAAGAAATGTATAAAGATGCAGAGAAAGATTTACCCCATAATCTCACCACTTAGAGGCCTATAGAATAAATTTGGTGTTTTGGCCCTGATTCATACAAATATTATTGCTGGGTCTGCAAAAAAGGAGTATCGTCCCCTGGTGGGAACTTCCTGAATTGCAGGTAATGCAGGTGATCTATCATTTACTAAGAAAGAAACGACGGAGAAAAGGAAGTGATAGATTTGTTCACTTTTATTTCAAGACAAACGGCCTTGGAAGATTCAGCAAGAGCTGGGGAGAGGGGATGGAAGAAGCATAGGCTTGGAATCAGAGGAGGAACACAGAGGTGATGGAGAGGGTTTCCAAAAACGATTCATTTATTCAACTCTATTGTCCTAAGGCACCTCTGCTTGCTACTATTATTAAATTTCTTCATATTTCATTGGCTACAGTATAGTAAGGTGAAGACAGTGTAAACCTGCTGTTTTGATTGAGTAGCTCTTTGGGAGCAAATTGAAACATAGGCTTCCTATATTTGAAAATCAGGCAAAACTATTTAATCTTTCTAACGTTAGTTTCTATAACTTTAAGAGAGTAAGATGAAAGAAAAAAGTAACAAAGACAAACAAACCAACCTAACCACAACCTTTCTCTTTGGGTATTAGAGAACTGGCAAAGTGGCTGTGAGGAGAATCTGTGACCCGGGGACCCTGGAAATGGGATTTATTTGCAGGAGCTAAATAAAAGGGGCATGATTCTCTTCCATTTTAACCGTGCTCTAGAAGGTTTCCACTTTAATTATATTAGTCACCACAGGAGGCCCAATGCTCAGGCATTGCCTAGGCAACCCTCTGTCACAGATGCTGATGCTGTGCTGGGGGCTGGGGAAGGCCAGCTGGACCATAGCAGGGATTTCTGACCTTGTCAAGTTTGAGGGTCTCCCTAAATGTCGAGCTATTTCTGGTACCTCCACAGGCTAGTGCTTGTGCTTTCAGAAGCTCTTTGTATATTTCATTTGTTCACCGCCACAGCAGCATCAAGTTTGAAAAATGCAAGCTCGCGTGTGGAACAGGTGCTGCTACTTTCTTAGGCTGCTCTCACTGCTTGGTGAGATGCCAATTCCAGGGGCTCTTTGGTTGCTCTGTGGCCCGATACTGGGCCTTTCTAGGCCAGGAGACCTCTGTAAGCCTTTCATGGCAGCGATGGTGACAGGCCTCCCAAGACTGTCCTGGGAAAAATTGCAAAGAGGCCCTCTTACCCTCATCTCAGTGTGAAATTAAAGAGCTCATAGATGGGCAAATTCTCCTGAATGCAGGGCCTTTGATCTCGGAGCCCCTGTACTCCCACAGGGCAGGGCATGGAGGTTGGATGAGGGACTTCCGGTTTGCATTGAAATCCTGTACCAGATCTTGTGTGTGTGTGCTTTTCGCTAGGGTCTGTCATTTCTCTAGATTCTCAGAGAGTCTAGGAATTGGGAAAAGTTTGGAACTGCTCTGCCTTAAAAGAAGCAGGTCTCATCAAGACACGGCTGAATGGAATGATGGCAATCGTGTGGATTATCATTGCAATTGTAGCAACAAATCCCAATTACTGGCCATCTGCGTCAGGCCGGCACTGTGCTTGAGGCTGTGGGGATGTATTCTCCTTCTGTAACCCGTGGTCCTCACGAGTGTCCTTCCCTGTGGGCGTTACTCTCCCCTTTCACAGAGCGAACTCCTGAGGCTCAGAGAGTGTCAACACCCCGCCAGGGACCTGCAGAGACAGAGTGGCAGAGACTGGACAGGGGCCCAGGTCTGATGCCTTGATGCTGGTGCCTCTCTGGGAAATCACCCCGGGAAGGTGACAATGGCTCAAGTGAGGTGTCCTCCTGGGAATCCCTGCAAATGTGTGAGAGACTTCGCCTTCCCATCCTGTCTCTTCCCGGAGAGCTGGGAGGGAGACCTTGTTTTTAGAGTTGGTGTCAATCTCCTGAGAAAATCCACATGTCACAGGCAAAGTCTCAGGTGAGGTCCCTCCAATCAGCAGATGGGGACTTCCCTGGTGGCGCACTGGTTAAGAATCTGCCTGCCAATGCAGGGGACACTGGTTCGAGCCCTGGTCCGGGGAGATCCCACATGCCACGGAGCAACTAAGCCTGTGCGCCACAACTACTGAGCCTGCGCTCTAGAGCCCGCGGGCCACAACTACTGAGCCCATGTGCCACAACTACTGAGCCTGTGCACCTAGAGCCCGTACTCCACAACAAGAGAAGCCACTGCAATGAGAAGCCCGTGCACGGCAACAAAGAGTAGCCCCCGCTCACCTCAACTAGAGAAAGCCCGCGTGCAGCAACGAAGACCTAAGGCAGCCAAAAATAAATAAAAAATTTTTTTTAAAATTAAAAAGAAATCAGCAGGTGGATTCTCACCTGCAAACCCACAGAGTGCTGGGCTGGTCCCAAGGGAAGATGCCTCATTCATTTCTCTAAAGCTTAGCCATTCAATTTTGCCCATACAAGAGCTCAGCTGCTTTTAAAGTGGGAAACAAACACTTGAGTTCAGGATGCTAATGTCCGACACTGGACATCAGTGGCCCTTCTGTCACTGGGCAACAGGTGCCCAAAGCCTCTGCTGAGATGAGACAACAGCACAGGGGAAGAGCCTGTCTGGACCTTGTCACAGGGTCTTGGTGGGTGTCTCTGGGTCCAGGTGAGGACCTGGGCCCCTCTTTCAGTGTCTTTGTCCTGCAGGCCACCTGGAAGACTCCACTCACCCTCCATGCCATCCCTCGGGTGTCACCTGCTTCCTCTGGGACCCTTTCCCGACTCCCAGGGCATCTCAGCCCTCCTCCCAACACGACCCAGCCTGCCCTGCATGCGCTGTGCCCTTTTCACTAGGTTTCTCTCCTGAGGGTGGGGCAGTGCCCCTCTCTGTGTCCCCAGCACCCTCACTGACCCCTCCCCTGCCAACCTCTCACCTTTCAGCTTCATTCTCAGACTAGCTGTCCGTGAGAAAAGGGTGCGGGGTGAAGGCAGAGCCCTCAACTATCACAGCCTCCAAGGCAAGGCTGCGTTCTGTCTCAACCTCTCTGTGCCAGTTACAAGCTGTGTGACCTCGGGCAAGCTACTTAACCTCTCTGTGGCTCAGTTTCCTCACCAGTAAAATGGAGATAATAATAATGCCTACGTCATAGGGTTTTGTGAAAAGTAAATGAGCCCGTACATGTAAAATGCTTGGTACAGTGCCTGGAATAGAGTCATAAATGTTAGCTCTTTTGGTTATAATTACTATTATTATTCATTTGCAGCTCAACAACCTATATATGCTTCTCATTAACCACAGGGTAAACTTAAATTTTGTTTTTCATTGACCCCTCTAACCTGGCCACAAATCCCCATTTAGGCTTATCACTTATTGGAGATGAAAAACACATTCCCGTGTATTTTTCCTTCTGATACTTCTGGTCACCAAATGTGTGAGGGTTTTCCCGCACCAGGCATTTGTGCACGACGCCAGCTGGGTGTCCTTTAATTCACCTCAAATCTGACATTGTCTACCTGGAGTCAGCTTCAGATCCCACCAGGGAAGGGCTTGGTCCCACAAGACTGTCCCCACTTCAGACCTGTCACAATACCCAGGTCTTTACCTGCATTTCTGAGCCACTGGCTACACATCAGCATTCCCCCAAACCCTCCTTGGATTTGATCAATTGCTAAAACAGCTCACAGAACTCAGGGAAACAATCACCTATGTTTACTAGTTTATTATATAATAAAGGATACAGATGAACAGCCAGATGAAGAGATACAGTAGGTGAGGTCTGGGAGGGTCCCCAGTTCAGGAGCTTCTGTCCCCGTGGAGATGGGGTGCATCACCCTCCAAGCACACGGATGTATTCAGTAGCCCGGAAGCTCCTAGAACCTGTACTATTGGGATTTTTATGGGTCGTCATCATGAAGGCATGATTGATTGTTAACTCCATTTCCAGACGCTCTCCCCTCTCTGGAGGATGGAAGGTGTGGTGCTGAAAAATTGCAAGCTTCTAGTCATGGTTTGGCCTTTCTGGTGACCAACCCCCATCCGAGAGCCACATAGGAGCCCACCCAGAGTAACCTCAATAGAACAAAAGATGCTCTCATCCCTTAGGAAATTACAAGGGTTTTAGGAGCTCTGCATCAGAAACTGGGGTCAAAGGCTAAATGTTAGAACAAAAGATTCTCCTAGAGCCCCTATTTACAAGGGTTTTAGAAGTTCTGTGGCAGGAACCAAGGGCAGAGACTAATGTATATATTTCTTTTTGTTTTACACTCATGCATTTGACACACTAGTCCAGCTTCTACCTCCTTCTTTGTGCTGTTCCCCTGCCTACTTCTCGTTTCTCTGCTCCTTTAATTCCCTTCAACTTTTGTGACCCCAGGGATGTTGCATGCCTTCCATGAAACCTGGTCTGGACACAGAGCCCAGTAGGGGTGGCCTTGACTTTCAACCACTGCTTCAGGTTTGGAAGCCCGTGGAGGGCACAGCCTCCTCTGTCTGCTCCTCTATGTGGCTGGTGCAGTACTTGGTCAATTTCTATGGAGTGAATTTGTGGTCTTCTTTGGTGTTCGGAAAGAAACTTCCTAGGCCTGGCTTTATTAAGATGAAAGACTCCCCTTTATCTTGATTTTTTTGGAAGGAAAAAAAAATCAAAGAAGTAAACCCTGAAACGTCTACAGTTTTATATAGAAGGCATTATTTCTGAGCTAAATGATTTTTTTCCTAAAGGGAAATTTAGAAATTGTAGCTCCTGGTGGAATTAAAGGAATGAAACTGAAGTCATGCATAGATTCACAGCAGCTGAAGAACTCTGTTTGGGACTCTATTTTGCTACCTTCTACACTTTGGTAAAACATTCAAGCTTCTGGGCTTGGTTCAGCTTTGCAGTAACCCATGTCCCTCGGGCTTTTGCCCAAACTGCATCTTTTCCTAGATTCAGTCAATTATTTGCCTTGGAGTGAATTAGTTTTTCTGAGAACTTCTACACAACCTGACTCTTCTGGTTGTTCACTGTCAAAGAAATCCTTTGATTTCAAACCAGAATGTCCTCACAGATCATTTGGAACCCAGGGTGACAGGGAAATGTCCTACCTTATCCCTTCCATCACGTCAGCCCTTCCTTTCCTCCCTGTTCCTTTCCTGTCACAGAGCTGTGCCTCTATTTTTTATTGGAGTAGAGTTGATTTACAATGTTGTGTTGGTTTCAGGTATACAACAAAATGATTCAGTTCTATGTGTATATATTCTTTTTTCAGATTCTTTTCATTATAGGCTATCACAAGATATTGAATACTGTTCCCTGTGCTATACAGTAGGTCCTTGTTGTTTATCTATTTTATATACAGTAGTGTGTATCTGCTAATATCAAACTCCTAATTTATCCCCACCCCCCGGCAGCTTTCCCCTTTGGTCACCATAATTTGTTTTCTATGTCTGTGAGTCTGTTTTGTAAATAAGTTCATTTGTATCATTAAAAAATTTATTTTTTGAATTTTATTTTATTTATTTTTTTATACAGCAGGTCCTTATTAGTCATCAATTTTATACACATCAGTGTATACATGTCAATCCCAATAGCCCAATTCATCACACCACCCCCCCCAAACCCCGCCACTTTCCCCCCTTGTGTCCATACATTTGTTCTCTACATCTGTGTCTCAATTTCTGCCCTGCAAACCGGTTAATCTGTACCATTTTTCTAGGTTCCACATATATGCGTTAATATATGATATTTGTTTTTCTCTTTCTGACTTACTTCACTCTGTATGACAGTCTCTAGATCCATCCACGTCTCTACAAATGACCCAATTTCATTCCTTTTTATGGCTGAGTAATATTCCACTGTATATATGTATCACATCTTCTTTATCCATTTGTCTGTTGATGGGCATGTAGGTGGCTTCCATGACCTGGCCATTGTAAATAGTGCTGCAATGAATATTGGGGTTCATGTGTCTTTTTGAATTATGGTTTTCTCTGGATATATGCCCAATAGTGGGATTGCTGGGTCATATGGTAATTCAATTTTTAGTTTTTTAAGGAACCTCCATACAGTTCTCCATAGTGGTTGTATCCATTTACATTCCCACCAACAGTGAAAGAGGGTTCCCTTTTCTCCACACCATCTCTAGTATTTGTTGTTTGTAGATTTTCTGATGATGCCCATTCTAACTGGTGTGAGGTGATACCTCATTGTAGTTCTGATTTGCATTTCTCTAATAATTAGTGATGTTGAGCAGATTTTCATGTGCTCCTTGGCTATCTGTATGTCTTCTTTGGAGAAATGTCTATTTAGGTCTTCTGCCCAGTTTTGGATTGAGTTGTTTGCTTTTTTAATGTGGAACTGCATGAGATGTTTATATATTTTGGAGATTAATCCTTTGTCTGTTGATTCATTTGCAAATATTTTCTCTCATTCTGAGGGTTGTTTTGTCATCCTGTTTATAGTTTCCTTTGCTGTGCAAAACTTTGAAGTTTCATTAGGTCCCATTTGCTTATTTTTGTTTTTATTTGCATTACTCTAGGAGGTAGATCAAAAAAGATTTTGCTGTGATTTATGTCAAAGTGTGTTCTTCTTATGTTTTCCTCTAAAGTTTTATAGTGTCCAGTCTTACATTTAGGTCTCTAATCCATTTTGAGTTTATTTTTGTATATGGTGTTAGGGTGTGTTCTAATTTCATTCTTCTATATGCAGCTGTCCAGTTTTCCCAGCACCACTTATTGAAGAGACTATCTTTTCTCCATTGCATATCCTTGCCTCCTTTGTCATAGATTAGTTGACCATAGGTGTGTGGGTTTATCTCTAGGCTTTCTATCTTGTTCCATTGATCTATGTTTCTGTTTTTGTGCCAGTACCATATTGTATTGATTACTGTAGCTTTGTAGTGTAGTCTGAAGTCAGGGAGTCTGATTCCTCCAGCTCCGTTTTTTTCCCTCAAGACTGCTTTGGCTATTCCGGGTCTTTTGTGTCTCCAAAGAAATTCTAAGATTTTTTTGTTCTAGTTCCATAAAAACTGCCATTGGTAATTTGATAGGGATTGCATTGAATCTTTAGATTGCCTTGGGTAGTATACTCATTTTCACAATATTGATTCTTCCAATCCAAGAACATGGTATATCTCTCCATCTGTTGGTATCATCTTTAATTTCTTTCATCAGTGTCTTATAGTTTTCTGCATACAGGTCTTTTGTCTCCCTAGGTAGGTTTATTCCTAGGTATTTTATTCTTTTTGTTGCAATGGTAAATGGGAGTGTTTCCTTAATCTCTCTTTCAGATTTTTCATCATTAGTGTATAGGAATGCAAGAGATTTCTGTGCATTAATTTTGTATCCCGCAACTTTATCAAATTCATTGATTAGCTCTAGTAGTTTTCTGATGGCATCTTTAGGATTCTCTATGTATAGTATCATGTCATCTGCAAACAGTGACAGTTTTACTTCTTCTTTTCCAATTTGTATTCCTTTTATTTCTTTTTCTTTTCTGATTGCTGTGTCTAGGACTTCCAAAACTATGTTGAATAATAGTGGTGAGAGTGGACAACCTTGTCTTGTTCCTGATCTTAGAGGAAATGCTTTCCATATTTCACCATTGATAATGATGCTTGCTGTGGGTTTGTCATATATGGCCTTTATTATGTTGAGGTAGATTCCCTCTATGCCCACTTTCTGGAGAGTTTTTATAATAAATGGGTGTTGAATTTTGTCAAAAGCTTTTTCTACATCTATTGAGATGATCATATGAATTTTATTCAATTTGTTAATATGGTTTATCACATTGATTGATTTACATATATTGAAAAATCCTTGCATCCCTGGGATAAATCCCACTTGATCATGGTGTATGATCCTTTTAATGTGTTGTTGGATTCTGTTTGCTAGTATTCTGTTGAGGATTTTTGTGTCTATATTCATCAGTGATATTGGTCTGTAATTTTCTTCTTTTGTAGTATCTTTGTCTGGTTTTGGTATCAGGGTGATGGTGGCCTCATAGAATGAGTTTGGAAGTGTCCCTTGCTCCGCAAATTTCTGGAAGCGTTTGAGAAGGATGGGTGTTAGCTCTTCTCTAAATGTGTGATAGAATTCACCTGTGAAGCCATCTGGTCCTGGAATTTTGTTTGTTGGAAGATTTTTAATCACAGTTTCAATTTCATTACTTGTGATTGGTCTGTTCATATTTTCTGTTTCTTCCTGGTTCAGTCTTGGAAGGTTATACCTTTCTAAGAATTTGTCTATTTCTTCCAGGTTGTCCATTTTATTGGTGTATAGTTGCTTGTAGTAGTCTCTTAGGATGCTTTGTATTTCTGTGTTGTCTGTTGTAACTTCTCCTTTTTCATTCCTAATTTTATGGATTTGAGTCCTCTCCCTCTTTTTCTTGATGAATCTGGCTAATGGTTTATCAATTTTGTTTATCTTCTCAAAGAACCAGCTTTTAGTTTTATTGATCCTTGCTATTGTTTTCTTTGTTTCTATTTCATTTATTTCTGCTCTGATCTTTATGATTTCTTTTCTTCTGCTAACTTTGGGTTTTGTTTGTTCTTCTTTCTCTAGTTCCTTTAGGTGTAAGGTTAGATTGTTTGTTTGAGATTTTTCTTGTTTCTTGAGGTAGGCTTGTATAGCTATGAACTTCCCTCTTAGAATTGCTTTTGCTGCATCCCATAGGTTTTGGATCATCATGTTTTCATTGTCATTTGTCTCTAGGTATTTTTTGATTTCCTCTTTGATTTTCTCAGCGATCTCTTGGTTATTTAGTAACGTATTGTTTAGCCTCCATATGTTTGTGTTTTTTATGTTTATTTCCCTGTAATTCATTTCTAATCTCATAACGTGTGGTCAGAAAAGATGCTTGATATGATTTCAATTTTCTTAAATTTACTGTAGCTTGATTTGTGAACCAAGATGTGATCTATCCTGGAGAATGTTCTGTGTGCACTTGAGAAGAAAGTGTAATCTGATGTTTCTGGATGGAATGTCCTATAAATACCAATTAAATCTATCTGGTCTATTGTGTAATTTAAAGCTTCTTTTTCCTTATTTATTTTCATTTTGGATGATCTGTCTATTATTGTATGTGAGGTGTTAAAGTCCCCCAGTATTACTGTGTTACTGTCAATTTCCTCTTTTATAACTGTTAGCTGTTGCCTTATCTATTGAGGTGCTCCTATGTTGGGTGCATATATATTTATAATTGTTTTATCTTCTCCTTGGGTTGATCCCTTGATCATTATGTAGTGTCCTTCCTTGTCTCTTATAACATGTCTTTATTTTAAAGTCTCTTTTATCTGATATGAGCATTGCTACTCCAGCTTTCTTTTGATTTCCATTTGCATGGAATATCTTTTTCCATCCCCTCACTTTCAGTCTGTATGTGTCCCTAGGTCTGAAGTGTTTCTCTTGTACATAGCATATAGATGGGTTTTGTATTTGTATCAATTCAGCAAACCTTTGTCTTTTCGTTGGAACATTTAATCCATTCACGTTTAAGGTAATTATCAATTTGTATGTTCCAATGACCATTTTCTTAATTGTTTTAGTTTTTTTTTTTTTTAGAGATTATGAGGAGAGAGAGAAATTATGAGGAGAGAGAGAGATTATGAGGAGAGAGAAATTATGAGGAGAGAGAGAGATTATGAGGAGAGAAAGAGATTATGAGGAGAGAGAAAGTGACAGGTTATGAGGACAGAGAGGGAGATTATGAGGAGAGAGAGATTATGAGGAGAGAGAGGGAGATTATGAGGAGAGAGAGAGAGAGAGATTATGAGGAGAGAGATTATGAGGAGAGAGAGAGAGATTATGAGGAGAGAGAGAGATTATGAGGAGGCAGAGAGAGAGATTATGAGGAGAGAGAGAGAGATTATGAGGAGAGAGAGAGATTATGAGGAGGGAGAGAGAGATTATGAGGAGAGAGAGAGATTATGAGGAGGGAGAGAGAGATTATGAGGAGAGAGATTATGAGGAGAGAGAGAGATTATGAGGAGAGAGAGATTATGAGGAGAGAGAGAGATTATGAGGAGAGAGAGCGATCATGAGGAGAGAGAGAGATTATGAGGAGAGAGAGAGAGATTATGAGGAGAGAGAGAGAGATTATGAGGAGAGAGAGAGAGATTATGAGGAGAGAGATTATGAGGAGACAGAGAGATTATGAGGAGAGAGAGATTATGAGGAGAGAGAGAGAGATTATGAGGAGAGAGAGAGAGATTATGAGGAGAGAGAGAGAGATTATGAGGAGAGAGAGAGATTATGAGGAGAGAGAGAGAGATTATGAGGAGAGAGAGAGATTATGAGGAGAGAGAGATTATGAGGAGAGAGAGAGAGATTATGAGGAGAAAGAGAGAGATTATGAGGAGAGAGAGCTAGAGATTATGAGGAGAGAGAGATTATGAGGAGAGAGAGAGATTATGAGGAGAGAGAGAGATTATGAGGAGAGAGAGAGATTATGAGGAGAGAGAGAGAGATTATGAGGAGAGAGAGAGAGATTATGAGGAGAGAGAGAGAGATTATGAGGAGAGAGAGAGAGATTATGAGGAGAGAGAGAGAGATTATGAGGAGAGAGAGAGAGATTATGAGGAGAGAGAGAGAGATTATGAGGAGAGAGAGAGATTATGAGGAGAGAGAGAGAGATTATGAGGAGAGAGAGAGAGATTATGAGGAGAGAGAGAGAGATTATGAGGAGAGAGAGAGAGATTATGAGGAGAGAGAGAGAGATTATGAGGAGAGAGAGATTATGAGGAGAGAGAGAGAGATTATGAGGAGAGAGAGAGAGATTATGAGGAGAGAGAGAGATTATGAGGAGAGAGATTATGAGGAGAGAGAGATTATGAGGAGAGAGAGAGAGATTATGAGGAGAGAGAGAGATTATGAGGAGAGAGAGAGAGATTATGAGGAGAGAGAGAGAGATTATGAGGAGAGAGAGATTATGAGGAGAGAGAGAGATTATGAGGAGAGAGAGCGATTATGAGGAGAGAGAGAGAGATTATGAGGAGAGAGAGAGAGATTATGAGGAGAGAGAGAGAGATTATGAGGAGAGAGAGAGAGATTATGAGGAGAGAGAGAGAGATTATGAGGAGAGAGAGAGATTATGAGGAGAGAGAGAGATTATGAGGAGAGAGAGAGAGATTATGAGGAGAGAGAGAGAGATTATGAGGAGAGAGAGAGAGATTATGAGGAGAGAGAGAGAGATTATGAGGAGAGAGAGAGATTATGAGGAGAGAGAGAGAGATTATGAGGAGAGAGAGAGAGATTATGAGGAGAGAGAGAGAGATTATGAGGAGAGAGAGAGATTATGAGGAGAGAGAGAGATTATGAGGAGAGAGAGAGAGATTATGAGGAGAGAGAGAGATTATGAGGAGAGAGAGAGAGATTATGAGGAGAGAGAGAGATTATGAGGAGAGAGATTATGAGGAGAGAGAGAGATTATGAGGAGAAGAGAGAGATTATGAGGAGAGAGAGAGAGAGAGAGATTATGAGGAGAGAGAGATTATGAGGAGAGAGAGAGATTATGAGGAGAGAGAGAGATTGAGTGAGAGTTAGAGAGAGAGAGATTATGAGGAGAGAGAGATTATGAGGATGAGAGAGAGATTATGAGGAGAGAGAGAGAGATTATGAGGAGAGAGAGAGAGATTATGAGGAGAGAGAGCGATATGAGGAGAGAGAGAGAGATTATGAGAGAGAGAGATATGAGGAGAGAGAGAGATTATGAGGAGAGAGAGAGATTATGAGGAGAGAGAGAGAGATTATGAGGAGAGAGAGAGATTATGAGGAGAGAGATTATGAGGAGAGAGAGATTATGAGGAGAGAGAGAGAGATTATGAGGAGAGAGAGAGAGATGAGGAGAGAGAGAGAGATTATGAGGAGAGAGAGAGATTATGAGGAGAGAGAGAGATTATGAGGAGAGAGAGAGAGATTATGAGGAGAGAGAGAGAGATTATGAGGAGAGAGAGAGATTATGAGGAGAGAGAGAGATTATGAGGAGAGAGAGAGAGATTATGAGGAGAGAGAGAGAGATTATGAGGAGAGAGAGAGAGATTATGAGGAGAGAGAGAGAGATTATGAGGAGAGAGAGCGATCATGAGGAGAGAGAGAGAGATTATGAGGAGAGAGAGCGATCATGAGGAGAGAGAGAGAGATTATGAGGAGAGAGAGAGAGATTATGAGGAGAGAGAGAGAGATTATGAGGAGAGAGAGAGATTATGAGGAGAGAGATTATGAGGAGAGAGAGATTATGAGGAGAGAGAGAGAGATTATGAGGAGAGAGAGAGAGATTATGAGGAGAGAGAGAGATTATGAGGAGAGAGAGAGAGATCATGAGGAGAGAGAGAGAGATCATGAGGAGAGAGTGAGAGATCATGAGGGGAGAGAGAGAGATTATGAGGAGAGAGAGAGAGATTATGAGGAGAGAGAGAGAGATTATGAGGAGAGAGAGAGAGATTATGAGGAGAGAGAGAGAGATTATGAGGAGAGAGAGAGAGATTATGAGGGGAGAGAGAGAGATTATGAGGAGAGAGAGAGAGATTATGAGGAGAGAGAGATTATGAGGAGAGAGAGAGAGATTATGAGGAGAGAGAGAGAGATTATGAGGAGAGAGAGAGAGATTATGAGGGGAGAGAGAGAGATTATGAGGAGAGAGAGAGAGATTATGAGGAGAGAGAGAGATTATGAGGAGAGAGAGAGAGATTATGAGGAGAGAGAGAGAGATTATGAGGAGAGAGAGAGAGATTATGAGGGAGAGAGAGAGATTATGAGAGAGAGAGATATGAGAGAGTTATGAGAGAGATTATGAGGAGAGAGAGAGAGATTATGAGGAGAGAGAGAGATTATGAGGAGAGAGAGAGAGATTATGAGGAGAGAGAGATTATGAGGAGAGAGAGAGAGATTATGAGGAGAGAGAGAGTATGAGGAGAGAGAGATTATGAGGAGGAGAGAGAGAGAGATTATGAGGAGTGAGGTTTGAGGAGAGAGATTTTGAGGAGAGAGAGAGAGATTATGAGGAGAGAGAGAGATTATGAGGAGAGAGAGAGTTTTGAGGAGAGAGAGATTATGAGGAGAGAGAGAGATTATGAGGGGAGAGAGAGATTATGAGGAGAGAGAGATTATGAGGAGAGAGAGAGAGATGAGGAGATTATGAGAGAGAGAGAGAGAGAGAGATTATTGAGGAGAGAGAGATTATGGTAGGAGAGAGAGAGAGAGATTATGAGGAGAGAGAGAGAGATTATGAGGAGAGAGAGATTTGAGGAGAGAGGATTATGAGGAGAGAGAGAGAGATTATGAGGAGAGAGAGAGAGAGAGATTATGATGAGAGAGAGATATGAGAGAGAGATTATGAGGAGAGAGAGAGAGATTATGAGGAGAGAGAGAGATTATGAGGAGAGAGAGAGAGATTATGAGGAGAGAGAGAGAGATTATGAGAGAGGAGATTGAGAGAGAGATTATGAGGAGAGAGAGAGATTATGAGGAGAGAGAGAGAGAGATTATGAGGAGAGAGAGAGAGATTATGAGGAGAGAGAGAGAGATTATGAGGAGAGAGAGAGAGATTATGAGGAGAGAGAGAGATTATGAGGAGAGAGAGAGATATGAGAGAGAGAGAGAGATTATGAGAGAGAGAGATTATGAGGAGAGAGAGATTATGAGGAGAGAGAGAGAGATTATGAGGAGAGAGAGAGAGATTATGAGGAGAGAGAGAGATTATGAGGAGAGAGAGAGAGATTATGAGGAGAGAGAGAGATATGAGGAGAGAGAGAGATTATGAGGAGAGAGAGAGAGATTATGAGAGAGAGAGAGAGAGAGAGAGAGATATGAGGAGAGAGAGAGATTATGAGGAGAGAGAGAGATTATGAGGAGAGAGAGATTATGAGGAGAGAGAGAGAGATTATGAGAGAGAGATTATGAGAGAGAGAGATGATGAGAGAGAGAGATTATGAGGAGAGAGAGAGAGATTATGAGGAGAGAGAGAGAGATTATGAGGAGAGAGAGATATGAGGAGAGAGAGAGATTATGAGGAGAGAGAGAGAGAGATTATGAGGAGAGAGAGAGATTATGAGGAGAGAGAGAGAGATTATGAGGAGAGAGAGAGAGATTATGAGGAGAGAGAGAGAGATTATGAGGAGAGAGAGAGAGATTATGAGGAGAGAGAGAGATTATGAGGAGAGAGAGAGAGATTATGAGGAGAGAGAGAGAGATTATGAGGAGAGAGAGAGAGATTATGAGGAGAGAGAGAGATTATGAGGAGAGAGAGAGAGATTATGAGGAGAGAGAGAGATTATGAGGAGAGAGAGATTATGAGGAGAGAGAGAGAGATTATGAGGAGAGAGAGAGATTATGAGGAGAGAGAGAGAGATTATGAGGAGAGAGAGAGAGATTATGAGGAGAGAGAGATTATGAGGAGAGAGAGAGAGATTATGAGGAGAGAGAGAGAGATTATGAGGAGAGAGAGAGAGATTATGAGGAGAGAGAGAGAGATTATGAGGAGAGAGAGAGATATGAGGAGAGAGAGAGAGATTATGAGGAGAGAGAGAGATCATGAGGAGAGAGAGAGAGATTATGAGGAGAGAGAGAGAGATTATGAGGAGAGAGAGAGAGATTATGAGGAGAGAGAGAGATTATGAGGAGAGAGATTATGAGAGAGAGAGATTATGAGGAGAGAGAGAGAGATTATGAGGAGAGAGAGAGAGATTATGAGGAGAGAGAGAGAGATTATGAGGAGAGAGAGATTATGAGGAGAGAGAGAGATTATGAGGAGAGAGAGAGAGATTATGAGGAGAGAGAGAGAGATTATGAGGAGAGAGAGAGATTATGAGGAGAGAGAGAGATTATGAGGAGAGAGAGAGAGATTATGAGGAGAGAGAGAGATTATGAGGAGAGAGAGAGAGATTATGAGGAGAGAGAGAGATTATGAGGAGAGAGAGAGATTATGAGGAGAGAGAGAGAGATTATGAGGAGAGAGAGAGATTATGAGGAGAGAGAGAGAGATTATGAGGAGAGAGAGAGATTATGAGGAGAGAGAGAGAGATTATGAGGAGAGAGAGAGAGATTATGAGGAGAGAGAGAGAGATTATGAGGAGAGAGAGAGAGATTATGAGGAGAGAGAGAGAGATCATGAGGAGAGAGTGAGAGATCTTGAGGGAGAGAGAGAGATTATGAGGAGAGAGAGAGAGATTATGAGGAGAGAGAGAGAGATTATGAGGAGAGAGAGAGAGATTATGAGGAGAGAGAGAGAGATTATGAGGAGAGAGAGAGAGATTATGAGGGGAGAGAGAGAGATTATGAGGAGAGAGAGAGAGATTATGAGGAGAGAGAGATTATGAGGAGAGAGAGAGAGATTATGAGGAGAGAGAGAGAGATTATGAGGAGAGAGAGAGAGATTATGAGGAGAGAGAGAGAGATTATGAGGAGAGAGAGAGAGATTATGAGGAGAGAGAGAGAGATTATGAGGAGAGAGAGAGAGATTATGAGGAGAGAGAGAGAGATTATGAGGAGAGAGAGAGAGATTATGAGGAGAGAGAGAGAGATTATGAGAGAGAGATTATGAGGAGAGAGAGAGATTATGAGGAGAGAGAGAGATTATGAGGAGAGAGAGAGATTATGAGGAGAGAGAGAGAGATTATGAGGAGAGAGAGAGAGATTATGAGGAGAGAGAGAGAGATTATGAGGAGAGAGAGAGAGATTATGAGGAGAGAGAGAGAGATTATGAGGAGAGAGAGAGAGATCATGAGGAGAGAGAGAGAGATCATGAGGAGAGAGAGAGAGATTATGAGGAGAGAGAGAGAGATTATGAGGAGAGAGAGAGAGATTATGAGGAGAGAGAGAGAGATTATGAGGAGAGAGAGAGAGATTATGAGGAGAGAGAGAGATTATGAGGAGAGAGAGAGAGATTATGAGGAGAGAGAGAGAGATTATGAGGAGAGAGAGAGAGATTATGAGGAGAGAGAGAGATTATGAGGAGAGAGAGAGAGATTATGAGGAGAGAGATTATGAGGAGAGAGAGATTATGAGGAGAGAGAGAGAGATTATGAGGAGAGAGAGAGAGATTATGAGGAGAGAGAGAGAGATTATGAGGAGAGAGAGAGATTATGAGGAGAGAGAGAGATTATGAGGAGAGAGAGAGAGATTATGAGGAGAGAGAGAGATTATGAGGAGAGAGAGAGATTATGAGGAGAGAGAGAGAGATTATGAGGAGAGAGAGAGAGATTATGAGGAGAGAGAGAGAGATTATGAGGAGAGAGAGAGAGATTATGAGGAGAGAGAGAGAGATTATGAGGAGAGAGAGAGAGATTATGAGGAGAGAGAGAGAGATTATGAGGAGAGAGAGAGAGATTATGAGGAGAGAGAGAGAGATTATGAGGAGAGAGAGAGAGATTATGAGGAGAGAGAGAGAGATTATGAGGAGAGAGAGAGAGATTATGAGGAGAGAGAGAGAGATTATGAGGAGAGAGAGAGATTATGAGGAGAGAGAGAGAGATTATGAGGAGAGAGAGAGAGATTATGAGGAGAGAGAGAGAGATTATGAGGAGAGAGAGAGAGAGATTATGAGGAGAGAGAGAGAGATTATGAGGAGAGAGAGAGAGATTATGAGGAGAGAGAGATTATGAGGAGAGAGAGAGATTATGAGGAGAGAGAGAGATTATGAGGAGAGAGAGAGATTATGAGGAGAGAGAGAGAGATTATGAGGAGAGAGAGAGAGATTATGAGGAGAGAGAGAGAGATTATGAGGAGAGAGAGAGAGATTATGAGGAGAGAGAGAGAGATTATGAGGAGAGAGAGAGAGATTATGAGGAGAGAGAGAGAGATTATGAGGAGAGAGAGAGAGATTATGAGGAGAGAGAGAGAGATTATGAGGAGAGAGAGAGATTATGAGGAGAGAGAGAGAGATTATGAGGAGAGAGAGAGAGATTATGAGGAGAGAGAGAGAGATTATGAGGAGAGAGAGAGATTATGAGGAGAGAGAGAGAGATTATGAGGAGAGAGAGAGATTCATGAGGAGAGAGAGAGAGATTATGAGGAGAGAGAGAGAGATTATGAGGAGAGAGAGAGATTATGAGGAGAGAGAGAGATTATGAGGAGAGAGATTAGAGGAGAGAGAGATTATGAGGAGAGAGAGAGAGATTATGAGGAGAGAGAGAGAGATTATGAGGAGAGAGAGAGAGATTATGAGGAGAGAGAGAGAGATTATGAGGAGAGAGAGAGATTATGAGGAGAGAGAGAGAGATTATGAGGAGAGAGAGAGAGATTATGAGGAGAGAGAGAGATTATGAGGAGAGAGAGAGATTATGAGGAGAGAGAGCGATCATGAGGAGAGAGAGAGAGATTATGAGGAGAGAGAGAGAGATTATGAGGAGAGAGAGAGAGATTATGAGGAGAGAGAGAGAGATTATGAGGAGAGAGAGAGAGATTATGAGGAGAGAGAGAGAGATTATGAGGAGAGAGAGAGAGATTATGAGGAGAGAGAGAGAGATTATGAGGAGAGAGAGAGATTATGAGGAGAGAGAGAGAGATTATGAGGAGAGAGAGAGAGATTATGAGGAGAGAGAGAGAGATTATGAGGAGAGAGAGAGAGATTATGAGGAGAGAGAGAGATTATGAGGAGAGAGAGAGAGATTATGAGGAGAGAGAGAGATATGAGGAGAGAGAGAGAGATTATGAGGAGAGAGAGAGAGATTATGAGGAGAGAGAGAGAGATTATGAGGAGAGAGAGAGATTATGAGGAGAGAGATTATGAGGAGAGAGAGATTATGAGGAGAGAGAGAGAGATTATGAGGAGAGAGAGAGAGATTATGAGGAGAGAGAGAGATTATGAGGAGAGAGAGAGATTATGAGGAGAGAGAGAGATTATGAGGAGAGAGAGAGAGATTATGAGGAGAGAGAGAGAGATTATGAGGAGAGAGAGAGAGATTATGAGGAGAGAGAGCGATCATGAGGAGAGAGAGAGAGATTATGAGGAGAGAGAGAGAGATTATGAGGAGAGAGAGAGATTATGAGGAGAGAGAGAGATTATGAGGAGAGAGAGAGAGATTATGAGGAGAGAGAGAGAGATTATGAGGAGAGAGAGAGAGATTATGAGGAGAGAGAGAGATTATGAGGAGAGAGAGAGATTATGAGGAGAGAGAGAGCGATCATGAGGAGAGAGAGAGATTATGAGGAGAGAGAGAGAGATTATGAGGAGAGAGAGAGAGATTATGAGGAGAGAGAGAGAGATTATGAGGAGAGAGATTATGAGGAGACAGAGAGATTATGAGGAGAGAGAGATTATGAGGAGAG